>NC_059228.1:3901948-4266948 GCF_020615455.1 Coregonus clupeaformis
AGGTAACAGGCTGAGATTAGGAGCACTCCCTTTAAGAGTGTGCTCCTAATCGCAACTCGTTACTTGTATAAAAGACACCTGGGAGCCAGAAATCTTTCTGATTGAGAGGGGGTCAAATACTTATTTCCCTCATTAAAATGCAAATCAATTTATACAATTTTTGACATGCATTTTCTGGATTTTTTTGTTGTTATTCTGTCTCTCACTGTTCAAATAAACATACCATTGAAATTATAGACTGATTATTTATTTGTCAGTGGGCAAACATACAAAATCAGCAGGGGATCAAATACTTTTTTCCCTCACTGTATGGCCCAGTACATCACTTGGGACAAGCTTCCTGCCATCCAGGACATCTATAACAGGCAGTGTCAGAGGAAGGCCCTAGAAATTGTCAAAGACTCCACCTACCATAGTCATAGACTGTTCTCTCTGCTACCGCACGGCAAGCGGTACCGGAGCACCAAGTCTAGGTCCAAAAGGCTTCTTAACACTTACCCCCAATCCATAAGACTCCTGAACAGCTAATCATGGCTACCCAGACTATTTGCATTGTCCCCCCCACCCCAACCCCACCCCAACCCCCCTTTTACGCTGCTGCTACTCTGTTTATTATCTATGCATAGTCACTTTAACTCTACCCACATGTACATATTACCTCAATTACCTCTACTAACCGGTGCCCCCGCACATTGACTCTGTACCGGTACCCCATGTATATAGCCTCCCTACTGTTATTTTATTTTACTGCTGCTCTTTAATTATTTTATTTATTTATTTTTTACTTATCTATTTTTTACTTAACACTTTTTTTCTTTAAACTGCATTGTTGGTTAAGGGCTTGTAAGTAAGCATTTCACTGTAAGGTCTACACCTATTGTTTTCGGCGCATGTGGCAAATAAAATTTGATTTGATTTGATTTTAAGTTGACTCCTCTGTAATTCTCCTGGCTGCCCCCTAGAAAACATAATGTGAAAACGTGCCTGATAATTGATTTGTGTTGGGCCGGCACGGGTTTATGATTTGCGCATCATAGAAGCCTGTAAAGACCATCAAGTGGCCTATGCTGTGAGAGAGAGAAGTGCGCCTGTATCTTTCACAGAACTAGAATGAGATTCACTTTCTATGATCTCTCTCCCTCTCTACTCTGATAGAAATGAGCCTGCAACTCTCATCTCTCCTGCGTTGCACTTCATCATTTATTTCCTTACAGAATCATATCCACAAGAAATTAAATATTTCCGAATACTACACCAGGAGTAGGGCTATAATTTAGCCACAAATTATCAATAGTATTTTTTATTTTTTATTCTCTAGCTGTGGATTATGTGTAGCCCAATCACGAGGCATGCCTACAGTCGGGAACGCGCGGCAAATCTGTCAGTGAACATTATGCAGCAAAAACAGGCCTTTCGCAATATTTCAAATAACCTTCGTCCATTCATCGACAAGAAAGACCAGTTGTCTACTGACCAAGGATGTGTTCTGTGGGGATCAAGGGTGGTACTACCTCACAAATCCAAGAGGAGACTGCTATCTAACCTGCATGAGGGACATCCAGGGATCACTTGAACGAAAGCATTCGCCCACAGTTATCTGTGGTGGGCTGGACTGGATCAGGACATTCAGCAGCATGTAGGCCACTGCTCACCCTGTGAAGCTGTTCGCAACAAGCCTGCTTCTGCACCTCTTCATCCATGGTCCTGGGTGCTACACCATGGGAACGCATCCATGTGGATTACACCGTAATTGACAAGCAACATTTCCTTATTGTCATCGATGTCCCATCCAAGTGGATGGAAGTGTTCCCTACTCAACTGACCACAGCTGAGAAGATCATCAATCTTCTCAGACACCTGTTCGCATCCTTTGGACAAGTCAAGGAGCTCATCTCAGACAGTGGCCCTCCTTTCACGTCGAACGATTTCGAAATGTTTCTCAAGAACAACGGAGTAAGGCACATCCTGTCACCACCTTACCATCCGGCATCAAACAGAGCAGTGAAGAGAGCCATGCAAACCTTTAAGAAGGCCTGGACTAGACTCGAGGTTCAGTCTGTGCCCACCTACCAAAGGCTTCCCCGTTTCCTGTTTACTTACCGTAACACACCACACACAGTAACGGAACGTACACCAGCTGAACTGTTTCTGAAACGCCAACCACGTACCCGCCTGACATTGTTGAAACCAGACTTGTCAAACACTGTGGCAAAGCACCAGCTGCAGCAGAAGAAAGCTCATGACAGACACTCAAAGACTGTCAGAGAATTCAAAGAGGGAGAGAGGGTGATGGTACGTGATTTCAGACACCCTAAGCGCCTGTGAAACTCAGGTGTGATCTTGCGACGCAGAAGACCTTTGACTTACCAAGTCATCGCCATGTCAACATTCACGTGGATCATCTGCTACGGTCCAACGCCCCAGCAGGGACATGCCGGGAAAACAATAACAATAATGACCCCCAGGACTATTCTCCTGACTGTGGACGTATGGTAGAGACAGAGCCTGACCTTCCAACCGAACCTGACCTTCCACCCGAACTGGCCCACCACCGGAAGCCCAGGAGGAGCGGAGATATCCTGTTCAACAGTGAAGGGCACCTCAAAAGCTTGACCTGTGAGTTGAACTGTTTCAGGAGGTAATGAACAGTAAAAACAAACAAACACTTTAATATGTCCTAGATAAAAGGAAAGAAAAAGGACATTACCTGGGTTAGTTATTAGGATACAAGTTCCATCTCCAGCGCAGAATAATCCCCTGGATTTGTGCTCGGCCTTGAAAAGTCTGCTTCAACCCAGTAGTTGAGAAATGTTTAAGAATGTATTGTTCAAGTATTTCACAAACATATTTACCTTGTTCTCTGGGAGTTAAAAGCTATGGGGGAGGAGTGTAGTATTGGTGATCTATATCTGTCTATATTAGTTACTATGCTGTTACTAAGCAGTAACGTATTACGGCAGTGTTGTGTTATGACACCTAATAGGAAGTGCACATGAGCACTATTGGGCCGGGGGCTGTAGGGCACGAGATGTTTTGACTAAACGACACTAAACTCTACTCCCGTCTCCTGCCTGGTCATTTTTTTGACAACACAATTATTACACACACCAGTGGCAACCCTAAAAAAATCTGTGTCAAAGTAGCCTGTCATTTCGATCAGTGATCTAAAATTATGTAGAATTGCATGTAATGCGTTTATAAAGGCCACATTATTCCCGAACCCTAGGCTACAAAATGTTTTCCCCATGTTTGGAGGTGCCGGAAAAAAAATTAGCCAGAGAAGGAGGTGACCTGTGGTGCTCTGAGGTACCAGAACGCATGAAAAAAAATCTCCTTTATAGTAAAGCATTGAATGCTTTATCATGCTTTTGCGTACTGGCATAGATCAGTAGAGTAGAGGCTCTTGAAACTTCTCCTCTACTCTAATTCAGCTCTACTGATCTATGCCAGCATGCAAAAGCATGATAAAGCATTCAATGCTTTATGATAAAGGAGATTGAGCAACTGAGCAACTGGGCAAGAAGGGCCTTGGTCAGGGAGGTGACCAAGAATCCAATGACCAGAGTTCCTTGGCTAAGATGGGAGAACCTGCCAGAAGGACAACAGTTTCTACAGCACTTCACCAATCTGGGCTTTATGGGAGAGTGGCCAGACGGAAACCACCCCTGAGAAAAAGGCACATGACAACACACCTGGAGTTTGCAAAAAGGCACGTGAAAGAATCTGAGATCATAAGGCAAAAGATGATGTGGCCTGATGAGACAAAAATTTGGTCTGAAAGCAAATCGCTATGTCTGGAGAAAGCCAGGCACAGCTCATCACCCGTCTAACACCATCCCTACCGTGAACTATGGTGGTGGCAGCATCATGCTATAGGAATGCTTTTCAGCGGCAGGGACTGGGGCGAAAATTTATGTTCCAAAGGACAATGACCCCAAGCATACAGCCAAAGCAAGGCTGGAATGGCTTCAGAATAAGAATGTGAAAGTCCAAAGAGGCCCAGCCAAAGGCCAGACTTTAATCCCATTGAAAATCTGTTCAAAGACCTGAAGATTGCTATTCACCACCGCTCCCCATCTAATTTAACAGAGCTTGAGAAAATCTGCAAGGAAGAATAGGAGAAAATCCCAAAATACAGATGTGCAAAGCTGATACAGACATACCCAAGACGACTCAAAGCTGTAATCGTCACCAAAGGTGCATCTGCAAAGTATTGAATCAGGGTTTTGAATACCTATGTAAATGAGATATTTCTGTATTTCATTTTCAATACATTTGCAAAAATGGGTGTGTTATGTGTGTGTGTGCGTATGTAGTGTATGTGAATGTGTGTGGTTTTTGTGTTGGAATGTCAATGTAGAGTGTCTCAGTGAATGTGTATATGGTTTGTATAATTGGTGGTTGGTGCCGTTTAACATTAGGAAGGACAATTGCATGAATCATTCATATTCCATTCACCCAGCTCAATGTAACATCGATAGGCTTAGGCTACTATACGATACTAGAATTTGGCTTATACCCATCATGAGGTTGCTACAACCTAGCCTAAAAATGAAAGTTTATAACGTATGTGCACAGGTTAAGAGACAAATTGGAGTAATCAAGGTGACAGACAGTGACACATTCAATCCCACCTTGTACAATCTTGCCTGCATCTAGCTGATCTAGGGTGTAATCATTAGTCAAAATGAGAGTTTCTATTGAACAAATCCAGGTAGGTCCATCCCCTTTTCGTTCCGGTTGCTTCTGTTTAAGAAATATTTTGCAACAGAATTGGTGGAATGAATACACCCCTGATCACCCACACACACAGTTCACTTTCATAGCAGCCATAAAAACAGCATCATCACATCTACGCGCTCTCCTCCTCTCCCTTCACTTGTGGATTTCAGTGCACAACACAACAGCTGTCTATGACCAGGTGAAAAAGCATCTCCAAGCCAAACCTTCATACCATAACCGCTAACCACTACACACAGCTTACATCGTTGTCACCATATTAGCTAACGTCATAGTCAACATAGCTACTAGAACTAACATGTTAATAAACCCTCCCGAGTGTAAACCCTCCCAGTTTACAGTTAGTGACCTCCCGAGTGGCGCAGTGGTCTAAGGCACTGCATCGCAGTGCTAGCTGTGCCACTAGAGATCCTGGTTCGAATCCAGGCTCTGTCGTAGCCGGCCGCGACCGGGAGACCCATGAGGCGGCGCACAATTGGCCCAGGGTAGGGGAGGGATTGGCTGGCAGGGATGTAGCTCAGTTGGTCGAGCATGGCGTTTGCAACGCCAGGGTTGTAGGTTCGATTCCCACAGGAAAAATTTAAAAATAATGTATGCACTCACTAACTGTAAGTCGCTCTGGATAAGAGTATCTGCTAAATGACTAAAATGTAAATGTAAACCCACAATCCCATGTGTACAATCACGCTGTGCAGTTTAGCAGTTACATCGGCAGCCCCCAGTAGCAACACATTTTGAAGAAATAAATGTGTTAAAAACTGTTCAACTATTGTATTCTCTCTTTTTTTGTCAACTACTCAACATATTTTATGAACTACAGTGCTAGCTAGCTGTAGGTTGTGCTTTCTGTACTAGATTCATTCTCTGATCTTTCGATTGGACGGACAACATGTCAGTTCATGCTGCAAGAGCTCTAATAGGTTGGAGGACGTCCTCCGGAAGTTGCCATAATTGCTGTGTAAGTCTATGGAAGGGGGTGAGAACAATGAGCCTCCTAGGTTTGTATTGAAGTCAATGTACCCAGAGGAAGACAGAAAATAGTTGTCCTCCGGCTACACCATGGTGCTACCCTAGAAGGTGCTGTTGAGGCTACTGTAGTCCTGAGCTACAGACAGTTAGATTTGGGTATGTCATTTTAGGCGAAAATTGAAAAAAAGGTTCTGATCCTTAAGAGGCTAGAAGGTGCTGTTGAGGCTACTGTAGATCATTGCAAAACAGTGTGTTTTAATCAGTTATTTGGTGACATTAATATATTTAGTATGGCTAAATCTAAAAAGGACAACTTCTTTTAATGGTTCGCTATTTTTATTTTTAGTAAATTCACTGAGTAGGATGGTCCTCCCCTTCTTCCTCTGAGGAGCCTCCACTGGGCTTGGGGGTAGAAGCTGTCTCAGAGCCTGTTGGTCCGAAAGCTGATGCTCCGGTACTGTTTGCCGGACGGCAGCAGAGTGAGCAGTCTATGGATTGGGTGGCTGGAGTCTTTGACAAGTTTTTAGGCCTTCCACTGACACCGCCTGTTATAGAGGTCCTGGATGGCAGGGAGCTCGGCCCCAGTGGTGCACTGGGCTGTCCGCACCACCCTCTGTAGTGCTTTGCGGTCAAGGGCGGTGCATTTGCCATACCAAACGGTGATGCAGCTAGTCAAGATGCTCTCGATGGTGCAGCTGTAGAACATTTTGAGGATCTGAGGGCCCATGCCAAATCTTTTCAGTCTCCTGAGAGGGAAGAGGCGCTGCCGTGCCCTCTTCATGACTGTGCAGGTGTTTGTGGACCATGTTAGGTCCTTAGTGATGTGGAATAGGTCTAGGGGTATGAATACTTTCTGAAGGCACTGTATGCAAACATGACTGAGATTTTTTAGGTTTTGTACAAGTATGGAGTGCAACAGCCCATGGTTTCAGCCCATGGTTTTGAAGAGGCAGAGTTGCTGACAATAAAGATAAGATCAAAGATACAGAGGTACTGGTACTAAGACACTTTGAAACATATTTCTACTACTAGGTAAATACATCTAAATGATTTATAAAGCCCATTTCACATTAACAGTTGTCATAAAGTGCTTTTAAATTAACCTGGCTTAGACCCCAAAGATCAAGCAGAAGTACAGTGGCAAGAAAAATAATGAAGAAAACTTGAGGGGAACCAGACTCAGAGGGGTTATATTATATATTATCTATGAAAGTGGATGAATGATTGTACAACAGATCCAACAACCTATCAAGTTGACGGGTAGAGAAAATAACAAAATAAAAAGGGACAGTTGCATAACTGATCTTCTGTTCAGTAGTGGTGCTACAGGTGAGATGGGCACAGGACCTATATACCTATACTATACTAAATATTCAGCCCTTCATAAACCTCTGGTGCGGTTTACAGTTCAGCTAGAGAGCCAGACAATAGACACAGTGACACAGTGACAAAGAAGGAGAGATTTGTCATCTGAAATGTGAGGAGTGGAGGACAGAGGAATGGAGGACAAATAAAGCATATGTGGCCCCGTGTAGCTCAGTTGGTAGAGCATGGCGCTTGCAGCGCCAGGGTTGTGGGTTCGATTCCCATGGGGGGCCAGTATGAAAAAATGTATGCACTCACTAACTGTAAGTCGCTCTGGATAAGAGCGTCTGCTAAATGACTAAAATGTAAAAAATATACACATAAACCTCCCAAACCCAAATCATTCTCACCATGACACATCAGTGCTTTGGAAAAAGGCAAGTAAATCTGAACAGGACCAACTGGCTTGGATTCATCTTGGCAGAATGTGTATGTTTGAATTTCTTGGCTGATAAAATAATAAGCCATGCGATATTCTTGATGAAATCACTGTTAAAATCAACCAACCAAGATGCTGCCTCTTCAAAGCATGGGCTGAAACCAGAGAGCAGCTAGGCAGAGGTAAAGTAGGTCTACATGATGTACAGAATGTCATGTGAATACAACATGTAACTGTTTAATAAGCAGGTTTTCATCAAAATGAATCTCAATGTTCTACTCTAAAAATGTTATACATTTATCTGACTGAGGCCTTCTAGATCTTATGTATTGGAAACATGGAATCGGGAAAGTAATAGTTACTTTTCATATTGTAATGATTAGGACATTTGAAAAGAGTCAGGACTTTCATTTTTAAAGATTAGGAATAACTATCTGTAAGACTGTGCCTCCAGCAGAT
This sequence comes from Coregonus clupeaformis, assembly GCF_020615455.1. Taxonomy (NCBI): domain Eukaryota; kingdom Metazoa; phylum Chordata; class Actinopteri; order Salmoniformes; family Salmonidae; genus Coregonus; species Coregonus clupeaformis. Next base: position 3,909,861 of record NC_059228.1, read on the forward strand.
CTCCTGATCAGCGAGTTCAATAGTAAAGGAATGTGTGGCCCTGGAGCACACTATAGTACGAAATGAAATAAATATTCAGCTCTTCATAAATCTCTGGTGCGGTTTACAGTTCAGCTAGAGAGCCCAGACAATAGACACAGTGACACAGGAACAAAGAAGGAGAGATGTGTCATCTGAAATGTGAGGACTGGAGGACAAATAAAGCATACATACTCGTTTAACTGGCCTACTCACTCTATCGTGGCTTCTAAAGGTTTCCCAGATGTGTAGAAGCACACGGTAACTCACTACCAGAGGGATTCTTTATAATGAGGAGTTTGATATCAAATAGAAATCTCAGTGTGTGTGTGTGTGTGTGGCACAGTTTCTAAATCTTTACCTTTATTATACCAGAGACACTAAAGCCGTCGAGGATTGCCTACATTAAAACTAACACATAATATTAAACTAGCTCTGTAGAAGTGACTGAATCTGGGGGAGCGGTTAACACCTTACCAGAGACCAGAGCAGGACCCCAGACTGGGGGATGACAAACCCTGATGGACATTAAACTCTCTGGACAGATCTGTTTAATAATTGCTAATAGGTGGTAAAGCTAGCTGAGGTCACCTTGCAAGTCTGCTCCAATCGTGTGTGTGTGTGTGTGTCAAATCAAAGTTTATTGTTCACGTGCACAGGATACGGGGTGTAAATGGTACAGTGAAATGCTTACTGGCAAGCTCTCTTCAACAGCGCAATACACATTCATAAAAATAATACACAATAAGTAATAAAAGTAGTAAAAAAAAATAAGAAAAATGGTCAGGTTGAAAATATATACACAAAGTAAAGACAAACGTGAAGAAAAAAAAAAAGTTGCGTGTGTGTCTGAGGTCACCTCCTAAATATTTTCCTACAGATTTTTTCTATGGTTTCAAACCTAATGTGGGTGTTGGCAGCTGATCACAGTTTCCGGGAATCCATAGTGTGTCATCACTAGAAAGTGGGACAATCAGACAAATTATAGGGTGTCCACCCCACTCTGGCCAGGGTGGGTGAAAACGCTCTTTGGTGATGAAATTTCATTGATGTTATAAAATACATTTTACCAAGACAAATATGATTCTTCATGTTCTGAATCGTTCAGTGGGGTCTTTCTCTAACATATCATTAACATTATACCCAAAAAGTCAATACATCCGATAATAAGCGGCGGTTTCTTGCAGCGACTTTTCAGGATTTCACTTGAGGTAGTCGTCTGTAAAACTATTTCCGCGGTTGACAAAAGCTAAATTAACATGAAAGGAGCTGAATTAAATGTAAAAGGCTTTGAAAATAAGCTTGCGGTACGCTCAGTGCTCCGTTGACATATCACAGAGATACGCTTGTTTTTGTGAGAAATCTTCGTAAAGAACAGACATTTTAATATGGAAAGCGTATACTAAAATATGAAAATACAAAATGTCATGTCTCAAAATCGATATCTATCTTACCTCTGTATTGTTTTATGTCCTGCAGATTTGAGAAGAAAGATGTGAGCCTGTCATTTAGCCACAGTTCTCGCACAGTCTCCAGCCTAGCGGATGCAATACTATTTCCCTGATTTTTTGCAAAGAAAATCATACCCCTTGACTTATTCCAAAAAAATTGGTGTGAATTGTGTCGAGGCACAGATCTGGCGAAGGGTACCAAAAAATGTCTGCAGCTTTGATGGTCCCCAAGAACACAGTGGCCTCCTGTCAATGCGTCAGTATAATGTGGTAGGACGAAGTCAGGCGCAGGACACAGAGCTGATCAAAAAACGTACTTTACTCGTAGGTATCTTAATGAACATACCTCCACGCAGGGAGGAACAAACCCGCTCACATACGACAACCAAACCATGGACAATAACGCACAACACACAGTGTGAGCCAGAGGGTTAAATAGGGAAGACATAATTACATGATGGGAAACAGGTGAGACCAATACAGACAAAACAAGTAGAACATAGAAACATGGATCGGTAGCAGCTAGTACTCCGGTGACGACGAACGCCGAAGCCTGCCCGAGCAAGGAGGAGGGGCAGCCTCGGCTGAATTCGTGACAGTACCCCCCCTTGACGCGCGGCTCCAGCCGTGCGCTGACCCTGGCCTCGGGGGCGGCCAGGAGGACGCGGAGCAGGGCGAGTCGGATGACTACGGTAGAAATCCCTCAACATGGAGGGATCGAGGATGTCCCTCCTAGGGACCCAGCACCGTTCCTCCGGACATACCCCTCCCACTCCACGAGATACTGCAGGCCCCCCACCCGACACCTCGAATCCAAGATGGAACGGACCGAGTACGCCGAAGCCCCCTCGATGTCCAGTGGGGGTGGAGGAACCTCCCGTACCTCAGACTCCTGGAGTGGACCAGCTACTACCGGCCTGAGGAGAGACACATGGAACGAGGGGTTAATACGGTAATTAGGAGGAAGCTGTAACCTATAACAAACCTTGTTCAATCTCCTCAGGACTTTAAATGGTCCCACAAACCGCTGACCCAGCTTCCGGCAGGGCAGGCGAAGGGGTAGGTTTCGGGTCGAGAGCCAGACCCGGTCCCCCGGTGCATACACCAGTACTTCCCACTAAGACAGTGCACTGTCCGAACAATGGCAGGATGACCAGAGGAGGGTGACGTGTGAGCCCAATAGATCAATCGATCGCGAACCTCGAGTGGCACTTACATACGACCCTCTGGACACTGGGGGGGAGTGGGCTCGGTACGTAACGCCCGCTCGATGTCCGCGTCAACCTCCCACACCACCGGTGCCACCAGACACGACACCGGAAGTATGGGAGTGGGCTCAATGGACCTCTCCTCTGTGTCATACAGTCGGGACAGGGCGTCTGCCTTAGCGTTCTGGGAACTTGGTCTGTAAGTAAGAGTAAACACAAAACGAGTGAAGAACATGGCCCACCTTGCCTGGCGAGGGTTCAATCTCCTCGCCGCCCAGATGTACTCCACATTGCGATGGTCAGTCAAAATGAGAAAAGGGTGTTTAGCTCCCTCAAGCCAATGCCTCCGCAGTTTCAGAGCTTTAACCACAGCTAACAGCTCCCGGTCCCCCACATCATAGTTGCGCTCCGCCGGACTGAGCTTCTTAGAAAAGAAAGCACAGGGGTGGATTTTGGTGGCTTGCCTGAGCGCTGAAACAGGACAGCTCCTATCCCAGCCTTGGACGCGTCCATCTGTACCTGGAATGCTAAGGAGGGATCCGGATGAGCCAGCACTGGAGCCGAGGTAAACAAGTCCTTCAGATGACAAAAAGCCCTGTCCGCCTCAGCTGACCACTGCAGTCGCACCAGTCCCCCTTTCAGCAAGGAGGTAATGGGAGCCGCTATATGACCAAAGCCCCGGATAAACCTCCAGTAGTAGTTGACAAAACCCAAGAATCGCTGCACCTCCTTCACCGTGGTTGGAGTCGGCCAATTACGCACGGCCGAAATGCGGTCAATCTCCATCTCCACACCTGATGCGGACAGGCAGTGCCCTAGGAAGGAGATGGACTCTTGGAAGAACAGACATTTCTCCGCCTTCACATACAGGTCATGCTCCAACAGTCGACCAAGCACCTGACGCACCAGAGACACATGCGCGGCCCGTGTAGCGGAGTATATGAGGATGTCATCAATATACACCACTACACCCTGTCCATGCAGGTCCCTGAAAATCTCATCAACAAAGGATTGGAAGACTAATGGAGCATTCATCAACCCTTATGGCATGACGAGGTACTCATAGTGCCCAGAGGTGGTACTGAATGCTGTCTTCCACTCATCTCCCTCCCGGATACGCACCAGGTTGTACGCGCTCCTGAGATCCAATTTAGTGAAGATGCGTGCCCCATGCAATGACTCCGTCATACTAGCAATCAGAGGTAGTGGATAGCTGTACTTCAGAGTGATCTGATTAAGACCACGGTAGTCAATGCAAGGGCGGAAGCCACCATCCTTCTTCTTTACAAAAAATAAACTAGAGGAGACAGGGGAAGTGGAAGGCCGAATGTATCCTTGCCTCAGAGATTCGGTGACATACAGTGGGGAAAAAAAGTATTTAGTCAGCCACCAATTGTGCAAGTTCTCCCACTTAAAAAGATGAGAGAGGCCTGTAATTTTCATCATAGGTACACGTCAACTATGACAGACAAAATGAGATTTTTTTTTCTCCAGAAAATCACATGTAGGATTTTTTATGAATTTATTTGCAAATTATGGTGGAAAATAAGTATTTGGTCAATAACAAAAGTTTCTCAATACTTTGTTATATACCCTTTGTTGGCAATGACACAGGTCAAACGTTTTCTGTAAGTCTTCACAGGGTTTTCACACACTGTTGCTGGTATTTTGGCCCATTCCTCCATGCAGATCTCCTCTAGAGCAGTGATGTTTTAGGGCTGTCGCTGGGCAACACGGACTTTCAACTCCCTCCAAAGATTTTCTATGGGGTTGAGATCTGGAGACTGGCTAGGCCACTCCAGGACCTTGAAATGCTTCTTACGAAGCCACTCCTTCGTTACCCGGGCGTGTATTTGGGATCATTGTCATGCTGAAAGACCCAGCCACGTTTCATCTTCAATACCCTTGCTGATGGAAGGAGGTTTTCACTCAAAATCTCACGATACATGGCCCCATTCATTCTTTCCTTTACACGGATCAGTCGTCCTGGTCCCTTTGCAGAAAAACAGCCCCAAAGCATGATGTTTCCACCCCCATGCTTCACAGTAGGTATTGTGTTCTTTGGATGCAACTCAGCATCCTTTGTCCTCCAAACACGACAAGTTGAGTTTTTACCAAAAAGTTCTATTTTGCTTTCATCTGACCATATGACATTCTCCCAATCCTCTTCTGGATCATCCAAATGCACTCTAGCAAACTTCAGACGGGCCTGGACATGTACTGGCTTAAGCAGGGGGACACGTCTTGCACTGCAGTATTTGAGTCCCTGGCGGCGTAGTGTGTTACTGATGGTAGGCTTTGTTACTTTGGTCCCAGCTCTCTGCAGGTCATTCACTAGGTCACCCCGTGTGGTTCTGGGATTTTTGCTCACCGTTCTTGTGATCATTTTGACCCCACAGGGTGAGATCTTGCGTGGAGCCCCAGATCGAGGGAGATTATCAGTGGTCTTGTATGTCTTCCATTTCCTAATAATTGCTCCCACAGTTGATTTCTTCAAACCAAGCTGCTTACCTATTGCAGATTCAGTCTTCCCAGCCTGGTGCAGGTCTACAATTTTGTTTCTGGTGTCCTTTGACAGCTCTTTGGTCTTGGCCATAGTGGAGTTTGGAGTGTGACTGTTTGAGGTTGTGGACAGGTGTCTTTTATACTGATAACAAGTTCAAACAGGTGCCATTAATACAGGTAATGAGTGGAGGACAGAGGAGCCTCTTAAAGAAGAAGTTACAGGTCTGTGAGAGCCAGAAATCTTGCTTGTTTGTAGATGACCAAATACTTATTTTCCACCATAATTTGCAAATAAATTCATAAAAAATCCTACAATGTGATTTTCTGATTTTTTTTTTTACGTGTACCTATGATGAAAATTACAGGCCTCTCTCATCTTTTGAAGTGGGAGAACTTGCACAATTGGTGGCTGACTAAATACTTTTTTCCCCCACTGTATGTTTCCATAGCCGCCGTCTCCTCCTGTGACAGAGGATACACGTGACTCCGGGGAAGTTCAGCGCCTACCTGGAGGTTTATCGCACAATCCCCCTGTCGATGGGATGGTAATTGAGTCGCCTTCTTTTTACAGAAGGCGAGAGCCAAATCGGCATATTCAGGCGGAATGTGCATGGTGGAAACCTGGTTTGGACTTTCCACCGTAGTTGCCCCTACGGAAACACCTACACACCTCCCCGAGCACTGACTTGACCATCCCTTGAGAGCCCTCTGTTGCCATGAAATAGTGGGGTCATGAGAGGTTAACCAGGGAAGCCCCAACTCCACTGGAAACGCAGGAGAATCAATCAGATAGAGACAAATTTTTTCCTCATGACCCTCCTGTGTCTTCATCCAGAGTGGAGCTGTTACCTCCCTAATCAGACCTGACCCTAAAGGGCGACTATCTAGGGCATGTATAGGGAAGGGCACATCAACTGGCACAATAGGAATCCCTAAACTACGGGAAAACTGACGATCAATAAAGTTCCCAGCTGTGCCTGACTCTACTAGCGGCTTATGCTGGGAATGAGGAGGACTCTGGAAATACAACATCTATACACATATGCGCAACAGGGAGCTCTGGGTGAGTCGGGTGCCTACTCACCTGAAACGGTCCACCAGTGCTCTGCCTACTGCCTCGACTCCTTAAAGACCCTCCCCAGCACCGACCAGCAGTGTGTCCTCTGCGGCCACAGTTGGTGCAGGGGACGGCCCCTCTACCGGTCTCCCTAAGAGCAGCACCTCCGAGCTCCATAGGGGTAGGGTCGGAGGTGCTGGAATGGACGGCCCCTGATCCGGACGTCCGCGGGTGGCCAACAAGTTATCCAGCCTGATTGACATATCCACCAGTTGGTCCAGGTTAAGGTTGGTGTCCCTGCAGGCCAGTTCCCGACGAACGTCCTCCCTTAGGCTGCATTGGTAGTGGTCGATAAGGGCCCTCTCATTCCATCCTGCGCTGGCAGCCAGAGTCCTAAAGTCCAGTGAAAAATCCTGTGCGCTCCTCTTCCCCTGTCTGAGGTGGAATAGACGCGGGTAAACTCCTCATAATGTACAGATGCTGCGTCTATTCCTCCCCACTTGGCGTTGGCCCACTCAAGCACTTTTCCGGACAGACAGGAGATGAGGGCGGACACGCTCTCGTATCCCGAGGGAGCCGGGTGGATAGTTGCCAGATAGCTCTACCTGGAGCAGGAAACCCTGACACCCGGCAGCAGTTCCGTCATATGCCCTCGGGAGCATGAGCCGAATCCCACTGGACCCAGGTGGTGAAAAGGTGGACAGCGGTGTAGGTGGTGGTGTAGTTGGAAGAGGTATAGGAAAACCTCCTCTCTCCCATCGCTCCATAGTATTCACCACGTGTTCCATTGCGGTGCCAAGAGCCTGGATCATGGTCGCTTGTTGTTGGACGCGTTCCTCCATCGATCCGGCTGGCATGGCTGTACCTGCTGACTCCATATTTGGTGCGTGTTTCTGTCAAGACATCAGTGTAATGTGGTAGGACGAACCAAAAGATGGACAAACACGCACAACATACAGTGTGAGCCAGAGGGTTAAATAGGGAAGACATAATTACATGATGGGAAACAGGTGAGACCAATACAGACAAAACAAGTAGAACATAGAAACATGGATCGGTAGCAGCTAGTACTCCGGTGACGAAGAACGCCGAAGCCTGCCCGAGCAAGGAGGAGGGGCAGCCTCGGCTGAATTCTTGACACCTCAATCATTCTTAAATGGAAGAAGCTTGAAACCACCAAGGCTCTTCCTAGAGCTGGCCGCCCGGCCAAACTGAGTAATCGGGTGAGAAGGGCCTTGGTCAGTGAGGTAACCAAGAACCCGATGGTCACTCTGACAGAGCTCCAGAGTTCCTCAGAAGGACAACCATCTCTGCAGCACTCCACCAATCAGCCCTTTATGGTAGAGTGGCCAGACGGAAGCCACTCCTCAGTAAAAGGCACATGACAGCCCGCTTGGAGTTTCCCAAAATGCACCTAAAGACTCTCAGACCATGAGAAGCAAGATTCTCTGGTCTGATGAAACCAAGATTGAACTCTTTGGCCTGAATGCCAAGCTTCACGTCTGGAGTAAACCTGGCACCATCCTTACGGTGAAGCATGGTGGTGGCAGAATCATGCTGTGGGGATGTTTTCAGTGGCAGGGACAGGGAGACTAGTCAGGATCAGAGCAAAGTACAGAGAGATCCTTGAGGAAAACCTGCTCCAGAGCTCCCAGGACCTCAGACTGGGGCGAATGTTCACCTTCCAACAGGACAACAACCCTAAGCACAGAGACAAGACAATGCAGGAGTGGCTTCGGGACAAGTCTCTGAATGTCCTTGAGTGACCCAGCCAGAGCCTGGACTTGAACCCGATCGAACATCTCTGGAGAGGCCTGAAAATAGCTGTGCAGCAACGCTCCCCATCCAACCTGACAGAGCTTGAGAGGATCTGCAGAGACAAATGGGAGAAACTCCCCAAATACAGATGTGCCAAGCTTGTAGCCTCATACCCAAGAAGACTTGAGGATTTGATTTAATCAATTTTAGCATAAGGTTGTAACGTAACAAAATATGGAAAAAGTAAAGGGGTCTGAATACTTTCTGAAGGCACTGTATATCTGGGGAAGGGTATAAAACCATTTCTAGAGTGTTGAAAGTTTCCAAGAACACAGTGGTCTCCATCATCGGGAAATTGAAAATATATGGAACTACCCAGACTCTGCCTAGAGCTGGTCGTCCGACCAAACTAATCAACCCAGCGAGAAGGACCTTGGTCAGGGAGGTGACCAAGAACCCAATGACCACTCTGACAGACCTACAGAGTTCCTTGGCTAAGATGGGAGAACCTGCCAGAAGGACAACAGTTTCTACAGCACTTCACCAATCTGGGCTTTATGGGAGAGTGGCCAGACATGAGAAAAAGGCACACAACAACACGCCTTGAGTTTGCAAAAAGGCACGTGAAAGACTCTGAGATGGGAGACTGGTAAGGATAGAGGGAACAATGAATGGAGCCAAATACTGGCAAATCCTTGATGAGAACCTGCTTCATAGTGCAAATGACCTTAGACTGGGGTGAAGATTTACGTTCCAACAGGACAATGACCCGAAGCATACAGCCAAAGCAACGCTGGAATGGCTTCAGAACAAGAATGTGAAAGTCCTTGAGGCCCAGCCAAAGCCCAGACTTTAATCCCATTGAAAATCTGTTCAAAGACTTCAAGATTGCTGTTCACCGCTGCTCACCGACAAATTTCATGTTGTCATTATGGGGTATTGTATGTAGATTGGTGAGGAATATACATATATTTAAATCATTTTGAATTCAGGCTGTAAAAACAAAATGTCAAATCAAATTTTATTAGTCACATGCGCCGAATACAGCTGGTGTAGACTGGTTTACCCTGAAATGCTTGGTTAAGAGCCCTTCCCAACAACGCAGAGTTTAAAAAATAAAATAGTAACACAAAAGGAAAACAATTAAATAACAAGAATGGAGCTATATACAGAGAGTACCAGTCAGTACTAGATGAATGTGCAGAGGTACGAGGTATTTGAGGTAGATGTGTACATGAAGGCAAAGTATAGTGACTAGGCATCCGGATAGATAATAATAAGAGCAAAATCAAGAACAGAGCAGCAACAGCAAATTATTAAAGTAAAAGTGTGTGTGTGTGTGTATGTGTGTTTGTGTTCTTTAAGTCTGTGTGTGTGTGTGTGTGTGTGTGTGTGTGTGTGTGTGTGTGTGTGTGCATGTTTTATGTATGTGAATGTGTGTGGGTTTTGTGTGGGAGTGTCAATGTAGTGTGTGTGAGTGAGTGTGTATACTGTATGGTTTGTAACATTGGCGGTCGGTGCTGTTTAAGATTAGGGAGGACAATCTTTTTTTTATGAGCATGGCCTTATTTCTATTACAGCATATTGGATGACTGTCATTCATATTCCATTTACCCAGCTCAATGTAACATCGATAGGCTCAGGCTACTACATGATACTCAAATTTGACCTATAAACATCATGAGGTTGCTACAACCTAGCCTACAAATGAAAGTTTATAACTGTGATGAGTTGATTTCGAAGGAGTCAGGCGCAGGAGGGTAAATCACAGAATAACAGGCTTTATTCTGCAACACAGAGTTACGCAGAAATGCGTCAAAAACACTCCAGTGCGCGAAACAGGCGCACTGGAAAATACAAGGCACACAGGGAAATATCCTGGCGATACAAAATACACGGAGCTCCACCGAGCTTCTCTATACTCCACAATAAACAATCACACACAAAGACAAGGGGGCAGAGGGAACACTTATACAGGTACTGATGAGGGGATATGAAACAGGTGTGTGTAATAAACAAGACAAAACAAATGGAATGATGAGATGAGGAGCGGCAGTGGCTAGAAGGCCGGTGACAACGAACGCCGAAGCCTGCCCGAACAAGGAGAGGTGGCAGCTTCGGAGGAAGTCATGACAATAACGTAGGTGCACAGGTTGAGAGACAAATTGGAGTAACCAAGGAGACAGACAGTGAACCAATAAATCCCACATTGTACAATCTTGCTTGCATCTAGCTAATCTAGGGTGTAATCATTAGTCCAAATGAGAGTTTCTATTGGACAAATTCAGGTATATTCATCCCTGTTTCGTTTTGTTTGCTTCCGTTCAAGAAACATTTTGCAAAATAATTGACGGAATGAACACACACGGTTCACTTTCATAGCAGTCATAAAAACAGCATCATCACATGTACATGCTCTCTACCTCTCCCTTTGCTTGTGGATTTCAGTGTTCAACACCACAGCTGTCTGTGACCAGGCCAAAAAACCTCTCCAAGCCAAACCTTCATACCCTCACCGCTAACCTCTACACACACATACAGTGCATTCGGAAAGTATTCAGACCCCTTGACTTTTTCCACATTTTGTTATGTTACAGCCTTATTCTAAAGTTGATTAAATTGTTTGACTAAGCAATGACAAAGCAAAAACAGGTTTTTATTAAAAATAAAAACTGAAATATAACAATTACGTAAGTATTCAGACCCTTTGCTAAGTACTTTGTTGAAGCAACTTTGGTAGTGATTACAGCCTTGAGTCTTCTTGGGTATGATGCTACAAGCTTGGCACACCTGTATTTGGGGAGTTCCTCCCATTCTTCTACGCAGATCTTCTCAAGCTCTCATGTTGGATGGGGAGCGTCGCTTCACAGCTATTTTCAGGTCTCTCCAGAGATGTTAGATCGGGTTCAAGTCCGGGCTGTGGCTGTGCCACTCAAGGACATTCGGAGACTTGTCCCGAAGCCACTCCTGCATTGTCTTGGCTGTGTGCTTAGGGTCTTTGTCCTGTTGGAAGGTGAGCATTCGCCCCAGTCTGAGGTCCTGAGCGCTCTGGAACAGGTTTTCATCAAGGATCTCTCTGTACTTTGCTCCGTTCATCTTTGCCTCGATACTGACTAGTCTCCCTGTCCCTGCCGTTGAAAAACTTCCCCACAGCATGATGCTGCCACCACCATGCTTCACCGTAGGGATGGTGCCAGGTTTCGTCCAGACGTGACACTTGGCATTCAGGCCAAAGAGTTCAATCTTGGTTTCATCAGACCAGAGAATCTTGTTTCTCATGGTCTGAGAGTCCTTTAGGTGCCTTTTGGCAAACTCCAAGCAGGCTGTCATGTGCCTTTCACTGATGATTGGCTTCCGTCTGGCCACTCTACCATAAAGGCCTGATTGGTGGAGGCTGCAGAGATGGTTGTCCTTCTGGAAGGTTCTCCCATCTCCACAGAGGAACTCTAGAGCTCTGTCAGAGAGACCATCGGGTTCTTGGTCACCTCCCTAACCAAGGCCCTTCTTCCCCGATTGCTCAGTTTGTCTGGGCGGCCAGCTCTAGGAAGAGTCTTGGTGGTTCCAAACTTCTTCCATTGAAGAATGATAGAGGCCACTGTGTTCTTGGGGACATTCAATGGTGCAGACATTTTTTGGTAACCATCCCCAGATCTGTGCCTCGACACAATCCTGTCTCTGAGCTCTACGGACAATTCCTACGACCTCATGGCTTGGTTTTTGCTCTGACATGCACTGTGAACTGTGGGACCTTATATATACAGGTGTGTGCATTTCCAAATCATGTCCAATCAATTTAATTTTTCCACAGGTGGACTCCAATCAAGTTGTAGAAACATCTCAAGGATGATCAACGGAAACAGGATGCACCTGAGCTCACTTTCGAGTCTCAAAGCAAAGGGTCTGAATACATATGTAAATGTAAAACCTGTTTTTGCTTTGTCATTATGGGGTATTGTGTGTAGATTGATGAGGATTTTTATTTATTTAATCAATTTTAGAATAAGACTAACGTAACAAAATATGGAAAAAGTAAAGGGGTCTGAATACTTTCTGAATGCACTGTACATCGTTGTAACCATATTAGTTGAAGTCATAGTCAACATAGCTATTAGAACTAACACGTTAGTAAACCCACAATCCAATCCATGTGTACAATCACGCAGTGCAGTGTACAGAAAGCAGTTTAGCACTTACACCGGTGGGCCCCGGTGGCAATACATTTATAAAACCGGAAACGTACCTTGACTTGGAAGAGTTGGAGTGTTAGATAGCCTTAGCCAGATAGCTAACATAAATAGCATTCCTCTCGGTTTCAGTCAGGTTGTTGAGTAGGCTAAATTAGCTAGCTGCATTGCCCATGGTTTCAGCCCATGGCTTTAAAGAGGCAGAGTTGCTGACAATAAAGATAAGATCAAAGATAAAGGGACTGGTACTGACACTTTGAAACATATTTCTACTACTAAGTAAATAAATACAAATTATTTATAAAGCCCATTTCACATAAACAGTAACCTGGCCTAAACCCCAAAGATCAAGCAGAAGCTCAGTGGCAAGGAAAATAAGGAAGAACACTTGAGGGAAACAGACTCACAGGGTTTATATTATATATTATCTATGAAAGATCAAGTGGACAAATGATTTTACAACAGATCCAACAACCTATCAGTTGCGTAACTGATCTTCTGTTCAGTAGTGGTGCTACAGGTGAGATGTGCACAGGACCTATATACACACAAACCTCCCAAACCCAAATCATTCTCACCATGACACATCAGTGCTTTGGAAAAAGGCAAGTAGATCTGAACAGGACCTACTGGCTTGGATTCATCTTGGCAGAATGTGTATGTTTGTATTTCTTGGCTGATAAAATAATAAGCCATGCGATAATCTTGATGAAATCACTGTTAAAATCAACCAACCAAGATGCTGCCTCTTCAAAGCATGGGCTGAAACCAGAGAGCAGCTAGGCAGAGGTAAAGTAGGTCTACATGATGTACAGAATGTCATGTAACTGTTTAATAAGCAGGTTTTCATCAAAATGAATCTCAATGTTCTACTCTAAAAATGTTATACATTTACCTGACTGAGGCCTTCTAGATTTTATGTATTGGAAACATGGAATCGGGAAAGTAATAGTTACTTTTCATATTGTAAGGATTAGGACATTTGAGAAGAGTCAGGACTTTCATTTTTAAAGATTAGGAATAACTATCTGGAAGACTGTGCCTCCAGCAGATCTCCTGATCAGCGAGTTCAATAGTAAAGGAATGTGTGGCCCTGGAGCACACTATAGTACGAAATGAAATAAATATTCAGCTCTTCATAAACCTCTGGTGCGGTTTACAGTTCAGCTAGAGAGCCCAGACAATAGACACAGTGACACAGGAACAAAGAAGGAGAGATTTGTCATCTGAAATGTGAGGAATGACAGAGGACTGGAGGACAAATAAAGCATACATACTCGTTTAATTGGCCTACTCACTCTATCGTGGCTTCTAAAGGTTCCCAGATGTGTAGAAGCACACGGTAACTCACTACCAGAGGGATTCTTTATAATGAGGAGTTTGATATCAAATAGAAATCTCAGTGTGTGTGTGTGTGTGTGTGTGCGCAGTTTCTAAATCTTTACCTTTATTGTACCAGAGACACTAAAGCCGTCGAGGATTGTCTATATTAAAACGAACACATAATATTAAACTATCTCTGTAAAAGTGACTGAATCTATGGGAGTGGTTGGCACCTTACCAGAGACCGGAGCCTTACCCCAGACTGGGGGTTGATCTAAAGCGCTGATGGACATTCAACTCTTTGGCCAGATCTTTTTAATATTTGCTAATAGGCGATAAAGCTAACTGAGGTCACCTCACAAGTCTGCTCCAATGGTGTGTGTGTGTGTGTCAAGTCAAAGTTTATTGGTCACGTGCACATTAATAGAAGTAGAAAAAAAAGAGGAAAATGGTCATGTTTGAAAATATATCCACAAGGTAAAGATAAACGTGAAGAAAACCCCCCACTAAATAGCAAAGTTGTGTGTGTCTGAGGTCACCTCCCAACTATTTTCTAACAGATTTTTTTATCTGGCTTCAAACCTACAGTGGTGTTGGCAGCTGTACACAGTTTCCAGTCTTTCATAATGTGTCACAACTAGAAAGTGGGACAATCAGACAAATTATAAGGTGCCCACCCACTCTGCCCAGCGTGGGTCAAAATGTGTTTTGGTGTTGAAATTTCACTTCCTTATGTTATAAAATACATTTTATATGTTCTGAATCGTTCAGTGGGGTCTTTCTCTATCATATCATTAACATTATGTCCAAAAAGTCAGATTTCGTAACCTAATACATCCGATAATACGCACCGAGCTTTGTTGACAGAGAGGCGCCGCTTTCTCGCAGCGACTTTTGAGGATTTTACTTGTGCTGGTCATCTGTAAAGTTGTTTCCGTTGTTCGCAAAAAGCCAACTGAACATGAAACAAGCTGAATTAAATGTGAAAGGCTTTGAAAATAAGCTTGCGGTACTCTCAATGCTCCATTGACATTTCACAGAGATACGCTTGTTTTTGTGAGAAATCTTCATAAAAGAACAGGCATTTCGCATTAATATGAAAAGCCTATACTAAAATATGAAAATACTAAATATTATGTCTCAAAATCGATATCTATCTTACCTCTATATTGTTTTATGTCCAGGGCTACTGCTCTACTAACCCTATCCGCAACCTTAGCAAGCAGTTTCTTATCAACAGATAGTTTGTTGATAGTATGACCATCGGTAGAGCATCTATATGGGACTATCCAAATCAACACACTATCACAGCTTATTGTGAAATAGACATATATTACTTATTCGAAATTCATGACAGGCACACGAAAATGTCCACTTTTTCACAACGCATTTGGTGTGTATTACACAATTTTCTTTCTTCATAACGCATTCGTTAGTTAGGCTAGGCATTAAGGTTAGGTTTAAGTTTAGAGGTTAAAGGGTTAGGGTTAAGTGAAGGGTTAGCTAACATGCTAAGTAGTTGCAAAGTAGTTCAAAAGTAGTAAGTAATTACAAAGTAGCTAATTAGCGAAAATGCTAAAGTTATCCATGATGAAATTTGCACCATACGCCCACCTGTCCTCCCCGACCAACCTCCCTCCTATTGTTTCTGTTTTAAGTAACCTACTGTCTTTATCTGTGATTGAAATGCACTGTATACAAAATCGTGTACTGCACACAAAAAAGTATACTTATTCGTTTGCCTGTCAGAAACTTCCAATAAGCAATTAATGTCTATTTCACAATAATCTGTGATACTGGGTTGATCTGAATAGTCTGACCGAGGTAATAGTAATCAGTGACAGAACCTCTGGTAAAAAGGTTTGTCTGGTTTGAAGGGAGAGCCGTGAGGACTGTTACTAACTGAAATAACAGTGTGAATAAAAAAGACCAATAAGTAAGGAAGCCGTAGTTTAAATGAACTCCTTTCCCATGGAGTTTTGGCCCCTGTCTGAGACCCCTGCAGATTCACGGACACACGCATGTACAGTGCCTTCAGAAAGTATTCATACCCCATGACTTATTCCACATTTTGTTGTATTACAGCCTGAATTCAAAATTTATTAAATAGATTATTTTCTCACCCATCTAAACACAATACCCCATAATGACAAAGTGAAAACATGTTTTTAGAATTTTTAGCAAATGTATTGAAAATGAAATACAGAAATACATTATTAGATTCGGCTATTTCAGCCACACTTGTTGCTGACAGGTGTATACAATCGAGCACACAGCCATCAAATCTCAATAGACAAAAATTGGCAGTAAAATTGCCCGTACTGAAGAGCTCAGTGACTTTCAACGTGGTACCGTCATAGGATGCCACCTTTCCAACAAGTCAGTTCGTACAATTTATGCCTTGCTAGAGCTGCCCCGGTCAACTGTAAGTGCTGTTATTGTGAAGTGGAAACGTCTAGGAGCAACAATGGCTCAGCCGCGAAGTGGTAGGCGACACAAGCTCACAGAACAGGACTGCCGAGTGCGGAATCTTGTAGCGCGTAAAAACGTCTGTCCTCGGTTGCAACACTCACTACCGAGTTCCAAACTGCCTCTGGAAGCCAAGTCAGCACAAGAACTGTTGGTCTGGAGATTCATGAAATGGGTTTCCGTGGCCGAGCAGCGGCACACAAGCCTAAAATCACCATGGGCAATGCCAAGCATCGGCTGGAGTGGTGCAAAGCTCGCCGCCATTGGACTCTGGAGCAGTGGAAACGCGTTCTCTGGAGTGATGAATCATGCTTCACCATCTGGCAGTCCGACGGATGAATCTGGGTTTGGTGGATGCCGGGAGAACGCTACCTGCCCGAATGCATAGTGCCAACAGTAAAGTTTGGTGGAGGAGGAATAATGGTCTGGGGCTGTTTTTCATGGTTCGGGCTAGGCCCTTTAGTTCCAGTGAAGGGAATTCTTAACGCTACAGCATACAATGACATTCTAGACAATTCTGTACTTCCAACTTTGTGGCAACATTTTTACATTTACATTTTAGTCATTTAGCAGACGCTCTTATCCAGAGTGACTTACAGTTAGTGAGTGCATATATATATTTTTTATTTTTCATACTGGCCCCCCGTGGGAATCGAACACACAACCCTGGCGTTGCAAACACCATGCTCTACCAACTGAGCTACATCCCTGCCGGCCATTCCCTTCCCTACCCTGGACGACACTGGGCCAATTGTGCGCCGCCCCATGGGTCTCCCGGTCGCGGCCGGCTACGACAGAGCCTGGATTTGAACCAGGATCTCTAGTGGCACAGCCTTAGACCACTGCGCCACTTGCAGTTTGTGGAAGGCCCTTTCCTGTTTCAGCATGACAATGCCCCCGTGCACAAAGCGAGGTCCATACAGAAATGCTTTTTCGAGATCTGTGTGGAAGAACTTGACTGGCCTGCACAGAGCCCTGACCTTAACCCCATCGAACACCTTTGGGATGAATTAGAATGTTGACTGCTCGACCTCAATAATGCTCTTGTGGCTGAATGGTAGCAAGTCCCCGCAGCAATGTTCCAACATCTAGTGGAAAGGCTTCCCAGAAGAGTGGAGGGTGTTATTGCAGCAAAGGGGGGACCAACTCCATGTTAATGCCCATGATTTTGAAATGAGAGGTTCGATGAGCAGGTGTCCACATACTTTTGATCATGTAGTGTATTTAGGCTTGCCATAACAAAGGGGTTGAATACTTATTGACTCAAGACATATCAGGTTTTCATATTGAATGAATTTGGAAAAATACAAAAAATACAAAATTACACATTATGGGGTATTGTGTGTAGGCCTGTGACCAAAAAATTTAAATTGTATACATTATTATATCAGGCTGTAATACAACAAAATGTGGAAAAAGTCAAGGGATGTGAATACTTTCTGAAGGCACTGTACATACGCACGCACAAAGAGTACGCACACACACAGAGAACGACAGAGAGGTCTCTGAGAAATATTTAAGCATGATTCCTCTCTGTTTTCTTTAACCTTGTGTTACAGACCAACATTAGCCCAAACCTGTACAAAACCATGCGTACTTCCTAATTTTAACCAATCGCCAGTCACCTTCAGTTGTTTCGGTTTCCTGCAGAGGCGGGACTTCTTTCCCCAACACCTGAAGGCAGGGGTGGGACTTCCTCAGTGGCGTACCACATACTAATAGTCTGTAAATAGTCTGCAGAGCATATACAGATGGACTATCCAAATAAAGTGTTACCGTAGTCACACCTGATCCTCACCAGGGTTGCTACCAAATGGACTAGAAGCAAAACTGTACTGTTTAGACAAGGTGTCTAACATATTATAGTCCTTACCTAGCGCTGTTGCGGTGACTGTATTACCGCCACAACGGCGGTCACGTGCCATGAAGGCAGTCAAATTCCACGTGACCGTTTAGTCACGGTAATTAGGCTTCTCCAAGCTCTGTTGCTGCTGATGGTGATTAGTAGCCTACTGTGAGAGAAAGATCACGTATTTACCTGATTTGTTTAATGTTAATAGTTAACAATTAATATGCTAAACAATAGTAGAGACATTTCTTAACTACCAATGCTGTGCTTTTCGTAAGGATGGTTCCCTGCTCCCTGCAGCTGGTCTGGATGTAGTCAAGGACATGGGATAGAGATAAACTTGAGGAACAGACAGACCTGTTTTGTTTCAATTTCTCGTTGCTTACACATAGCCACAAGAAGAAAACAAGGTGGCTCCTGATCTGCCAGGGAGGGGCGTGCTTGTATGAAAAGCAGAGATTGTTTTAGACACTTTGCAGAACTTATGAAGAGCTATACAAATCATGTTGACTCTGTATTAACTACTGTCTGCAATTGCATAACTAAAGATATTTAACATATACTCAGAAGCCGTTGTCTGTGTCATTTCTAAAGTTTAAAGTTTGTTTAAGAATAAGAGAATATCAGCACTTTGCAAAGAATCCTCAACACTATAAAACTTGCTAACTGCCTGGTACTCAGCACTTTATTTTCCCCTCTTATCACTCTGACATCAATGCAAATGTGATCAAAAATCTAATCAAACACTTCATGAGAGCCCATGAGCTCATGTTGCGCATCATTTCTATAGGCTATGCAATTGCAGGAGAAAACAGAGTGATGGCCTCTATTAAAAAGTGGCGGATCCCATCAGTATCACGACTTCCTCCGAGGCTGCCTCCTCTCCTTGTTCGGGCAGGCTTCGGCGTTCGTCGTCGCCGGCCTTCTCGCCACTACCGCTCCTCATCTCATCCTTCCATTTGTTTTGTCTTGTTTATTACACACACCTGGCTCATATCCCCTCATCAGTACCTGTTTAAGTGTTCCCTCTGCCCCCTTGTCTTTGTGTGTGATTGTTTATTGTGGAGGAGAGAGAAGCTCGGTGGAGTTTGGTGTATTTTGTATCGCCGGGAATATTCCCTGTGTGCCTTGTATTTTCCAGTGCGCCTGTTTTGCACACAGGAGTATTTTTACACATTATTGCGTAACTCTGTGGTTCAGAATAAATCCTGTTATTCTGTGATTTACCCTCCTGCGCCTGACTCCTTCAAAATCACCTCATCACAATCAACTTTCTATTGGCTAGGCCTACTATATTTATTACTCAACTTTCCTAATATTAAGCACATGGCCTATCTTTACAACAGGATTATAGCCTACCTGGCTGGCATGAAACCAAGGAAAATCGTCCTCCATTCGCTATTTAAGTGCATAGATGACATGTATTTTTTCCCCTCACCCTGTTTCGAGACAGGTGCATGATAATGGTCCATTCTAAATCAAAACATATTTCACACATATATTATTTAGTATATGTAAAGACAAGGTTAAATCAAGAATAGTTTGATGGGTGACAATGTTAGCCTATCACTTGTGAATTAAATATTGTCATTTGTGAATGATGCCCAGCATAAGGCAAGAAACAATGCCTTTTTTTGGCTACTTTTTTGAATCATAGTCGCACACCTCATGTAGCCCATAGGCCTATATGTTTTGATAAGGTTTGTATCACAACTAAAGTGGCCAAATAACTTCTTAAAATTAAGCACATTAATCCGCTTTACAAATGAGTGTAGAGCTTAACTGGCATACATAAGCAGCGCGTGAGTTTCAAGTTTGGGGAAAATAATTTTCACCATAACAATGCACCTTTATAGGGCCTCCAGAGAGGCGCAGCAGTCTAAGACTCTGCATCGCAGTGCTAGAGGCGTCACTACAGATCCGGGTTCGATCCCGGGCTGTATTGCAGCCAGCTGCGACCGGGAGACCCATGAGGCGGTGCACAATTGGCCCAGCATTGTCCGGATTAGGGGAGGGTTTGGCCGGCTGTGATGCCGGCCAAACCCGGCCGCCACAAGCAACTACTTGCCTCCACTTGCCTGCCAGGTGTACGGTGTATCCTCCGACACATTGTTGCGGCTGGCTTCCGGGTTAAGTGAGCAGTGTGTCAAGAAGCAGTGCGGCTTGGCAGGGTTGTGTTTCGGAGGACGCATGGCTCTCGACCTTCGCCTTTCCCGAGTCCATACGGGAGTTGCAGCGATGGGACAAGACTGTAACTACCAATTGGATATCACGAAAAAGAACCCCCATAACAAAAAACTAAAAGTTGCTATATATATCACCTTTATAATAAAATAATTACATGCATAATCGCATTTGTGGTCACTTTTGATAATTGTGTTTTCCTGCTAGTGGAACATTTGCTCTTATAGCCTACTGCCGTGTGCGCATTGCTGCGCTTATAATGTGAGGAAATAGCCTAATAGTTTATCAACATTTTAAACTAAACATTCTGATCTGTTGCGTCAGCCACATTGCATAAAAATGTTTTTGGGATGCTAGTGGTTGTATTAATTTGGGATCTATCGCATCCAACAACTGTCCTAGACTATGTTTGGAATATTTATTTATTGCACAGAATAGGTCAACTTTTGTACTATGGGGGATAGTAGATTGTCACGCCCTGACCTTGAGAGCCCTGTTTTTCTCTAGTTGGTTTGGTCAGGGTGTGAAATTCTAGATGTTCTATTTCTATGGGGATGTAAATAGTCCGGGTGGCCATTTAATTAATTGTTCAGCATTCTTATGGCTTGGGGGTAGAAGCTGTTAAGGAGCCTTTTGGACTTAGATTTGGCACTCCGGTACTGCTTGCCATGCGGTAGCAGAGAGAACATTCTATGACTTGGGTGACTGGAGTCTTTGACAATTGTTTGGCCTTTCCGCTGACACCGCCTAGTATATACAGTGGGGAAAAAAAGTATTTAGTCAGCCACCAATTGTGCAAGTTCTCCCACTTAAAAAGATGAGAGAGGCCTGTAATTTTCATCATAGGTACACGTCAACTATGACAGACAAATTGAGAAAAAAAAATCCAGAAAATCCCATTGTAGGATTTTTAATGAATTTATTTGCAAATTATGGTGGAAAATAAGTATTTGGTCACCTACAAACAAGCAAGATTTCTGGCTCTCACAGACCTGTAACTTCTTCTTTAAGAGGCTCCTCTGTCCTCCACTCGTTACCTGTATTAATGGCACCTGTTTGAACTTGTTATCAGTATAAAAGACACCTGTCCACAACCTCAAACAGTCACACTCCAAACTCCACAATGGCCAAGACCAAAGAGCTGTCAAAGGACACCAGAAACAAAATTGTAGACTTGCACCAGGCTGGGAAGACTGAATCTGCAATAGGTAAGCAGCTTGGTTTGAAGAAATCAACTGTGGGAGCAATTATTAGGAAATGGAAGACATACAAGACCACTGATAATCTCCCTCGATCTGGGGCTCCACGCAAGATCTCACCCCGTGGGGTCAAAATGATCACAAGAACGGTGAGCAAAAATCCCCAGAACCACACGGGGGGACCTAGTGAATGACCTGCAGAGAGCTGGGACCAAAGTAACAAAGCCTACCATCAGTAACACACTACGCCGCCAGGGACTCAAATCCTGCAGTGCGAGACGTGTCCCCCTGCTTAAGCCAGTACATGTCCAGGCCCGTCTGAAGTGCATTTGGATGATCCAGAAGAGGATTGGGAGAATGTCATATGGTCAGATGAAACCAAAATATAACTTTTTGGTAAAAACTCAAATCGTCGTGTTTGGAGGACAAAGAATGCTGAGTTGCATCCAAAGAACACCATACCTACTGTGAAGCATGCGGGTGGAAACATCATGCTTTGGGGCTGTTTTTTCTGCAAAGGGACCAGGACGACTGATCTGTGTAAAGGAAAGAATGAATGGGGCCATGTATCGTGAGATTTTGAGTGAAAACCTCCTTCCATCAGCAAGGGCATTGAAGATGAAACGTGGCTGAGTCTTTCAGCATGACAATGATCCCAAACACACCGCCCGGGCAACGAAGGAGTGGCTTCGTAAGAAGCATTTCAAGGTCCTGGAGTGGCCTAGCCAGTCTCCAGATCTCAACCCCATAGAAAATCTTTGGAGGGAGTTGAAAGTCCGTGTTGCTCAGCGACAGCCCCAAAACATCACTGCTCTAGAGGAGATCTGCATGGAGGAATGGGCCAAAATACCAGCAACAGTGTGTGAAAACCTTGTGAAGACTTACAGAAAACGTTTGACCCGTGTCATTGCCAACAAAGGGTATATAACAAAGTATTGAGGAACTTTTGTTATTGACCCAAATACTTATTTTCCACCATAATTTGCAAATAAATTCATAAAAAATCCTACAATGTGATTTTCTGGATTTCTTTTTCTCAATTTGTCTGTCATAGTTGACGTGTACCTATGATGAAAATTACAGGCCTCTCATATCTTTTTAAGTGGGAGAACTTGCACAATTGGTGGCTGACTAAATACTTTTTTTCCCCACTGTAGGTCCTGGATGGCAGGAAGCTTGGTCCAAGTGATGTACTGGGCCGTCCGCACTACCCTCTGTAGCGCCTTACGGTCAGATGACGAGCAGTTGCCATACCAGGCGGTGATGCAGCCGGTCAGGATGCTCTCGATGGTGCAACTGTATAACATTTTGAGGATCTGGGGACCCATGCAAAATCTTTTCAGTCTCCTGAGGGGGAAAAGGTGTTGTCGTGCCCTCTTCACGACTGTCTTGGTGTGTTTGGACCATGATAGTTTGTTGGTGATGTGGACATGTAGAGACTTGAAACTCTCGACCTGCTCCACTACAGCCCCGTCGATGTGAATGGGGGCGTGTTCGCCCCCCTTTTTCCTGTAATCCACGATCAGCTCCTTTGTCTTGCTCACATTGAGGGAGAGGTTGTTGTCCTGGCACCACACTGCCAGGTATCTGACCTCCTCACTATAGGCTGTCTCATCGTTGTCGGTGATCAGGCCTACCACTGTTGTGTCGTCAGCAAACTTAATTATGATTTTGGAGTCGTGCTTGGCCACGCAGTCGTGGGTGAACAGGGAGTACAGGAAGGGACTAAGCACGCACCCCTGAGGGGCCCCTGTGTTGAGGATCAGCGTGGCAGATGTGTTGTTTCCTACCCTTACCACCTGGGGGCGGCCCGTCAGGAAGTCCAGGATCCAGTTGCAGAGGGAGGTGTTTAGTCCCAGGGTCCTTAGCTTGGTGATGAGCTTTGTGGGCACTATTGTGTTGAACGTGGGAGCTGTAGTCAATGAACAGCATTCTTACATAGGTGTTCCTTTTGTCCAGGTGGGAAAGGGCAGTGTGGAGTGCGATTGAGATTGTGTCATCTGTGGATCTGTTGGGGCGGTATGTGAGTTGGAGTGGGTCTAGGGTTTCCACGATGCTGGTGTTGATGTGAGCCATGACCAGCCTTTAAAGCGCTTTCTTGGGCACAGGGACTATGGTGGTCTGCTTGAAACATGTAGGTATTACAGACTCAGTCAGGGAGAGGTTTAGAATGTCAGTGAAGACACTTGCCAGTTGGTCCGCGCATGCTCTGATTATACACGTCCTGGGAATCAATTTACATTACACATTTACATTTACGTAATTTACAAATTGGTGATTTCACCTTATAGCCAGTGGGATAACCACTTTACAATGTTTTTTTTTTGGGGGGGGATGGGGTGGGGGTTGGGGTGGGGTAAGGGGGGGGTAGAAGGATTACTTTATCCTATCCCAGGTATTCCTTAAAGAGGTGGGGTTTCAAGTGTCTCCGGAAGGTGGTGAGTTACTCCGCTGTCCTGGCGTCGTGAGGGAGCTTGTTCCACCATTGGGGTGCCAGAGCAGTGAACAGTTTTGACTGGGCTGAGCGGGAACTGTGCTTCCGCAGAGGTAGGGGGGCCAGCAGGCCAGAGGTAGATGAACGCAATGCCCTCGTTTGGGTGTAGGGACTGATCAGAGCCTGAAGGTGCGGAGGTGCCGTTCCCCTCACAGCTCCGTAGGCAAGCACCATGGTCTTGTAGCAGATGCAAGCTTCAACTGGAAGCAAGTGGAGTGTGCGGAGGAGCGGGGTGACGTGAGAGAACTTGGGAAGGTTGAACACCAGACGGGCTGCGGCATTCTGGATGAGTTGTAGGGTTTTAATGGCACAGGCAGGGAGCCCAGCCAACAGCGAGTTGCAGTAATCCAGACGGGAGATGACAAGTGCCTGGATTAGGACCTGTGCCGCTTCCTGTGTAAGGCAGGGTCGTACTCTCCGAATGTTGTAGAGCATGAACCTACAGGATCGGGTCACCGCCTTGATGTTAGCGGAGAACAACAGGGTGTTGTCCAGGGTCACGCCAAGGCTCTTCGCACTCTGGGAGGAGGACACAATGGAGTTGTCAACCGTGATGGCGAGATCATGGAACGGGCAGTCCTTCCCCGGGAGGTAGAGCAGCTCCGTCTTGCCAAGGTTCAGCTTGAGGATATGACAGAGCCAAGTGACTTGGTGTATAGCGAGAATAGGAGAGGGCCTAGAACTGAGCCCTGGGGGACACCAGTGGTGAGATCACGTGGTGCGGAGAGAGCTTCTCGCCACGCCACTTGGTAGGAGCGACCGGTCAGGTAGGACGCAATCCTAGAGTGAGCCGCGCCGGAGATGCCCAGCTCGGAGAGGGTGTAGAGGAGGATCTGATGGTTCACAGTATCAAAGGCAGCAGACAGGTTTAGAAGGACAAGAGCAGAGGAGAGAGAGTTAGCTTTAGCAGTGCGGAGAGCCTCCGTGACACAGAGAAGAGCAGTCTCAGTTGAATGACCAGTCTTGAAACCTGACTGGTTTGGATCAAGAAGGTGATTCTGAGAGAGATAGCAAGAGAGTTGGCTAAAGACGGCACACTCAAGAGTTTTGGAGAGAAAAGAAAGAAGGGATACTGGTCTGTAGTTGTTGACATCAGAGGGATCGAGTGTTGGTTTTTTGAGAAGGGGTGCAACTTTCGCTCTCTTGAAGACGGAAGGGACATAGCCAGCGGTCAAGGATGAGTGGATGAGCAAGGTGAGGTAAGGGAGAAGGTCACCGGAGATGGTCTGGAGAAGAGAGGAGGGGATAGGGTCAAGCGGGCAGGTTGTTGGGCGGCCGGCCGTCACAAGTCGCAAGATTTTATCTGGAGAGAGAGGGGAGAAAGAAGTCAAAGCATAGGGTAGGGCAGTGTGAGCAGGACCAGCAGTGTCATTTGACTTAACAAACGAGGATCGGATGTCGTCAACCTTCTTTTCAAAATGGTTGACGACGTCATCCACAGAGAGGGGGGGATTCAGCAGGGAGGAGAAGGTGGCAAAGAGCTTCCTAGGGTTAGAGGCAGATGCTTGGAATTTAGAGTGGTAGAAAGTGGCTTTAGTAGCAGAAACAGATGAAGAAAATGTAGAGAGGAGGGAGTGAAAAGATGCCAGGTCCGCAGGGAGTCTAGTTTTCCTCCATTTCCGCTCGGCTGCCCGGAGCCCTGTTCTTGAGCTCGCATCTGGCCCCGCGGCCTTGTGAATGTTGACCTGTTTAAAGGTCTTGCTCACATCGGCTACGGATAGCGTGATCACACAGTCGTCCGGAACAGCTGGTGCGCTTATGAATGCTTCAGTGTTGCTTGCCTCGAAGCGAGCATAAAAGGCATTCAGCACTTTTGAAATGTATGGTGACAGAAATAAGAACATGAGCAGTTCTTACAGTATTCTCCCTGTACACCAAGTCAGACCCGTAGGATAAATAAAGGGGGCATATAAGCAGACAATAAAAGCTCTTACAATATTCGATGATGACATTTCTCTAAAACAGGCTTGTAGGCTAAATGTGCAACACCAAGTCAGAACAAGTAGGCTAAGTTATGAGGTGAAAAGGGAGCAAATTATTAGGGTGAGGCACATGGGCTACTAACAGCTTACTACACAACGTACACTTAATATTACTTTCTTAGCTACAGTATACATATCTCCCTGGCGTATTACATAATTTATGTAGCAGCATGCATTTTTGGACTCACCTTTGCTGTGCTCAATTGAACAGAAAGGTGGTGTGTCAGTCCTTCTTGTTGGCTCTAGAAAGAGGCCCGAAATCCCGACTTGGAATTCAGAGTTGGATGACCGTTCAAAATAATTTTCCATATTTTCCCAGTCGGAGCTACAGTGAGGGAAAAAAGTATTTGATCCCCTGCTGATTTTGTACGTTTGCCCTCTGACAAAGAAATGATCAGTCTATAATTTAATGGTAGGTTTATTTGAACAGTGAGAGAGAGAATAACAACAAAAAAATCCAGAAAAAAGCATGTCAAAAATGTTATAAATTGATTTGCATTTTAATGAGGGAAATAAGTATTTGCCCCCCTCTCAATCAGAAAGATTTCTGGCTCCCAGGTGTCTTTTATACAGGCAACGAG
Source organism: Coregonus clupeaformis (assembly GCF_020615455.1). Taxonomy (NCBI): domain Eukaryota; kingdom Metazoa; phylum Chordata; class Actinopteri; order Salmoniformes; family Salmonidae; genus Coregonus; species Coregonus clupeaformis. The sequence continues at coordinate 3,936,123 of NC_059228.1, forward strand.
CTGAGATTAGGAGCATACTCTTAAAGGGAGTGCTCCTAATCTCAGTTTGTTACCTGTATAAAAGACACCTGTCCACAGAAGCAATCAATCAATCAGATTCCAAACTCTCCACCATGGCCAAGACCAAAGAGCTCTCCAAGGATGTCAGGGACAAGATTGTTGACCTACACAAGGCTGGAATGGGCTACAAGACCATCGCCAAGTAGCTTGGTGAGAAGGTGACAACAATTGGTGCGATTATTCGCAAATGGAAGAAACACAAAAGACCTGTCAATCTCCCTCGGCCTGGGGCTCCATGCAAGATCTCACCTCGTGGGAACGGTGAGGAATCAGCCCAGAACTACACCGGAGGATCTTGTCAATGATCTCAAGGCAGCTGGGACCATAATCACCAAGAAAACAATTGGTAACACACTACGCCGTGAAGGACTGAAATCCTGCAGCGCCCGCAAGGTCCCCCTGCTCAAGAAAGCACATATACAGGCCCGTCTGAAGTTTGCCAATGAACATCTGAATGATTCAGAGGAGAACTGGGTGAAAGTGTTGTGGTCAGATGAGACCAAAATCGAGCTCTTAGGCATCAACTCAACTGGAGGAATGCTGCCTATGACCCCAAGAACACCATCCCAACCGTCAAACATGGAGGTGGAAACATTATGCTTTGGGGGTGTTTTTCTGCTAAGGGGACAGGACAACTTCACCGCATCAAAGGGAAGATGGACGGGGCCATGTACCGTCAAATCTTGGGTGAGAACCTCCTTCCCCGCAGCCAAGGCATTGAAAATGGGTCGTGGATGGGTATTCCAGCATGACAATGACCCAAAACACACGGCCAAGGCAACAAAGGAGTGGCTCAAGAAGAAGCACATTAAGGTCCTGGAGTGACCTAGCCAGTCTCCAGACCTTAATCCCATAGAAAATCTGTGGAGGGAGCTGAATGTTCGAGTTGCCAAACGTCAGCCTCGAAACCTTAATGACTTGGAGAAGATCTGCAAAGAGGAGTGGGACAAAATCCCTCCTGAGATGTGTGCAAACCTGGTGGCCAACTACAAGAAACATCTAAGTCATGTTTTGCAGAGGGGTCAAATACTTATTTCCCTCATTAAAATGCAAATCAATTTATAACATTTTTGACATGCGTTTTTCTGGATTTTGTTGTTGTTATTCTGTCTCTCACTGTTCAAATAAACCTACCATTAAAATTATAGACTGATCATTTCTTTGTCAGTAGGCAAACGTACAAAATCAGCAGGGGATCAAATACTTTTTTCCCTCACTGTATGTCTTCCAATGGTGCGACTGCTGTCGGCATCCAAAGATTATCCAATTTGAATAAATGCTTGGAGGTAAGGAAGACATCAGTGGTGTAGCCTACGGGCGATACGAATATAATCTATTATTAATATCTACAAAGCGCATTGATGGGAATCACACTATGCTGTTCTCTCATTTAGCTATTTGCGCCTTACGGATTGTGGTTGTTATGGATGGCTGTTCACAAATGTTTATGTGTATTTTAACCCAATAATGGTTTAATTGAATAACATTTAGCTGCCTATCAATCATTGTTTTTGCGACCGGTGGACAGCCAGTGAAAAGTCCTCTATGGTATTGTGCTCCATATGGTCAAAAACAAGTTCAATTTAAGAAGACCACGAGTGGGGTTTTTATTGCTCAATGTAATTCATGCTGATAAAAACAAATCTATAGGCCTAAAGGACAAATGCTGGAACTTGTGCACTTTTGATAGACCTAAACAGCTACACATTATTGAGATATTAAAGTGACCCAACAAAAACGTAAACAATAGGAATATATCAAATGCAGCATATGGCATTCATTTTCCACATGCAAATATAACCTTTTGGTAGTGCTCAAAGCATGTAATTCCATGAGAGCAGCATTTACATTTCAACTCAAAGCAATGAGCCCAATCAGTCCTCCATGACAAGAAAATTATAAACAATGGAGTAGGCCAATAAATCTTTAGGTTTTGGATTATGCTCAGGTAAAACAATTTGGCTAATCTAGTTTTAAATATTTCCTATTCTTGAAGATCAAGGGGTATTAAATTAATTGGAATGACTGGAAATCTGACAGACTTTGGTTTTTAATGTAAAGATATAGCCTAATCATATTATTATTACTGAACAAAAATATTAATGCAACATGCAACAATTTCAAAGATTTTACTGAGTTACAGTTCATAGAAGGAAATCACTCAATAAAAATAAATAAATTAGGCCCTAATCTATGGATTTCATATGACTGGGCAGGGGTGCAGCCATGGGTGGGCTTGTGAGTGGGTGGGCCCACTCACTGGAGAGCCAGGCCCAACCACTGGGGAGCCATGCCCAGCCAATTAGAATGAGGTTCTCCCCACAGACGAGCGGGAGCGGGAGAGGAGATACACTTTTCCAGTAAATCATGATTTAGCATGCTGTTAATGTACATGGTGTAGTCGGCAGGATCAAAACTTGCGCGGAGAATGGATTTCCCAAAGGTAGAATGACTGTATTTTATGCTGTTACAGATGCATGCGATCAAAGTAACTTTTCAAAATACCTGTGCTGCAGCAACGGTAAATCGTTAACCCCATCAGAACCTTCAGAAAGTATTCACACCCTTTGACTTTTGCCACATTTTGTTGTGTTACAGCCTAAATTTAAAATTGATTAAAATGAGATTTTGTGTCACTGGCCTATACACAATACCCCATAATGTTAGTGGAATTATGTTTTTAGACATTTTACAAATTAATTAAAACTGAAAAGATGAAATGTCTTGAGTCAATAAGTATTCAACCCCATTGTTATGGCAAGCCTAAATAAATTCAGGAGTAAAAACATGAATGGACTCACTCTGTGTGCAATAACAGTGTTTAACATGATTTTTGAATGACTACCTCATCTGTAAGGTCCCTCAGTCGAGTAGTGAATTTCAAATACAGATTCAACCACAAGGACACCTTTACAGAATAAAAATAATCTAAAACATGTGTCCTGTTGGCAACAAGGCAGTAAAGTAAAACTTCAAAAAATGTGCCAAAAGGTATTATGTTTGGGGAAAATCCAACACAACACATCACCGAGTATCATTCTTCATATTTATTTTTTATTATTTTAATTTTACCCCCTTTTTTGTGATATCCAATTGCGATCTTGTCTCATCGCTGCAACTCCCCAACGGGCTCAGGAGAGGCAAAGGTCGAGTAATGCGTCCTCCGAAACATGACCCGCCAAACTGCACTTCTTAACACCCGCCCACTTAACCCGGAAGCCAGCTGCACAAATTTGTCGGAGTAAACATCATTCAACTGACGACCAAAGTCAACCTGCAGGTGCCCAGCCCACCAGCGCGATAAGCCAAGCAAAGCCCCCCCTGCCAAAACCACCCCTAACCCGGACGACGCTGGGCCAATTTTGTGCGCCGTCCTATGGGACTCCCGGTCACGGCCGGTTGTGACACAGCCTGGGATCGAACCCGGGTCTGTAGTGACGCCTTAGACCGCTGCACTACTCAGGAGGCCCCAGTCCTCATATTTTCAAGCATGGTGGTGGCTGCATCATGTTATGGGTATGTTTGTCATTGGCAAGGGAGCTTTTTTTAGGAAAAAAAAAACGGAATAGAGCTAAGCACAGGCATAATTCTAGAGGAAAAACAATGGTTCAGTCTGCTTTCCAACAGACACTGGGAGCCAAATTCACCTTTCAGCAGGACAATAACCTGAAATAAAAGGCCAAGATGACATTGAATGTTCCTGAGTGGCCTACTTACAGTTTTGACTTATATTGGCTTGAAAATCTATGGCAAGACTAGAAAATGGCTGTCTATCAATGATCAACAACCAACTTGACAGAGCTTGAATAATTTTTTGAAGAATAATTTGCAAATATTGTACAATCCAGGTGTGCAAAGCTCTTACCCAGTCAACACAGTGATTTCGGGCATATTCCATTTGAGACTCGGCGGACTCGGCATCGACTCGGACTCGGGGGGCTTCAAACGGGCCGAGCTCTTCCCGAGTCCGGCAGAATCATATTACTCTGGGTTCCGGCTAATGGTACTCGGGCTGAGTCTACTTCAGCATATCTAGCCCGATTAACTTTTTCAAAAGTAGGGCCATATGAGGTTTGTATTTGGCAGGTAATGGAGGAATAAAAAAACAAATTACTGTAATATTTCCACCTTGAATTTGCTAGGTCATTTGCAAGCACAAATGTGGCCTATTAGGCTAATAGATGGAGAAGGAGCCTAGAGAATCTATGCTATACAGTGCATTCGGAAAGTATTCCGACCCCTTGACTTTTTCCACATTTTGTTACGTTACAGCCTTATTCTAAAATTGATTAAATTGTTTTTTCCCCTCATTAATCTACACACAATAGCCCATAATGACAAAGTAAAAACAGGTTTTTAGAAATGTTTGCTAATGTATTAAAAACAAAAAACATTTACATAAGTATTCAGACCCTTTACTCAGTACTTTGTTGAAGCACCTTTGGCAGTGATTACAGCCTCGAGTCTTCATGGGTATGACGCTACAAGCTTGGCACACCTGTATCTGGGGAGTTTCTCCCATTCTTCTCTGCAGAACCTCTCAAGCTCTGTCAGGTTGGATGGGGAGCGTCGCTGAACAGCTATTTTCAGATCTCTCCAGAGATGTTCGATCGGATTCAAGTCCGGGCTCTGGCTGGGCCACTCAAGGACATTCAGAGACTTGTCCCGAAGCCACTCCTGCGTTGTCTTGGCAGTGTGCTTATGGTTGTTGTCCTGTTGGAAGGTGAACCTTCGCCCCAGTCTGAGGTCCTGAGCGCTCTGGAGCAGGTTTTCATCGGGTTCTTGGTCACCTCCCTGACCAAGGCCTTTCTTTCCCGATTGCTCAGTTTGGCTGGGCGGCCAGCTCTAGGAAGAGTCTTGGTGGTTCCAAACTTCTTCCATTTAAGAATGATGGACGGCACTATGTTCTTGGGGGCCTTCAATGCTGCAGAAATGTTTTGGTACCCTTCCCCAGATTTGTGCCGACACAATCCTGTCTCGGAGCTCTACGGACAATTCCTTCGACCTCATGGCTTGGTTTTTGCTCTGACATGCACTGTCAACTGTGGGACCTTTTATAGACAGTTGTGTGCCTTTCCAAATCATGTCCAATCAATTGAATCTACCACAGGTGGACTCCAATCAAGTTGTAGAAACATCTCAAGGATGATCAATGGAAACAGGATGCACCTGAGCTCAATTTCGAGTCTCATAGCAAAGGGTCTGAATACTCCTGTAAATAAGGTATTTCTGATTTCTATTTTTAATACATTTTGTAACATTTCTAAAATCCTGTTTTTGCTTTGTCATAATGGGAAATTGTGTGTAGATTGCTGAGGATTTATTTTTATTTAATCAATTTTCGAATAAGGCTGTAACGTAACAAAATTTGGAAAAAGTCAAGGGGTCTGAATACTTTCCGAAGGCACTGTAGATACATTTACATACACACATACCTGTAAGGGATAAGCACTGACACATTATCTGGAAATAATGGACGACTTGGTACTGCACGTGCTTAGTTCCAGATAATGCACAGAGCGGAGGCGTTTATCCCACTTATACCACGGTTGCAAAGAAAACAAGCACACATTTACTGGTAAAAATGACATGTTTTCATTGAGTAAATTCATACTATTTCATCCTTCTACTAAACCTCATTGTTAGTTCTATCAGTTAGGTTGCTAGAGAAGCGGACTTGTTGTTCATTCTATTTGTTTGAGTGCTATGCAGGCTGGCAATGCTCTTATCCCTTGTTTGCTAGCTAGTCGCGTCAACTGCAGATTGAATAACATCAAAGTAGCTGCACTGGCATTTGTTTAAGCTATTTTCTAGTGACATTTATTTGGATACATCCATGCCACTATACATGCATAGTGCCTGTTGAGGAATAAACGTTTATTTTTTATGTTTATGTTGTTCATAGTTCGTGATTAGCTGCAATATTACTACCTACATTTAATATAATATTACTTCCTACTTTTAATATAAATGTTTTTATAGTGGTGGTGGGGGATGGAATCGAATGGATTTGGGCCATTGCTGGGCCGATTCTGGCCCTAAAATGGCAGCTTTGGCTCAGTTCAGGCTGCCAGATCTGGCCCGAATGACTCGGGCCTGGTCTGTACCGTCATTGACTTCGGACTCGGGCCGGATCCGGCTGCCAGATCCGGGCCAGCAGTTTTAGATCTGGCATGCCGGAATCAGGCCAGATGTGCGGCAGATGTTTGTGCTACCTGGGTAGAGACTTACCCAGAAAGACTCACAGCTGTATTCGTTGCCAAAGGTGATTCTAAAGTGTATTGACTCAGAGGTGTGAATACTTATGTAAATTAGATATCTGTATTTCATTTTCAATAAATTTGCTAACATTTCTAAGAACATGTTTTCACTTTGTCATTGTGGGGTATTTTGTGAAGATAGGTGAGAAAAAATTTATATTCAATCCATTTTGAATTCAGGCTGTAACGCAACAACATGTGGAAGAAGTCAAGGGGTATGAATACTTTGTGAAGGCACTGTATATGCTTATTTTACTCCTTTGTTTGTAAACAATGTACTTGTAAACAAACACTGTATTGCTTCAAAACATGGTTAAAACTATTATTTTGATCTCATGGAAGGTCAGTCCTTGCATCCAGAGCCCAGTCTATGAATTTGGGAGTGGTTGCATTTCTCCAGCCCCATCCCTAAGCTCTTTACCCATCCCTTACCTGTTTAACCACTTTGTTATTGTTTGAAGTGCAGATTGCCCCTTTATATATGACAAATATCCATTTTTTTAATTCACCCAACCGTTTATTATTAGATTATCTACTTCCATCTACTGAAAATAGCAGTGTTAGCACTGAGCAAGTTTGGCTGGCTCTAATCTGTAGATAATTCATACCACATATAATAACAGCAAATATGACATCTAACAGCCTCCCTGTCTCTGAGTCGGAAGCAGGATACAGTAAATACTGGATCATTATCGCGGGGTCACTCTGGTCTAGTGAGCAGGAATGTAACATCTCCAGCCTCCTCTCTGATATACTGGAATACTTCACTATGATACTACGCTATAATCTGTATTTACATTGGCTCATAGTCCTATAGTTACATAGCTGTTAGAAGTGTGGCGGAATGTGTTGAAACTATTTATAAGAAATCTGTCTATAGAGGTGAAACAGCTGCAATAGTAGTAGCTGTCTTTCTTTCATGAAACCCCTGAAATACAAAACGACAGGAAAATGTGATACAGCATGGATGCTTTTCATCAACACACATCTATTATGTGTATCAATAAATAGATTGATTGGCTCCACTGCTTTTTCTTACAGATGCTGATAGATGTTTTTTAATCTGTATCAACAGTTGTTCTTGCTTCTATAAAGCCCATCATGACAGCCCTTACATCCTAGAACTGTGATCTGTGTGTGTGTGTGTGTGTGTGTGTGTGTGTGTGTGTGTGTGTGTGTGTGTGTGTGTGTGTGTGTGTGTGTGTGCGTGCGTGCGTGTGTGTATAGGCAAAACATGCATGTGGTTTGTATAACTGTAGTGAGGGAGTGAGATGGTCTTCTCCACAGTAGGACCTAGTCTTCTCTCAAAAACCCAACACTGAAGAGGAAAAGTAGGCCCACCCACTGGGCAGCCAGGCCCAGCCAATCAGAATTCGTTTTTCCCCAAAAAAGGGCTTTATTACAGACATAAATACTCCTCAGCACTCCCCCCAACCCGCCCTCAGACTATCCCAAAGGTGAAGAAGCTGGATGTGGAGGTTCTGGGCTGGTGTGGTTACACATGGTCTGCGGATGTGAGGCCGGTTGGAGGTACTGCCTAATTCTTTAAAACGACGTAGGAGTCAGCTTATGGTAGAGAAATGAACATTAATTTCTCTGGCAACATCTCTGGTGGACATTCCTGCAGTCAGCATGCCAAATGCACGCTCCCTCAAAACTTGAGACATCTGTGGCATTTTGTTGTGCGACAAAACTGCACATTTTAAAGTGGCCTTTTATTGTCAACAGCACAAGGTGCACCTGTGTAATGATCAGTGGCAACCCATCATTCAGGGCAGGTGGGGCAGAGCCCCACCTGTTTTGAGCCCTACCTGTTTAGCTAAAAAATATAATAAAATATTATTATTTCTTACTTTTTTTGCCTGTTTTGCAAGTTATTTTGGCATTAATACATGTCACATATCAGTGTTAATAAAACCGCATACAAACATGGTCTCTTTTTTGCTTTCTTGAGTAAGGCAGCTCCAAAATGGAGGTGTTTCAGCCTAGGTCAGTGCTTTCCGTGGTGGTGGGGCAGCCAGCGGAAAATACAGAGCGTAGGGGTTGGTAATGTTCTCTAGTTGCGCAGTGATTGGCTCAGTGTTCTGTCATGCATGGGGACACTACGTCACCGCAAAATCTACAGGGAGAGCTACATAGTTCAAGTCCCCTTGGTTGCTGCCATGGATTTACATTAGAAGTGCCCATCCAAGAAGGCTCAAAGTCATTGGCCAAAGATAAAATCATGTCAAAATCGCGTCATATCTACTGTAGCTTTGATTGGACTTATCATGTTCAAAATCTTAGCTAGCAAGCTAGAGAAGCAGTCATCATGAATCCAGCATGACTTCTGCCGTGTTCAAGACAACTGGGAACTCTGAAAAAAATGAGCTCCGACTGGGAGAATAAGTTTTGAACAGTCATCCAACTCGGAATTCAAAGTCGGGAACTATGGCCTCTTTCTAGAGCTCCGACCTGAAGCTCACTGACGTCATGATTCAACCTTGTTTTTTTCAGAGTTCCCAGTTGTCTTGAAAGCACCATGAATCCAGAGAATGCCAGACTTTGATGACAAAGTTTTATGACAACATTTCCTCACAAGAAGGACCGCAGTGCCGCCTTCCAGTTCAAGTGAGCACAGCACAATGGTGAGTCCAAAAATGTATTGTATGCTTCTGCATAAATGATGTAATATGCCAGGGAGATTTGTATACTGCATCTAAGAAAGTTATACTAAGTGTATGTTGTGTAGTAAGCTGTTAGTAGCCCATGTGCCTCACCCTAATAATTTGGTCCTTTTCCCCCTCATAATTTAGCCTACTGTTCTGACTTGGTGGTGCACATGTAGCCTATAGCCTGTTTTAGAGAAATGTCATCATCGAATATTGTAAGAGCTATCATTGTCTGCTTATATGCCCCCTTTATTTATCCTACAGTTCTAACTTGGCGTACAGGGAGAAAATTGTAAGAACGGCCTATGTTCTGCATTCTGTCGCTGTACATTTCAAAATTGCTGAACAAATAGTTATCGCTCATTAATGTCTTAATCGAAAATACAGATTGTCTCTTATCCTCTCATCGTTCCCTTATGCCATAATTTGTACATCTCAATTGTCAGTAGAAACCACATTTGTTTAAGCAAGTCAGCCATATCAGCTATGTTTTTTAAAAAGGCAGGCAATGAGGCTGAATTAACTGTCTCGCTGCCAGACAAGGCTCCGCTGATAGCCAGGTGTAACAGTGGTAAGGTGTTGGGACTCTGCTATTGGGACAGCTTTATGTAGGCCCTAACAGTTTGTGGGCACCATTTGCCACCGTTATAGTGCAATTAATGTATTGTTTGGTATTGTGTTGTGTAGTGGTTTTGCTGGCATGCATCTAAAAAATACACAAGTTAAGTTTGCCCCACCAAGATTGACATCCTAAAATCACCACTGGTAATGATAATTTACATTTTAGCAGACTCTCTTATCCAGAGCGACTTACAGTTAGTGAGTGCATACATGGTTGTTTTTTTGTTGTCTTTTTTTCATACTGGCCCCCCGTGGGAATCGAACCCACAACCCTGGCGTTGTAAGCGCCATGCTCTACCAACTGAGCTACACGGGTCCTTGCTGTTTAATCAGCTTCTTGACATGCCACACCTTTCAGGTGGATGGATTATTTTAGCAAAGGATAAATGCTCATTATCAGTGATATAAAGACATTTGTGCAAAAAAGTTGAGAAATAATATTTCTGTGAATATGGAACATTTCAGGGAAACATGGGACCAACATTTTACATGTTGCGTTTATATTTTTTGTTCAGTGTAAGTCAAAAGAACAGACAATTCCCAGGATCCTTATTTCATAAAACCACTTGAAAGCAGTCTTTGTAAAACGCCTTCATCACTAAATGACTTAATCGTGCCACTATGTCTTGGCTGAAACAGCAGGTGATGGTTCACAAATGCTTTATTCATCCAAACATCAGATAGGAATATTAATACCACCATGTGGAGTTAAAAGACAACATAATGAGGGAGTTTGGCACCTTCTGTGTATTATTGTCTGGTACACGAATGTGTTTATGTTTTGTATTTACGGACCCATTTACCATATCTACCCTGTGAATCAGTTTGCAGGGTAGATACAGATGCCACCTCTCCACACACTATACAGCACAACACTACATGTCTTTTAAAGTTCTGTACTACACTATCCTGTCCTTATGCTTGGATCTGCTCTGCTGTCATCAGTACAGCAGGTTCAACCCTGTAGCCCAGAGGGGTGTTTAACATGATGAGACACAGCGCTGCTCAAATAATTCCGGGATTACTTCTAGACCAGAGAACACACACACACCAGAGGAAATAACAGTCTTGTTAGAAGAACAGGAGCTTCACTCCTGACACACATGCACGCATACACATGCACGCACACACATGCACGCACACACATGCACACACAGAATAAGAGGTTTTTCTCCTGACAGAGCAGTGAGATGACAGTTAACAGAACACATTGTGTATGTGTGTGTGTGTATGTGTGTGTGTGTGGGTAAAGTTGAAATGAACCACAGTGCAGTTGTCCTTGAGAAGCTGGCAGAGGGTCTGTCTGGCAGACATAGAGAGAGAGTTGGAGGGCTGGATGGAGAGAGAGAAAGAGCGAAACAGAGAGAGATGGGTGGGGGGGTGCGGGGGTGTTTAACAAAGACCAGGCACATCTGTACACTGTTTCAACATCAAACCCCACCAACCAGACAATGTTTGACCTTACAGGGGTATTGCTGTACTATAACTATAATAATATCTGACTGTGTGTAACAACAATATGCCATCTCCTACCTGATCCTTCCTGTCCTATTCCTACCTGATGCCTTCTCCTACCTATGAATACTCACTGTCCTCAATGCTCTGATAGAGGAGCTGATACTGAATGAGAATGAGAACAGGTAAGTACCTACACACCAGGATGATCTAGCACCTTGACCAAACCGGTCAAGCACGTGCGTCTGCGTGCACCATTGTATGCATGCTGACTTTGTCTATCCCCACCAAACGTGATCATCAGGTTAAAATACCAAAACTAACTGAATCATAAAATTAATTTTGGGGCAGGTCGAAACACACAAGAAACATTCATGGACATTTAGCTAGCTAGCTGTTGTTAGCTAGCTTGTCCTGGGAGATGAACTCCGTAGGAGGGCAAACCACCCACTGCTTCCAGGAATATCCATTGCTAATGTACAGGCTCTGGACAAAAAGGTAGACAAGCTCAAGGCAAGGATCTCCTTTTGCTGGTCACACCTTCTTCTTCCATAGAGCCTGTTGGCTTCTCCGTACATCGAGCGGAAAATATGTTTCTTGATTAATAACTCATGGTGTGATTGTGGCAACATTAAAAAAACTGAAGACCTTTTGCTCTCCCAATTTGGAATACCTCAACATCAAAGCCAACCCCTTCACCTCCCAAGAGAATTCACATCCGTTATTGTCATGACCGTTTATATCCCCCCTCAAGCCGAACCCACGGTGACACTCAAGGAACTATACGGGACTTTGAACAAACTAGAAACCGCGAATCCTGAGGCTGCATTTGATGTAGTTGGGGACTATAATTAAAGGAAATCGGAGGAAAATTCTCCTGAAATTTCATCAACACATCAACTGTGCCACACGAGGAAAGAAGACACTTGACCACTGTTATTTTCCCTTCAGAGATGGCTACAAGGCCCTCCCCCGCCTGCCCTTCAGAAAATCAGATAATTTCTCCATTCTGCACCTCACTGCCTACATCTGAGAAATTAAAACAGAAAGCACCTGTTGTAGCGGGTGACTTAGGACGGAGTCAGGCGCTGGAGAGTAAATCACGGAATAAATCGTTTATTCGATAAACAGTGGTACGTAGAAATGCGTAATACACACAAGTGCGGTAAAACGGTGCCCTGGGGAAAACAAGGCACACGGGTGAATATCCCGGCAATACACAATACAATAGCTCCACCGAGCTATAATATCCTCTACAATAAACACACACATAGACAAGGAGGCAGAGGGAACACTTATACAGGTACTGATGAGGGGATATGAACCAGGTGTGTGTAAGAAACAAGACAAAACAAATGGAATGATGAGATGAGAAGCGGCAGTGGCTAGATGGTCGGTGACGACGAACGCCAAAGCCTGCCTGAACAAGTAGAGGATGCAGCTTCGGAGGAAGTTGTGACAGTACCCTCCCCCCCTTGACGCGCAGGTGCAGCAGCACGCCGACAACGGCCTCGGGACGGCCAGGAGGACACGGAGCAGGGCGAGCCGGATGGCGATGGTGGAAATCCCGCAACAGGGAGGGATCGAGGATATCCCTCACCGGGACCTAGCACCGCTCCTCCAGACCATACCCCTCCCACTCAACGAGGAACTGAAGGCCCCCCACCCGACGCCTCGAATCCAGGATGGAACGGACGGAGGACGCTGAGGCCCCCTCGATGCCCAGAGGGGGCGGAGGGACCTCCCGCACCTCAGACTCCTGGAGCGGACCAGCCACCATCGGCCTGAGGACAGACACATGGAACGAGAAGTTAATACAGTAATCTGGAGGGAGTAGAAACCTATAGGTATCCTTGTTTATTCTCCTCAGGACTTTGAACGTCCCCACAAACTGCGGGCTCAGCTTCCGGCAGGGCAGGCGGAGGGGCAGATTCCGGGTTGAGAGCCAGACCTGATCACCGGGGCCTCGCTGCGGTACAAAGACTGGGGCCTCACTGCGGTGGTGGTCAGCGTTGGCCTTCTGGCGACGCACAGTGCACTGGAGGTGGATGTGAACAGCGTTCCACGTCTCCTCCGCACGCAGAATCCAGTCATCCACCACAGGAGATTCGGTCTGGCTCTGATACCACGGTGCCAGAACCGGCTGATAACCTAAAACACATTGAAATGGCGATAGGTTAGTGGAGGAGTGGCAGAGAGAGTTCTGGGCCTATTCGGCCAATGGCAAGAACACCGACCACTCCCCCGGCCGGTCCTGGCAGTGGGACCGCAGGAACCTACCCACATCCTGATTCACCCGTTCCACCTGCCCATTAGACTCGGGGTGAAACCCAGAGGTCAGACTGACCAAGACCCCCAGACGTTCCATGAACGCTTTCCAGACCCTGGATGTAAACTGGGGACCCCGGTCAGACACTATGTCCTCTGTACCCCGTAGTGCTGGAAGACGTGAGTAAACAGGCCTCACGCAATCTCAGGGCTGTGGGGAGACCGGGCAGAGGAAGGAGGCGGAAGGCTTTAGAAAAGTGGTCCACAGTGACCAGGATGGTGGTGTTACCATGAGAGAGAGGAAGATCAGTGAGAAAGTTAATACACAAGTGGGACCATGGCCGTTGTGGAACTGGTAAGGGATGTAACTTACCCGCTGGGAGGTGCCTAGGTGCCTTACTCTGGGCACACACCGAGCAGGAGGAGATATACACCCTCACGTCCATAGCCAAGGTAGGCCACCAGTACTTCCCGGTCAGGCAGTGAACTGTACGGCCAATACCTGGATGACTAGAGGAGGGAGACGTGTGTGGAGGGAGACCTGTGTGCCCAATAGATCAGACGGTCACGGACAAGAGACTGCACATACCGCAGCCCAGCTGGGCACTGAGGTGGAGATGGCTCCGTGCGTAACGCCCGCTCTATGTCCACGTCCACTGCCCACACTACCGGCGCCACAATGCAGGAGGCCGGGAGTATGGGGGTGTTGTCTATGGGCCTCTCCTCTGTGTGGTACAGCCGTGACAGTGTGTCTGCCTTCATGTTCTTAGTATCCGGTATGTAGGACAGTGTAAAATCAAACCAGGTGAAGAACAGAGCCCACCTGGCCTGGCGAGGGTTCAGCCTCCTCGCTGCCTGAATGTACTCCAGGTTACGGTGGTCAGTCCAGACGAGGAAAGTGTGTTTCGCCCCCTCAAGCCATTGCCTCCATATGGTCAGGGCTCTGACAACAGCCAACAGCTCCCGATCACCTACGTCGTAGTTCTGCTCCGCCGGGCTGAGCTTCTTGGAGAAGAAGGCACAGGGGCGGAGATTGGGTGGCGTGCCCGAGCGTTGAGATAGGACAGTGCCTATCCCTACCTCGGACGCATCCACCTCCACTACGAACGGTAATGATGGATTGGGATGGGCCAGTACCAGGGGGGTGAACAGAGCCCTCATGTTACTGAAAGCCCTGTCAGCCTTAGCAGACCAGCGGAGCCGAGACGGTCCACCCGTCAACAGAGAGGTGATGGGAGCTGCGACCTTGCCAAAGCCCTGAATAAACCTCCGATATTAATTGGCAAAGCCAATAAAGCGCTGTACCTCCTTTACCGTGGTTGGAGTCGGCCAATTACGCAGGGCTGAAATGCGTTCTCCCTCCATCTCCACACCTGAGGTGGTGATGCGGTGTCCGAGGAAGGAGACGAACTGTTTGAAAAACAGACACTTTTCTGCCTTGGAATGAAGGTCATATTCCAACAGTGGGGCCAGTACTTTGAGAACCAGGGACACATTCTCGGCGCGCGTAGCGGAATACACCAGAATGTCATCGATGTAGACCACCACACCGTGACCAAGCATGTCCCGAAACACCTCGTTCACAAAGGACTGGAAGACTGATGGAGCATTCATCAAACCGTACGGCATCACCAGGTATTCGTAATGACCCGTGGTTGTGCTGAATACTTTCTTCCATTCGTCCCCTTCTCGGACATGCACCAGGTTGTACGCATTCCGGAAATCAAATTTTGTGAAGAAGCATGCCCAATGCATTGACTCGATTACAGATGCAATGAGGGGTAGAGGATAACTATAACGAATTGTCCCCTTGTTCAGTGCTCGGTAATCAATGCAAGGGTGCAGACCTCTGTCTTTCTTCTTCACAAAAAATTAACTTGAGGAGGCGGGCGAAGTGGAGGGATGTATGAACCCCTGGCGCAGGGACTCAGAGACGTATGTCTCCATCGCCTCCATTTCAGCCTGGGACAGGGGATATATATGACTCCTGGGAGGCACAGCGTCTACCCGGAGGTTTATCGCACAATCCACCGCCCGATGAGGTGGTAATTTGGTCACCTGCATTATGGAAAACGAGTTCCCGGACCAGCTCCACGACTCCAGACATATTCCCGGTTCCTGCTGACTCCATGCTGTCGGGCGTGTGATTCTGTAGCGGGTGATTTAGGACGGAGTCAGGCGCAGGAGAGTAAATCACGGAATAAATGGTTTATTCGATAAACAGCGGTACACAGAAATGCATAATACACACCAGTGCGGTAAAACAGCTTCAGAGGAAGTCGTAACACCTGTGGTAAGGTCTGTTCAACGTTGGTCTGACTAATCGGAATCCATGATACAAGACTGTTTTGATCACTTGGACTGGGATATGTTCCGGGTCGCCTCTGGGAATAACATTAATTACTACACTGACTCTGTCACTGGGTTCATCAGGAGGAGCATAGAGGATGTTGTTCCTACTGTGATAATTGGAACATATCCAAACCAAAAACCATGGATAGATGGCAGCATTCGCTCAAAACTAAAGTGCAAACCACCGCATTTAACCACAGGAAGGTCACTGGGAACATGGACGAGTACAGCTACAACCTCTGTTAGTCAACCAAAGAGGGAAAAAGATGCGTCCTCAGTGCATGCGCAGACCAGCTGGCTTGAGTGTTTACGGACATATTCAACCTCTCCCTATCCCAGTCTATTGTCCCCACTTGCTTCAAGACTTCCACCATTATGCCTGTACCCAAGCAAAATAAGGTAACTGAACTAAATGACTATCGCCCCATCTGTCATCATGAAGTGCTTTGAGAGGCTAGTCAAGGACCATATCACCTCCACCTTGCCCGACACCCTAGACTCACTACAATTTGCATACCGGCCAACAGATCCAAGGGCGACACAATTGCCGTTGCGATGCACACCGCCCTATCTCACCTGGACAAGAGGATTACGTATGTGAGAATTCTGTTCATCGACTACAGCTCAGCTTTCAACACCATAGTGCCCTCTAAGCTTGTCACTAAACTCAGGGCCCTGGGTCTGAACCCCTCCCTGTGCAACTGGGTCCTAGACTTTCTGACGGGCCGACCCCAACTGGTAACGGTAGATAACAACACCTCCGCCACGCTGATCTTCAACATGGGGCCCCCCAAGGAGTGTGTGCTCAGCCCCCTCCTGTACTCCCTGTGCACCCATGAATGCGTGGCTACGCATTACTCTAAATCAATCATCAAGTTTGCTGATGAAGACAGTGGTAGGTGTGATTACAAAAAACGACAAGACAGCCTACAGGGAGGAGGTTAGAGCCCTGGCGGTGTGGTGCCCAGAAAATAACCTCTCCCTCAACGTAAAAAAAAACAAAGAAGCTACAGGAGACAGAAGAGGGACCACGACCCCTTCCACATGGGGCCGCAGTGGAGATGGTCAAAAGCTTCAAATTCCTTGGTGTGCACATCACTGAGGACCTGAAATGGTCCCACCACACTGACACGATGGTGAAGAAGGTGCAACAGCGCCTCTACAACTTCAGGCGGCTGAAGAAATTTGGCATGGCCCCTAAGACCCTCACAAACTTCTCCAGATGCACCATGAGAGCATTCTGTCGGGCTGCATCACCGCCTGGTACAGCAACTGCACCGCCCTCAACCAAATGCTCTCCAGAGGGTGGTGCGGTCAGCCCAAAACATCACCAGGGGCACACTGCCTGCCCTCCAGGACATTTACAGCACTCGGTGTCAAAGGAAGGCCAAGAATATCATGAAGGTCTCAGCCACCAGTCTGGTCACTCTGCTACCATCTAGCAGACAGTGATGGTACAGGTGCATGAAAGACTGAAAAACCTATCTCCAGGCCATCATTGTTGAACAGCTATCATGCCATCCCCTGTCGTAGGAGACAAAGATAAACCCACTCACACAAAACACACACACAATCACACACACCTCATACACAAGCAGACTCCTGTACTCACATATACACTCACACACACGCATACGCCCATACTCACAAACATATGCACACACACACACATGCTGCTATATGTATATAGAGACATTAAACACTGGACACTTCCTGTTTATTTTTTACTGTTTTTCACACTGGCCATGTCCAAATACCCATACTTGTGTCCTATATAGTAGGCTGTTTGAGTATGTGAAAAAACTATGTTTAATAGTATGTGACATTTCGAAAATCCAGTATACTTTAAATGCCCGGAAGTCATACTAATTTTGATGCTCTGCCTTTTTAACAACACTACCAACAAGGTAGGTCCTACAGGCCCTGGTTTTGTCGCACCTGGAATACTGTTCAGTCGTGGGGTCAGGTGCCACAAAGAGGGACCTCTGAAAATTACAATTAGCTCAGAACAGGACAGCACGGCTGGCCCTTAAATGTACATGGAGAGCTAACATTAATAATATTCATGTAAATCTCTCATGGCTCAAAGTGGAGGAGAGATTGACTTCATCACTACTTGTTTTTGTAAGAAGTGTTGACATGCTGAATGCACCGAGGTGTCTGTTTAAACTACTAGCACACAGCTCGGACACCAATGCATACCCCACAAGACATACCACCAGTGGTCTCTTCATAATCCCCAAATCAAGAACAGACTATGGGAGGCGCACAGTACTACGTAGAGCCATGGCTACATGGAACTCTATTCCACATCAGGGAACTGATGCAAGCAATAGAATCAGATAAAAAATACAGATAAAAATACACCTTATGGAACAGCAGGGACTGTGAAGAGACACACACACACACACAGACACACGCTTATACATTCACATGATAAGACACGCACTCTACACACACATACACATGGCTTTTGTATTGTAGATATGTGGTAGTAGAGTAGTGGCCTGAGGGAACACACTTAATGTGTTGTGAAAAGTGTTATGAAATGTAATGTCATGTAATATTTTAAATTGCTGGACCGCAGGAAGAGTACCTGCTGCCTTGATCCTTAATAAATACAAAATACAAATACATAACCTGTTAGTCTAGCCTTCTACAGAAAGTACACACAACGATAACTTTGCTCATGTTTTGGTTAATCTTGTACTTCATCTTATTTATTTTCAGGATCTACGTGAAGGAGTGTGAGCTCGATGGGCAGCTGTCACCTGCGTGGGTGAAAATATGCTATCTTGACATTTCTTACTGTGCTGTATTTGGCTAATAAAGTTCCCCTTTTCTCTGAGAGCAACAACACTTTCCCATCTATTTCCTATGCTTCACCAGCACATTCATGCAAGTGTGAAGATATACTGTACATTTTAGAAAAGTGCAAGTATTCCAGAGAAATGTACTGCAATTGGCATAATGCCTTTTAAAGGGCTTTACATGTATTATGTTTGATGCTGAAAGCTATCCTTTTCCATATTTTGTAGGAGTTGAAAGCTCCCCCCAACAGAGTCAGCACTGAGGGAGGGGAGGCCACAGCCGCATACTGTAAGTAGTATGCTGTTATGGATGAGGTGCTGCATGGGATGCCACTCCATCACCCCACCGGTCATCATCTCCTCCTCTCCCTCCCAGAAGGGTCCAGATGTGGAGGCGGGAGATGGAGGTGACTGCCAGGGAGGCACGCATTATGGCCATTTTAGAGGCCATGATTAAGAAGTAGTTGTATGTATTTTGTATGTATTTTATTTATAGCTATTCATTTTATACTGTTTTTTTTTAACCCAAAGTGAATTTCTGTTTTCTCATTAAAAAGTGTTTATTGTTTGTAATAATACAAAATATTTCTCCTTTTGGTGTGTTTTACTTTTAACATTTCAACATAAAGAAATTCACTCACACATCTGAC
Organism: Coregonus clupeaformis; assembly: GCF_020615455.1. Classification (NCBI taxonomy): domain Eukaryota; kingdom Metazoa; phylum Chordata; class Actinopteri; order Salmoniformes; family Salmonidae; genus Coregonus; species Coregonus clupeaformis. The sequence goes on from NC_059228.1 coordinate 3,955,250, forward strand.
ATATCTTGTTGCAGGTGCATGGTAACAATTAGATAAATTGAAAGAAAAAATTAACTGCTCTTGCTAGTATTACTTTTATCTAAGCTTACGTGTTGGCCTCTTTGGCCTACATCAGAGCTTTTTCAGAATGAGTTTTCCCCTAAAAAAAGGGCTTTATTAGAGACAGAAATACTCCTCAGTTTCATCAGCTGTCTGGGTGGCTGGTCTCAGACGATCCTACAGGTGAAGAAGCCGGATATGGAGGTCCTGGGCTGGCGTGGTTGCAAGTGGTCTGAGGTTGTGAGGCTGGTTGGACGTACTGCCAAATTTTCTAAAACGAGAAATGTATATTCAATTATCTGCCAACAGCTCTGGTGGACAATCCTGCAGTCAGTGTGCCAATTGCACGCTCCCTCAAAACTTGAGACATCTGTGGCATTGTGTGTTGTGACAAAACTGCACATTTTAGAGTGGCCTTTAATTGTCCCCAGCACAAGGTGCACCTGTGTAATGATCATACGTTTTAATCAGCTTCTTGATATGCCACACCGGTCAGGTGGATGGATTATCTTGGCAATTTTAGATAAATAATATTTTTGTGCATGTGGACCATTTCTGGGATCTTTTATTTCAGCTCATGAAACATGGGACCAACAGTTCACATGTTGCGTTTACATTTTTGTTGAGTATACATTCTACAGACCCTACTGAGTATTCCCTACAATGCTTTTACTGCGGCACCCAGAATAGTTCCTGCTCTACGTATTCCATATACAATGATTCGAATTGGGGGCATTTATTTGACCTTAGAACATGTTTTAAAACCACAATTTAATGCAAATGTCACTTAAATATGAACAAATATGAATCATTGTTAATGTTTAGACAATTATTTTTGAAGGTATGCCCTTATCCAGATGGTGTGACCAAGGCATTTCCTAACAGACCTGCTAACTTTCTTTGTTGTTACTTTTAAGGGTGGAACCAACATGCAGTACCTCCATCAGGAAGAGAGGCAAGAACCATTCATCCGCCAGCTCAAAGACAAGCTACACTATTCACAGCCCTATGTGAGATACTTCAAATTGCCACCCTTTGCCTTGATGACAGCTTTGCACACTCTTGGCATTCTCTCAACCAGCTTCACATGGAATGCTTTTCCAACAGTCTTGAAGGAGTTCCCACATATTCAGAGAACTTGTTGGCTGCTTTTCCTTCACTCTGCCGTCCGACTCATCACAAACCATCTCAATTGGGTTGAGGTTGGGGGATAGTGGAGGCCAGGTCATCTGATGCAGCATTCCATCACTCTCCTTCTTGGTAAAATAGCCCTTACACAGCCTGGAGATGTGTTGGGTCATTGTCCTGTTATAAAACAAATGATAGTCCCACTAAGCCCAAACCAGATGGGATGGCGTATCGCTGCAGAATGCTGTGGTAGCCATGCTGGTTAAGTGTGCCTTGAATTCTAAATTAATCACAGACAGTTTCACCAGCAAAGCACCCCCACACCATAACACCTCCCCCTCCATGCTTTATGGTGGGAACTACACATGCGGAGATCATCCATTCACCCACACCATGTCTCACACCGCGTTGGAACCAAAAATCTCAAATTTCCACCGGTCTAATGTCCATTGTTCGTGTTTCTTGGCCCAAGCAGGTCTCTTCTTCTTATTGGTGTCCTTTAGTAGTGGTTTCTTTGCAGCAATTTGACCATGAAGGCCTGATTCACACAGTCCCCTCTGAACAGTTGATGTTGAGATGTGTCTGTGACTTGAATTCTGTGAAGCATTTATTTGGGCTGCAACTTCTGAGGCTGGTAACTCTAATGAACTTATCCTTTGCAGCAGAGGTAATTCTGGGTCTTCCATTCCTGTGGCGGTCCTTGAAATGTTCCGTATTGACTGACCTTCATATCTTAAAGTAATGATGGACTGTCGTTTCTCTTTGCTTATTTGAGCTGTTCTTGCCATAATATGGACTTGGTCTTTTACCAAATAGGGCTATCTTCTGTATACCCCCCTTACGCTACAGTAGCTTTGATTGGTCAAACAGGAGAATAGTCTGGTTGAATAGCCTATTGCACCTTGATTCAAAATATGTAGGTAGCTAGTTGTAATTAATTCATTGATTTCAGAATAGTGTGGAGTGTAGAGCTACAAGCTAGCTACAAGCTAGCATCCACAAACCGATGTGAAAGTTCTCCATTTGCCACGCCCTGACCTTGAGAACCCTGTTATTCTCTAGGTAGTTTGGTCAGGGTGTGAATGTTGACATTCTAGTTATTCTATTTCTATGTTGGCCGGGTGTGGTTCCCTATCAGAGGCAGCTGTAGATCGTTGTCTCTGATTGGGGATCATACTTAGGCAGCCATTTTGCCTACCTTTAGTTGTGGGATCTTGTTTCTGTTTAGGCTTGTTTGATGTGTAGCCTTTAGAACTTCATGTTACGTTGCTTTTGTTAAGTGTTTATTATTTAATTAAACATGTACGGATACCACGCTGCACCTTGGTCTGATCCTTCTATCAACGAATGTGACAGAAGATCCCACCACCAACGGACCAAGCAGCGTGCCCAGGAGGAGCAAACACCCTGGACACAGGTGTGGAAGACACTTTGGTCTTGGGAGGAGATTTTTGCTGGTAAAGGACCCTGGGCGAAGCCCAGGTAGGAGAGGATCAACGGCGACGCCAACGGTGCCGACGACGAAGGAAGCCCGAGAGACAGCCCCAATAATTTTTTTGGGGGTGCACACGGGGTGGTTGGAGGAGCCAGGGGGCAGACCAGAGCAAACTACCCGCACTCGCTGTAAGGAGCGTGTGTTCATTGAGGAACCAGGTTATGCGGAGATACGCACTGTGTCGCCAGTGCGCCTTCACAGCCCAGTGCGTCCTGTGCCAGCGCCCCGCACGTGCCGTGCGAAAGTGGGCATCCAGCCAGGACGGGTTGTGCCGGCTCAACGCTCCTGGTCTCCAGTACGCCTCCTCGGTCCAGTATATCCTGCGCCAGCCATACGCACTGTGTCGCCAGTGCGCATTCACAGCCTAGTGCGCCCTGTGCCAGAACGGGTTGTGCCAGCTTTACACTCCTGACCTCCAGTGCGCCTCCACGGTCCAGTGGTGCGTGTATCCAGTCCAGTACGGCCCGTACCTGCTCCCCGCACCAAACCAGTGGTGCGTGTCGCCAGCCCGGTATGCCCCGTACCTGCTCCCCGCACCAAACCAGTGATGATCAATGGCATGAAGCCTCCAGTGATGATCCATGGCACGAAGCCTGCAGGGATGATCCATGGCACGAAGCCTCCAGTGATGATCCATGGCACGAAGCCTCCAGTGATGATCCATGGCACAAGGCCTCCAGTGATGATCCACGGCACGAAGCCTCCAGTGATGATCCACGGCACGAAGCCTCCAGTGATGATCCATGGCACGAAGCCTCCAGTGATGATCCATGGCACAAAGCCTCCAGTGATGATCCATGGCACGAAGCCTCCAGCGACGGTCTGCAGTCCAGAGCCTCCAGCGACGGTCTGCAGTCCAGAGCCTCCAGCGACGGTCTGCAGTCCAGAGTGTCCAGCGACGGTCAGCTACTTCACTCCTATGCCAGAGCAGTCCGCTCCACCGGTGCCCAGTCCAGCTCCGGTCAGCTGCTCCATTCCAGTGCCAGAGTAGTCCGCTCCACCGGTGCCTAGTCCAGCTCCGGTTAGCTGCTCCAGTCCAATGTCAGACCAGTCCGCTCCACCGGTGCCCAGTCCAGCTCCGGTCAGCTGCTCCAGTCCAGAGCCAGAGCAGTCCGCCACACCAGGGTCCAGACAGGACTTAGTGCATTGCCGGAGGACTGCCGGTCCAGGCCCAGACGTCAGCCCCTCTCCAGGGTCGGGGCCTCCCACACCAGGGTCCAGACAGGGCTTGGTGCATCGTGGGAGGAAGGAGAGGAGAAGCATCGCACCGAGGTCCAGACCGGACCAGGGGTGCAACGGGGAGGCAGAAAGGGAGAGGACGTCAAGCCCGGAGCCGGAGCCGCCACCGAGGCTAAAGCCCACCCGGACCCTCCACTATTGAGTCAGGTTTTTGCAGGCGGAGTCCGCACCTTTGGGGGTGGGTACTGTCACACCCTGACCTTGAGAACCCTGTTATTCTCTAGGTAGTTTGGTCAGCGTGTGCATGTTTACATTCTAGTTATTGTATTTCTATGTTGGCCGGGTGTGGTTCCCTATCAGAGGCAGCTGTAGATTGTTGTCTCTGATTGGGGATCATACTTAGGCAGCCATTTTGCCTACCTTTAGTTGTGGGATCTTGTTTCTGTTTAGGCTTGTTTGATGTGTAGCCTTTAGAATTCACGTTACGTTGCTTTCGTGATTTTGTTAAGTGTTTATTATTTAATTAAACATGTACGCATACCACGCTGCACCTTGGTCTGATCCTTCTATCAACGAACGTGACACCATTGCTATGTTTCATCCTATGTTTATATGATTAAAAACTATATTTATACTGTGGCGAAATCCTGCACAGAGCACTGCCACTTTAAAGCGCACCAGCCGTCAGGAAGGAGAAAGTTAATTTGGCTCTTCCGTCTCTGTGGGAGAGCTCGAGCGCATGTTGGCTAATGGAGTTGTGGAACCTTCCTTTTCCGAATCGGCTTCTCCAGTTGTCCTGATTCCAAAGAAAGATGGAGGATATCGATTCTGTGTCGACTACAGGAAGCCGAATGCCTTAACAGAAAGCGATGCCTACCCTCTACCAAACGTCAATGACATACTGGAATCTCTGGCCGGAGCAACCATCTTCAGCAATCTGGATCTGAACAGTGGATATTGGCAGGTGGCATTGGATCCTGTCAGCCAGGACAAGACTGCCTTCGTCACCCCTGCTGGTCATGCCTTTTGGTTTGAAGAATGATCCAGCAACCTTCCAAAGGCTGATGGAGACTGTCCTGGGAGATCTGAGAGGAAATAATTGTCTTGAGTACCTGGATGACATAATCTAATTCTCCTCTGTCGCTGCTCACCTGCAAGACTTACAGTTAGTTTTCGACAGACTAAAGACTGCGGGTTTGAACCTGAACCCTGAAGAAGTGTCATTTCTGCTTGCCTGAACTCATGTGGTCAATGCAGATGGTATCCATGCAGATCCAGCCAAAGTTGCAGCAGTGTAGGAGTTCCCAATTCCCACATCCCTGAAGGCTGTTCAGTGCTTCCTGGGTACGGCTGGATGGCACCACAGGTTTGTGCCTGACTTTTCAAAGTCGCCAAACCACTCAACCACCTTAACCTTTTCACAAGTGAGTTCCAAATATCTCTAACGGTCGCCCCAGCGTGAGTTGTTTTATGCACGTGATGTCAGAATGCACTCACTGTTCCAAAATGGGATTGTTACGCAACAGGACAGTGAACACGCGCTGCCTGCTAATTATCTATAGGCTATGTTTCAATTTCAAATTATTTTCTAACAAATTGCATTTTCTAACAACAGTTTGAATTGTGGTGTGTTCCGCCTCCTCATTAATTCAGATAGAAGTAGCCCATTGCACTGTTGCGGACAATTTACGTTTGAGGCTTTACTGAGCCGGACAAACTTCTTCTCTCGTCGAAGAGAGCCCAAACACCTCCCCAGTGTTTCCGCAGATCAAGTATGCAGACATTTACAGTCTTAAACGAACTGGCACATTTTCTGGCTGGCTTCCGCATTGCCTTCATTGTTGTTTTCCTTACAAATAAGAACTTTGGACATGTGTGCATTCCTATCAAAGTAAATGCCTTATTTTCTGTATATCATGTTGTCGTTTCTACTGTAGCATGTATGGAGCATAATGTATTTACAGTTTTATTCACATGTTTTCAAGTACTGGTGACAAATAATGCATTCCCGATTATTGCATATATTGTAATAGACACTTATGGTGAGGCTGTAATCGCTGCCAAAGTTGCTTAGTAAAGGGTCTGAATACTTATGTAAATGTGATATTTCAGTTTAAATGTTTTATACATTTGCAAAAAAGAAGAAGAAAAAATTGATGACGGGAAAAAACGATTTAATCCATTTTAGAATAAGGCTGTAACGTAACAAAGTGGAAAAAGTAAAGCGGTCGGAATACTTTCCGAATGCACTGTATGGTTCTTCGTCTGTAGGGCTCAACCGCCAAACAAAGATCACTACATTGTCTAATCAGAAATCGTTACATTTGTTTATTTTCATCTATCTTCATTCATGCCCCTTTTCAAGCATAGTATTGTAAGTATCATAACAACGTTACATATAATACAATGAAATAAATGTTTGTTTAAAGGTTGTGGCATTATTTTTACAGTTATGAGCTAACGTTACAAGCCTACAATGTTAGCTAGTTACTGTTCTATGGTTATGCTTTCTAGTTTAGCTACTATGTAATGTCTGTATTTTTTTCTAAGTTATTACAATTAAATGTTAGGTTTACCTTGTTATTGTTTGGTATTAAGGAATGTTTCCTTTCTGTATTTCAATTTACAAATGGTCCATAAAGCCAGCCAAGAAAAAAGCAACTCCTCTCTCTTATGGATTTATTGAGCTACTGTTTATGCTAGCTGTCAAACTGTACACCAGAAAACAGTGAGGACAGCATAGTAAACATACTACTTCTCCAAGAGTATATTTGGTGACTGAGAGAATCTACTCATTATGTCGAATGAAGAAGAAGAGAGCCTTGAAACTAAATCAGTCTGGTTTAGATTTAATTTAGGTTTAATTTATTTGCACCAACGGAATTAAGTGATAAACAACCATACAGATAAAAATGAATAAAATAAAAAACGGTGTACAGGTGTGGTTGGAAGCCTAAGTGCGTAAATAAAAACCACACCACACTAAAAAAGGTTTGTTAAAACAGATATCAAAACCCACTAATCATAAATGTACAAATGAACCGATCAGCAACCACAAAGTATATGTTTTGTTTAAAAGTGTGTGTGCATGTGTGGATGTGAGTGTGTGAGAGTTGGACTATATGGAGGAGATTACTGAGTCGTTTTGTTCATCAGGCTGACCCCCAGTTTTGCTTGAAGTTACTGGGGGATGATGAGGTTTTGGCAATGTAAAGACAAGAATTCCAGAGTATGGTACCTCTGTATCTGATAGAGAATTGACTATGTGAGGTGCGGCAGTGGGGAGGGTGAAGGTTATCGCAGTCTTGTGTTATATAGATGGATTTCAGAATTAACCTGGAAGAATCCATTGAAGGGTTTAGGTAAACTGTCTTGGATGTATGAGTATTTGTAGATGAAAATGCATAACAAGCGTACATTAATGTCGTAAATAGACAAGATATTGAGTTTCTTAAACAAAGGTGCAGATGGAGACGGGTAATCAGAGGAGGTGGCTAGTCTTGAACATTTATTTTGTATGATGAGTAATTTGTGTAGGTAGGAGACATATGTACTGAGATATGGGTAAATTAAGCTATTGTATAGAGTTAGGAAGCAAGCCTGATGAACCAAACCACTAATATTTCTGATGATACCAACATATTTCATCACTTTGCTGCAGACACATTGAATATGATCTTTCCAGGATAACTTTTCATCAATTAGAACTCAGAAGAATCTAGTGGATGTGACTTGTTCCATTTCATTCCACCAATTGAGAATCTGGCTCTTTTATTTTTTCTTATTTTTTTTAACAATATTTCTTATTCTTACTAGTGAATACAATAAAGTTGGATTTTTTATTTGAAGATAATTTGTTTATCTAGAACCATTCAGAAAATGTGTCCATACCTGTGTTGGCTTCATTAATTAGTAAATCAAAATTATTGTGTGACCAAATCAAATTGGTATCCTCAGCAAAGAGAATGGGAAGTATGGTAGAAGACGCAGAAGCAAGGTCATTGATATAGATTAGGAATAACAAAGGTCCAATGATCAAACCCTGTGGAACGCCACAGGATATCTTGGCCCTGGTAGATGCACAGCTGTTTGCATTGACAAATTGTTCTCTATCATTAATATAACTATATAACCAATTATATGTATAATCATGAAAACCATAATAATGCATTTTAATGACCGTGTCAAACGCTTTGGATAAATCAAAAAAGATGCCAAGAGCGTATTCATTGTTGTAAAGGACTGTAAATATTTTATCCTCAAGTTGCAAAAGAGCCATATCTGTGGAGTAGTTTTTACGAAAACCATATTGGTGCTCATATAGAATACATTTTTTATAGAATGAAAATATTTCAACATTCTCTCATACACCAATTTTTCTAGGATTTTAGAAAAACTTGGTAGTGCAGATATTGGACGATAATATATAAAAGACATTGCATCCCCAGGTATATAGAGGGGGATAATTTACATATTTAGGAACAATACCAATTTGCATAGATTTGGTGAAGATATACAGTACCAGTCAAAAGTTTGGACACGACTACTCATTGTCACGAATTGAGCCGAGGCTGCTCCTCCTCCTTGCTTGGGCAGGCTTCAGCGTTCGTCGTCACCGGAGTACTAGCTGCCACCGATCTATGTTTCTGTGTTCTACTTGTTTTGTCTATATTGCACACACCTCACCTGGTTCCAATTACGATAATTTGTTTCAATATTTTACCCTCTGGTTCCCTCATGGTGTTGTGCGTGATTGTTCGTTGTTTTGTTGTCATTGACATGTGAGTCGGTATTTTTCTTCCCTGCGTGGAGGATATGTTTATTTACTTGTGACAAGTAAAGTACCTTGTTGACTAAGTTCACAGGACTTCGCACTGGACTTCAGGACCTTGGCAGCTAGCGCGGGATGGAATGAGAGGGTCCTGATCAACCATTACCGATGCAGCCTACGGGAGGACGTTCGTCGGGAGCTGGCCTGCAGGGACACCACCCTTAACCTGGACCAGCTGGTGGATTTATCGATATGACTGGATAACCTGTTGGCCACCCGCGGACGTCCAGATCAGGGTCCGTCCAGTCCATTCCCCAGCACTTCCGACCCTACACCAATGGAGCTCGGTGGTGCTGATCTAAGGGTGACCGGAAGGGGGGCTGTTTCCTGCACCAACTGTGGCCGCAGAGGACACACTGCTGGTCGGTGCTGGAAAGGGTCCTCAGGGAGTCGAGGCAGCAGGCAGGGCACTGGTGGACCATCCCAGGTGAGTAGGCACCCGACTCACCCAGAGCTCCCTGTTGCGCACATGTGTGTTCATGTAGAATTTCCTGAGTTTTCCCTGCATTCCCAGCATAAGGCGCTCGTAGATTCAGGCGCAGCTGGGATTTTTATGGACCGTCTATTTGCACATAGATTAGGGATCCCTATTTTGCCTGTTGATGTGCCCTTCCCTATACATGCCTTAGATAGTCACCCTTTAGGGTCAGGCCAGATTAGGGAGGTCACGGCTCCACTCTGGATGAAAATGCAGGAGGGTCATGAGGAGAGAATTAGTCTCTTCCTGATCGATTCTCCTGCGTTTCCAGTGGTGTTGGGGCTTCCCTGGTTAGCCTCTCATGACCCCAATATTTCGTGGCAACAGAGGGCTATCAAGGGATCGTTCCGTCAGTGCTCGGGGAGGTGTGTAGGTGTTTCCGTAGGTGCAACTACGGTGGAGAGTCCAAACCAGGTCTCCACTATGCACATTCCTCCCGAATATGCCGATTTGGCTCTCGTCTTCTGTAAAAGGAAGGCGACTCAATTACCACCCCATCGACAGGGGGATTGTGCGATAAATTACGTGTATCCTCTGTCACAGTCACGTGTATCCTCTGTCACAGGAAGAGACGGCGGCTATGGAAACATATGTCTCAGAATCTCTGGGACAGGGATACAGTCGGCCTTCCACTTCCCCATCCTCCTCAAGTTTCTTTTTTGTGAAGAAGAAGGATGGAGGTTTACGCCCGTGCATTGACTATCGAGGTCTCAATCAGATAACGGTCAAGTACAGTTATCCACTACCTCTCATTGCTAGTATGACGGAGTCATTGCACGGGGGGCGCACTTCTTCACCAAATTGGATCTCAGGAGCGCGTACAACCTGGTGCGTATCCGGAAAGGGGATGAGTGGAAGACGGCATTTAGTACCACCTCTGGGCACTATGAGTACCTCGTCATGCCGTACTGATTGATGAATGCTCCCTAGTTCTTCCAATCCTTTGTCGATGAGATTTTCAGGGACCTGCACGGACAGGGTGTAGTGGTGTATATAGATGATATTCTCATATACTCCGTTACACGAGCCGAGCATGTGTCCCTGGTGCGCAAGGTGCTTGGTCGACTGTTGGAACATGACCTGTACGTCAAGACTGAGAAATGTCTGTTCTTTCAACAGTCCATCTCACTTCTTAGGCTACCGCCTGTCCGCGTCACGGGTGGAGGTGGAAATTGACCGCATTTCAGCCATGCGTAATTGGCCGACTCCAACCACAGTTAAGGAAGTGCAGCAATTCTTAGAGTTTGCCAACTACTACCTGTGGTTTATCCGGGGCTTTGGTCAGGTAGTGGCTCCCATTACCTCCTTGCTGAAGGGGGGACCGGTGCGCCTGCAGTGGTCAGCTGAGGCAGACAGGGCTTTTGGTCACCTGAAGGCTCTGTTCACCTTGGCTCCCGTGCTGGCTCATCCGGATCCCTCCTTGGCATTCATAGTCGAGGTGGACGCGTCCGAGGCTGGGATAGGAGCTGTACTGTCTCAGCGCTCGGGTACGCCACCAAAGCTCCGCCCCTGTGTCCGGCGGAGCGTAACTATGATGTGGGGGACCGGGAGCTGTTAGCTGTTGTTAAGGCTCTGAAGGCGTGGAGACATTGGCTTGAGGGGGCAAAACACCCTTTCCTCATTTGGACTGACCACCGCATTCGGGCGGCGAGGAGACTGAACCCTCACCAGGCAAGGTGGGCCATGTTTTTCACACGTTTTGTTTTCACCCTCTCGTACAGACCAGGTTCCCAGAATGCTAAGGCAGACGCTCTGTCCCGGCTGTATGACACAGAGGAGCGGTCCAGGGAGCCCACTCCCATACTTCCGGCTTCTTGTCTGGTGGCACCGGTGGTATGGGAGGTTGACGCGGACATCGAGCGGGCGTTACGCACGGAGCCCACTCCCCCCCAGTGTCCAGTGGGTCGTGTGTAAGTTCCGTCTGATGTTCGCGATCGATTGATCTATTGGGCTCATATGTCCCCCTCTTCTGGTCATCCTGGCATCGGTCGGACAGTGCGCTGTCTTAGTGGGAAGTACTGGTGGCCTACTTTAGCTAAGGATGTGAGGGTTTATGTTTCCTCCTGCTCGGTGTGCGCCCAGTGCAAGGCACCTAGACACCTGCTCAGAGGGAAATTACAACCCCTACCCGTTCCACAACGGCCGTGGTCACACCTATTGGTGGATTTCGTTACGGACCTCCCCCGTCACAAGGGAATACCACGATCTTAGTCGTTGTGGATCGGTTTTCTAAGTCCTGCCATCTCATTCCTTTGCCCGGTCTCCCTACGGCCCTACAGACTGCGGAGGCCCTGTTTACTCACGTCTTCCGGCACTTCGGGGTTCCTGAGGATATAGTGTCTGATCGGGGTCCCCAGTTCACATCAAGGGTCTGGAGGGCATTCATGGACCATCTGGGGGTCTCGATCAGCCTGACCTCGAGGTTTCACCCTGAGAGTAATGGGCAGTTGGAGAGAGAAAACCAGGATGTGGGTAGGTTTCTGAGGTCCTATTGCCAGGACCGGCCGGGGGATTGGTCGGTTTACATCCCCTCGGCAGAGATGGCCCAAAACTCCCTCCTCCACTCCTCCACTAACCTTACTCCATTTCAGTGTGTACTAGGTTATCAGCCGGTCCTGGCACCATGGCATCAGAGCCAGATCGAGGCAACTGCAGTGGATGAATGGTTTTGGCGCTCGGAGGAGACCTGGAACGCTGCCCATGTATGCCTGCATCAGGCGACAGAAGGCGAGCGCCGACCGCCACCGCAGTGAGGCCCCGTTGTATGCACCAGAGGACAGGGTCTGGCTCTCGAGCCGAAACCTGCCCCTTCGCCTACCCTGCCAGAAGCTGAGTCGTCGGTTTGTGGGGCCATTTAAAGTCCTGAGGAGATTGAACGAGGTTTGTTATAGGTTACAGCTCCCTCCTGATTACCGTATTAACCCCTCGTTCCATGTGTCTCTCCTCAGGCCGGTGGTAGCTGGTCCGCTCCAGGAGTCTGAGGTGCGGGAGGTCCCTCCGCCCCCACTGGACATCGAGGGGGCACCAGCGTACTCGGTCCGTTCCATCCTGGATTCGAGGCGTCGGGTGGGGGGGCCTGCAGTATCTCGTGGAGTGGGAGGGGTACGGTCCGGAGGAACGGTGCTGGGTCCCTAGGAGGGACATCCTCGATCCCTTCCTGTTGAGGGATTTCCACCATCATCATCCGACTCGCCCTGCTCCGCGTCCTCCTGGCCGTCCCCGAGGCCGGTGTCGGTGGATGGCTGGAGCCGTGCATCAAGGTGGGGGTACTGTCACGAATTCAGCCGAGGTTGCTCCTCCTCCTTTCTCGGGCAGGCTTCGGCGTTCGTCGTCACCGGAGTACTAGCTGCCACCGATCTATGTTTCTGTGTTCTACTTGTTTTGTCTATATTGCACACACCTGGTTCCAATTACGATAATTTGTTTCCCTATTTTACTCTCTGGTTCCCTCATGGTGTTGTGCGTGATTGTTCGTTGTTTTGTTGTCATTGACATGTGAGTCTGTATTTTTCTGAAAAAAAGGCAACGGGTGGCTATTTGAAGAATCCCAAATATAAAATATATTTTAATTTGTTTAACACTTTTTGGGTCACTACATGATTCCATATGTGTTATTTCATAGTTTTGATGTCTTCACTATTATTCTACAATGTGGAAAATAGTAAAAATAAAGAAAAAACCCTTGAATGAGTAGGTGTGTCCAAACATTTGACTGGTAGTGTACGTTAGAGGCTCAGTGATCAAGTAGGACACTGATTTCACCAAAGAGATGCCAATCTCATCATGACCTGCTGCTGATATCTTTAAGTTACCAATTACCTCCATCACCTCCATTACATCAGGATGATCAAACTGAAGCAGAGAAGGCAAATGTCCCTTAATGTAATCCAAGGGATTTCCATCAGTTTTCTACATTTTCTTTGACAGAGAGGAACCCACATTCACAAAATGTATTAAATTCACATTAAATAACACCTGGATCACTATAGGTCTTATTTCTAACAAAAAATGTAGATAGGATAGCTGTAGATGCCTTTTTCTTATTCAACAGTTGATTGATGATTTTTCATGTTGACTTCATATTATTTAAAGATTCTTGGAATTTGTTAGTAAAATATTTTTGTAGGGATATCCGAAGTAGGTGAGTAAATGTGTGCTTATACTTTTTGTTATTTTTGCAGAATTCAGGGGAGAGTTTTTATACAACGATTTTTTGAGACCGGTTGTAAACCAAGGTTTCCAGAACCCTTCTGCTGCTCTCTTATGTGGTTTAACTAAGGGAAACCAGTTGTGAAATACAGAGTTGAAATATGTGAGAAGTCTTGTAAACAGACTCCACATTGGCCTGATTATAAACAGTTTCCCATTAAATATCATCAATCAACATCTGCTCCATGTCATCAAAATCAGCAAGACGATCCAGCAAGTCTACAACCAGTATGGCTGCTGTTGAAGTCCGTGCCAAGACAGAGGCAGCACGGGCGAGAGCATCATAATCCCAAAAGAAGATACAAATGTGAGTGAAGCAAGCCCAGCTACAAGACCAGGCTGTCCAGCTGCAAGCCCAACTAAAGGTGGAAGAGACACATGCAAAGGCTACGTTAGATGCACTCCACCATGAAAGGGAAGCTATGGTTGCCCTAGCTGTAGCGTCAGTGTTTGAAGCAGCTGTGAACACAGCTGAGGAGAGTCTCAGCGATTTTTCAGTGATGTCAAGCCAACCCCTACAGCGCACTGAGAAGTACATCGAGGACCATTGCTCTCATCCCATCAATCAGCTCTCTCAACCAGGGAAAAAGCAACTGCTGACCCTGACACAACATTTCCACTGTTACCAGGAGAAGTAATGCCTCTTTTCCCCACCCACCACACCGCAACCCCATCCACTTCCTGCACTCTCTTCTCTCTCCTGAAACCATCAATTGAAACCATTATACCCCTGATGTGACACCCCCGAGGACCCCACAGGAAACATCCACCATGTTCGACCTCGCCAAATACAGTTGAAGTCGGAAGTTTACTTACACCTTAGCCAAATACATTTAAACTCATTTTTTCACAATTCCTGACATATAATCCTAGTAAAATTCTCTGTTTTAGGTCAGTTAGGATCACCACTTTATTTTAAGAATGTGAAATGTCAGAATAATAGTAGAGAGAATGATTTATTTCAGCTTTTATTTCTTTCATCACATTCCCAGTGGGTCAGAAGTTTACATACACTCAATTAGTTTTTGGTAGCATTGCCTTTAAATTGTTTAACTTGGGTCAAACGTTTTGGGTAGCCTTCCACAAGCTTCCCACAATAAGTTGGGTGAATTTTGGCCCATTCCTCCTGACAGAGCTGGTGTAACTGAGTCAGGTTTATAGGCCTCCTTGCTCGCACACGTTTTTCAAATCTGCCCACACATTTTCTATAGGATTGAGGTCAGGGCTTTGTGATGGCCACGCCAATACCTTGACTTTGTTGTCCTTAAGCCATTTTGCCACAACTTTGGAAGTATGCTTGGGGTCATTGTCCATTTGGAAGACCCCATTTGCAACCAAGCTTTAACTTCCTGACTAATGTCTTGAGATGTTGCTTCAATATATCCACATAATTTTCCTTCCTCATGATGCCATCTATTTTGTGAAGTGCACCAGTCCCTCCTGCAGCAAAGCACTCCCACAGCATGATGCTGCCACCCCCGTGCTTCACGGTTGGGATGGTGTTCTTCAGCTTGCAAGCGTTCCCCTTTTTCCTCCAAACATAACGATGGTCATTATGGTCAAACAGTTATATTTTTGTTTCATCAGACCAGAGGACATTTCTCCAAAAAGTACGATCTTTGTCCCCATGTGCAGTTGCAAAACGTAGTCTGGCTTCACAAGGTCCTTTGCTGTTGTTCTGGGATTGATTTGCACTTTTTGCACTAAAGAACGTTCATCTCTAGGAGACAGAACGTGTCTCCTTTCTGAGCGGTATGACGGCTGTGTGGTCCCATGGTGTTTATACTTGCATACTATTGTTTGTACAGATGAGCGTGGTACCTTCAGGCGTTTGGAAATTGCTCCCAAGGATGAACCAGACTTGTGGAAGTCTAATTTTTATTCTGAGGTCTTGGCTGATCTCTTTTGATTTTCCCATGATGTCAAGCAAAGAGGCCTTGAAGGTAGGCCTTGAAATTCATCCACAGGTACACCTCCAATTCACTCAAATGATGTAAATTAGCCTATCAAAAGCTTCTAAAGCCATGACATTATTTTCTGGAATTTTCCAAGCTTTTTAAAGGCACAGTCAACTTAGTGTATGTAAACTTCTGACCCACTGGAATTGTAATACAGTGAACTATAAGTGAAATAATCTGTCTGTAAACAATTGTTGGAAAAATTACTTGTGTCATGCACAAAGTAGATGTCCAAAGCGACTTGCCAAAACTATAGTTTGTTAACAATACATTTGTGGAATGGCTGAAAAACAAGTTTTAATGACTCTAACCTAAATGTATATAAACTTCTGACTTCAACTGTATGTGGCCCGCCACAACCTTGTGACAGCTGGGCTCAGAAAATTTGACGACAAGCCAGAAAGCTACTGGCCATGGAAGTCAACTTTCCATAATGCCATTGAAAGACTTAAAAACCAGTGAAGAGCTTGGCTTGCTGACTAAGTGGCTTTGGCACTGCGTCATCAAAACACGCAAGAAGAGTTAGGTCAGTGCACATTTCCCACCCAGCAGCTGGACTCACTATGGTCTGGGAAAGACTTGAAGAGTGTTACAGGGTTACGGTGCTACAGAGATGATAGAGGAAGCTCTCTTCACCAAGGTCGATCAAATCCAAAAGATTGCAAACAAAGATGATTGCAGGCTTCGAGAGCTTGGAGACCTGCTACTGGAGGTGGAGGCAGCCAAAGGGGGGGGGCTACTTACCTGGCCTCTCTTACCTTGACAGAGCATTAACCTCATTGTCGAAAAGCTCCCCAGCAATCTTCAAGAGAAGTGGGCATCACAAGTCTCAAGCTATAAACATAGACATTCCGTTGCATTCCCCCCTTTTTTTTTTTTTTTTTAGCTTTATCCATACTGAAGCAAAAATAAGGAAGGACCCAAGCTTTTCCCTCTCAACTGTAAAGACCACCAGCCAGATATAGTGACCCCGTCTCAGAGCACAAGACAGAGGTAGACAACCCTGCTCAGATAGGCGAGCAACAAGAGGTCTGGAATTTAGACAAAGAGTGCCCCATCCACAAACTCCCACACCCCCTCACAAGGTGCAGAGGGTTCAGACAGAGGCCTCTGGAGGAACAGAAATGTTTTCTCAATCTGCTTCTGTTGCTGTGCCTCAACAGAACATCAAGCTAAGGACTGCCATACAATCATCAAATGCTCAGAGTGCAACAGCGACCACCATGTATCAGCCCTTCATGTAGGCCCAGCTCCATGGCTCACAATTGCAATAAGCCATGGCGGAGACCGAGATGGATATACTACAGTCGTGGTCAAAAGTTTTGAGAATGACACAAATATTAATTTTACATTTCCATTTTAGTCATTTAGCAGACGCTCTTATCCAGAGCGACTTACAGTTAGTTAGTGAATACATATTTTTTTATACTGGCCCCCCGTGGGAAACGAACCCACAACCCTGGCGTTGCAAACGCCATGCTCTATCAACTGAGCTACATCCCTGCCGGCCATTCCCTCCCCTACCCTGGACGACGCTGGGCCAATTGTACGCCGCCCATGAGTCTCCCGGTTACGGCCGGCTGCGACAGAGCCTGGATTCGAACCAGGATCTCTAGTGGCACAGTTAGCACTGCGATGCAGTGCCTTAGACCACTGCGCCACTCAGGAGTTCAAAAAGTCTGCTGCCTCAGTTTTTATGATGGCAATTTGCATATACTCCAGAATGTTATGAAGAGTGATCAGATGAATTGCAATGAATTGCAAAGTCCCTCTTTGCCATGAAAATGAACTTAATCCCCCCAAAAACATGTCCACTGCATTTCAGCACTGCCACAAAAGGACCAGCTGACATCATGTCAGTGATTCTCTCATTAACACAGGTGAGAGTGTTGACGCGGACAAGGCTGGAGATCACTCTGTAATGCTGATTGAGTTAGAATAACAGACTGGAAGCTTTAAAAGGAGGGTGGTGCTTGAAATCATTGTTCTTCCTCTGTTAACCATAGTTACCTGCAAGGAAACATGTGCCGTCATCATTGCTTTGCACAAAAAGGGCTTCACAGGCAAGGATATTGCTGCTAGCAAGATTGCACCTAAATCAACCATTTATCGGATCATCAAGAACTTCAAGGAGAGAGGTTCAATTGTTGTGAAGAAGGCTTCAGGGCGCTCAAGAAAGACCAGCAAGCGCCAGGACCGTCTCCTAAAGGTGATTCAGCTGCGGGATCGGGGCACCACCAGTGCAGCGCTTGCTCAGGAATGGCAGCAGGCAGGTGTGAGTGCATCTGCACGCACAGTGAGGCGAATACTTTTGGAGGATGGCCTGGTGTCAAGAAGGGCAGCGAGGAAGCCACTTCTCTCCAGAAAAACATCAGGGACAGACTGTTATTCTGCAAAAGGTACAGGGATTGGACTGCTGAGGACTGGGTTAAAGTCATTTTCTCTGATGAATCCCCTTTCAGATTGTTTGGGGCATCCGGAAAAAAGCTTGTCCGGAGAAGACAAGGTGAGCGCCACCATCAGTCCTGTGTCATGCCAACAGTAAAGCATCCTGAGACCATTCATGTGTGGGGTTGCTTCTCAGCCAAGGGAGTGGGCTCACTCACAATTTTGCCTAAGAACACAGCCATGAATAAAGAATGGTACCAACACATCCTCCGAAAGCAACTTCTCCCAACCATCCAAGAACAGTTTGGTGACGACCAATGCCTTTTCCAGCATGATGGAGCACCTTGCCATGAGGCAAAAGTGATAACTAAGTGGCTCGGGGAACAAAACATCAACATTTTGGGTCCATGGCCAGGAAACTCCCCAGACCTTAATCCCATTGAGAACTTGTGGTCAATCCTCAAGAGGCAGGTGGACAAATAAAAACCTACAAATTCTGACAAACTCCAAGCATTGATTATGCAAGAATGGGCTGCCATCAGTTAGGATGTGGCCCAGAAGTTAATTGACAGCATGCCGGGGCGGATTGCAGAGGTCTTGAAAAAGAAAGGTCAACACAGCAAATATTGACTCTTTGCATAAACTTAATGTAATTGTCAATTATCCCACCGCAGTGGGATAACGTCACGCCAAAACCCTTAAAGGGACCTAATGGTAATGTCGCCTAATGTCCATAGGACATCCCCTGTTTTCTGGATGGATAGAACCCGTTTTAGCATGGACATTGCCATTAAGGGCTTCCACCATTTTGAAAGTAGTCAACAGGGTGGGGATTCCTATGAGTTGGGAGCAATCAGCAATGATCAGAGCATTGTCTTCTTCAAATTGGGTTGGCTGAGGTTTGTAAATGGCTTTATATCACCGCTATCTAGTGGCCTACTCTGTACTCTGACTTGAGCTCTCTGAGACACAAGATTTGTCTCAGGACTCCAGGAATGAAGGTGGTGATAAATCACCAATATTAGCTTTACACTTTTTTCAAACACAAAAGAAGAAGAAAATTGAGATAACCCTCAATGGCACTGCCTATGCTGTCACAAAAACAATGGCACAGATACAAAGATGAGCGAGCCCTCTTTTCTACCTCTATGGTACCATTACTAAATTACTACAGTCACTACCATTACCGCTACCATTACCACTGCTGTCGCTAGCATTACTACCACTACCCCGACCATGACACAACACTTTTTTTAGTTAAAGTGACTATGCATAAATACTTAACAGAGTAGCAGCAGCGTAAAAAGGATGGGGTGGGGGGGCAGTGCAAATAGTCCGGGTAGCCATGATTAGCTGTTCAGGAGTCTTATGGCTTGGGGGTAGAAGCTGTTGAGAAGTCTTTTGGACCTAGACTTGGCACTCCGGTACCGCTTGCCGTGCGGTAGCAGAGAGAACAGTCTATGACTAGGGGTGGCTGGAGTCTTTGACAATTTTGAGGGCCTTCCTCTGACACCGCCTGGTATAGAGGTCCTGGATGGCAGGAAGCTTTGCCCCAGTGATGTACTGGGCCGTACGCACTACCCTCTGTAGTGCCTTGCGGTCAGAGGCCAAGCAGTTGCCATACCAGGCGGTGATGCAACCAGTCAGGATGCTCTCGATGGTGCAGCTGTAGAATTTTTTGAGGATCTGAGGACCCATGCCAAATCTTTTTAGTCTCCTGAGGGGGAATAGGCTTTGTCGTGCCCTCTTCACGACTGTCTTGGTGTGTTTGGACCATGATAGTTCGTTGGTGATGTGGACACCAAGGAACTTGAAGCTCTCAACCTGTTCCACTACAGCCCCGTCGATGAGAATGGGGGCGTGCTCAGTCCTCTTTTTTTTTCCTGTAGTCCACAATCATCTCCCTTTGTCTTGGTCACGTTGAGGGAGAGGTTGTTGTCCTGGCACCACACGGCCAGATCTCTGACCTCCTCCCTATAGGCTGTCTCATCGTTGTCGGTGATCAGGCCTACCACTGTTGTGTCGTCAGCAAACTTAATGATGGTGTTGGAGTCGTGCCTGGCCATGCAGTCATGGGTGAACAGAGAGTACAGGAGGGGACTGAGCACGCACCCCTGAGGGGCCCCCGTGTTGAGGATCAGTGTGGCAGATGTGTTGTTACCTACCCTTACCACCTGGGGGCGGCCCGTCAGGAAGTCCAGGATCCAGTTGCAGAGGGAGGTGTTTAGTCCCAGGATCCTTAGCTTAGTGATGAGCTTAGAGGGCACTATGGTGTTGAATGCTGAGCTGTAGTCAATGAATAGCATTCTCACGTAGGTGTTCCTCTTGTCCAGGTGGGAAAGGGCAGTGTGGAGTGCGATAGAGATTGCATCCTCTGTGGATCTGTTGGGGGCGGTATGCAAATTGGAGTGGGTCTAGGGTTTCTGGGATTATGCTGTTGATGTGAGCCATGACCAGTCTTTCAAAGCACTTCATGGCTACAGACGTCAGTGCTACGGGTCGGTAGTCATTTAGGCAGGTTATCTTAGAGTTCTTGGGCACGGGGACTATGGTGGTCTGCTTGAAACATGTTGGTATTACAGACTCAGTCAGGGACATGTTGAAAATGTCAGTGAAGACACTTGCCAGTTGGTCAGCACATGCTCGGAGTACACGTCCTGGTAATCCGTCTGGCCCTGCGGCCTTGTGAATGTTGACCTGCTTAAAAGTCTTACTCACATCGGCTACGGAGAGCGTGATCACATAGTCATCTGGTTATCAGAAGGGGGAAAGGAGAAGATTAATTGTGTGTCGTCTGCGTAGCAATGATAGGAGAGGCCATGTGAGGATATGACAGAGCCAAGTGACTTGGTGTATAGCGAGAATAGGAGAGGGCCTAGAACTGAGCCCTGGGGGACACCAGTGGTGAGAGCACGTGGTGCAGAGACAGATTCACGCCACGCCACCTGGTAGGAGCGACCTGTCAGGTAAGACGCAATCCAAGAGTGAGCCATGCCGGAGATGCCCAACTCGGAGAGGGTGAAGAGGAGGATCTGATGGTTCACAGTATCAAAGGCAGCAGATAGGTCTAGAAGGACGAGAGCAGAGGAGAGAGAGTTAGCTTTAGCAGCGCCTCCGTGACACAGAGAAGAGCAGTCTCAGTTGAATGACCAGTCTTGAAACCTGACTGGTTTGGATCAAGAAGGTCATTCTGAGAGAGATAGCAAGAGAGTTGGCTAAAGACGGCACGCTCAAGAGTTTTGGAGAGAAAAGAAAGAAGGGATACTGGTCTGTAGTTGTTGACATCGGAGGGATCGAGTGTTGGTTTTTTGAGAAGGGGTGCAACTCTTGCTCTCTTGAAGACGGAAGGGACATAGCCAGTGGTCAAGGATGAGTTGATGAGCGAGGTGAGGTAAGGGAGAAAGTCTCCGGAAATGGTCTGGAGAAGAGAGGAGGGGATAGGGTCAAGCGGACAGGTTGTTGCGCGGCCGGCCGTCACAAGTCGCAAGATTTCATCTGGAGAGAGAGGGGAGAAAGAAGTCAAAGCATTGGGTAGGGCAGTGTGAGCAGGACCAGCGGTGTCATTTGACTTAACAAACGAGCATCGGATGTCGTCAACCTTCTTTTCAAAATAGGGGGGGGGGGGGATTCAGCAGGGAGGAGAAGGTGGCAAAGAGCTTCCTAGGGTTAGAGGCAGATGCTTGGAATTTAGAGTGGTAGAAAGTGGCGTTAGCAGCAGAAACAGAGGAAGAAAATGTAGAGAGGAGGGAGTGAAAAGATGCCAGGTCCGCAGGGAGTCTAGTTTTCCTCCATTTCCGCTCGGCTGCCCGGAGCCCTGTTCTGTGAGCTCGCAATGAGTCGTCAAGCCACGGAGCAGGAGGGGAGGACAGAGCCGGCCGGGAGGATAGGGGACATAGAGAGTCAAAGGATGCAGAAAGGGAGGAGAGGAGGATTGAGGAGGCAGAATCAGGAGATTGGAGGGAGAAGGATTGAGCAGAGGGAAGAGAGACTTGGAGGGGAGTTGCAGTGAGATTAGTAGAAGAACAGCATCTAGTAAAGATGAGTTCAAGCGTATTGCCTGCCTTGTGAGTAGGGGGGGACGGTGAGAGGGTGAGGTCAAAGGACTTCTAATGAAAAGACAGTGCAAGGCACTGAAAAGGAAACAAACAAACAAAAACAAACAAACAAACAGAAAAGCACATAAAGGTAAGGTAGGATTGTTCTGAACATTGTAATTGATGTTTATGGTGTTAATTACAATAAATTGCACATTTAATAGCTTTATATTTTCATTATAAAAAGTGCAGTATTTAAAAAGTTGCATGCATCAATGCTCAAATAAAAAAAATAACAATGGCAACAGTAGCAAGAGTTTAGCCCATAGATGCGGTAAAGAGGGTCAATCGAACTAGACCAAAACAATGGAATTGCCATGGAAACGTGTACGGGAAAGGGCCGTGGGCGAAAGATCCAGAGTCTTCTCATTGCCCCCCAGCAAAATTAGTCTACATTTCATGTCATCAATACCAATCAACAGCATAACAGATAAAAACGATTTTGACTCCCACCACTAATTTCTGTGTGCTAGCTATGCTAACCAGCTTATAGCATTTTGCAGTCACTTCTTCTAAACCTGAAAAGAGACAACTTCTACATGTTATGCAGCGAAAACAGCCAAATATATCCAAATCTGACTTAAGTAACCACATTGTGGGCCTGTTACAATATGTAAATCATGACGGATTTGATCAATATCCACTTTGTTCGATCAGATTTGTCGATTGTGCGCCAATCTGGTCAAGGGTACGTCTGTGTTCCATTGACTCCTTTACCGCATCTATTCCATTTGATCTACCAGAAAAAACAAACTCTGAACATTCTAAACAGCATCACAAACAAAAGCTGCTGAGGGAAAACCCAGAGACATCAGCTGTTTTCTGAAATGCATAGTAATTTGAGTATATAATTTAGTATCACATCAAATCAAATTTTATTTGTCACATGTGCCGAATACAACAGGTGTAGACCTTACAGTGAAATGCTTACTTAGAAGCCCTTAACCAACAATGCAGTTTTAAGAAAAAATAGGTGTTAAGAAAGTATTTACTAAATAAACTGAAGTAAACAAATAAATAAAAAGAAAAAAGAAAAAAAGAAGAAAATAGAAAAAATAACAAATAATTAAAGAGCAACAATAAAATAACAGTAACAAGGCTATATACGGGGGGGCTCAATGCAAATAGTCCGGGTAGCCATTTGGTTAGTTGTTCAGTATGCTTATGGTACAAAGTATGGATAGATTTAGTATGCCAAAAGTGCCCGGATGACATAATACTTTTGTCCAAATTTGAAGTATACAAGCGATGGACAATATTTCCATGCTAAGTTGCCCATTTTTCCCATTTATCCTGGCCATTGAATGCCCACATTCTCTCCAACAGGGGTGATGGGAGCCGGTCTGTTTTGATATCAGTTTAGATGTTATGAAGAAACATGTGACATTCTTTCAACAGAATTCTCCCCAAGATCTTGAGTTAGTAGAGCTTAATTGAGTTGTAAATATGTTCAACCATGTTTCATCACTTATTTCAATGTTAAGTTCCTCCTCCCATTTCTCTTTAATATAGTTTGTAGAGTTCTTTGAGGATAGGATACCAAGGTAAAGATAAAGAAAAAAAAAAAAGCTTGGATCAATTTCTGAGGTGCTCGAGGGTCAATCACTTTTATTTATTTTAAAAAGTAGTGTCGAACCTTCTGGTACCTGTAAAAATCTTGTCTATCCAAGCCATGTTTTTTACTTAGGTCCTGGAAGCTCTCTAGATCCCAATTCCTTATAATTGTACAACATGATGTGATGCCTCTCTTCATCCAATGTTTAAATCTTGCCATTCTCCTTTGACCTTTCATCAACGAGCTGTTTTCGCCCACATGACTGCCACTTGTTTGTTTGTCGCACCATTCTCTGTAAACCCTAGACACTGTCATTTGTGAAAAGCCCAGGAGGGAGGCCGTTACTGAGATACTGGATCATACTCGGGCTCCTGAGTGGCGCAGCGGTCTAAGGCACTGCATCTCAGTGTTTGAGGCGTCACTACAGACCCCCTGGTTCGATTCCAGGCTGTATCACAACCGGCCGTGATTGGGAGTCCCATAGGGCGGTGCACAATTGGCCCAGCGTCGTCCGGGTTTGGCCGGTGTAGGCCGTCATTGTAAATAAGAATTTGTTCTTAACTGACTTGCCTAGTTAAATAAAGGTACAATATTTTTTTTTATAAAATACCACGCTCAAAGTTGCTTAGGTCACTTGTTTTGCCCTTTCTAACGTTTAAACAAACAGTAACTGAATGCCTCAATGCCTGTCTGCCTGCTTTATATAGCAAGCCACGGCCACGTAACTCACTGTCTGTAGGAGCGATCCATTTTTGTGAACGAGGTGGTGTACCTAATAAACTGACGTGTACATTAAATAATGTAACTTCTTTATGATCCAGTTTACATTTAACAAAGTTAAATCTAACGGCCTTGTCTTTTACTTCTGATATCATCAAAACTAACTGAATTTGGGATCAAAATTGCAACACCCCTTATACCTGTTTTATAAGAAGAGAAAAAGGAATTCCTATATCCCATCTTCTTTCCTGCCAGAATATTATATAAACTCTCTCCCGTTTCATCTTTCCTATTATCTTATAATAATAATAATAAATATGCCATTTAGCAGACATCTTACTTCTCTTGATGGCACTCCCCAATCCATTTACATTGAGACTTATGACCTTAAATTCCCGATGATGCGTCAATATAGACCAAAAAACATCTGTACCATTACAGCCTGCTTAACATTAAACGAAAAAAGAATGAAAATAAATTAACCAAAGGGGGGAAATAATTTGCTATAAGGACTCCCATGTCAAAGGACTGTCTCCTGCCTCTGGAGTTTTTGGGGCTGAGCCTGACCGCTGGAGGGGGCCCCTCGCTCAAGTGTCAAAATGTGTGACGAAGTCACAACCAAAACCTATTGGAACCAAAAATAAAAAAGGCGCCCTTTTCGTCGCCTACACACATCGGTTAATTACAAGAGAAAGTTGTATAGGTGGTGCATGCTAAGGGGGTGAGTATAATGATTCTGGGGATAAATAATGGAACAACCACAGTCTGGTCTGTATCTTATAGCCTATAATAGCCTAATATGTGTTAATATAAGCCATCAACCATATACAATCCAGTCATTGAATCATTGTTGTCAGGGTCATTCATCATTAGCTAATAGATATGTTATTAACGTGACCATTCGTAATGTGTCTGTTTAGGTCACATACTTTAGGCTACTCACCCTTACACAGCAGTGGGGGAAAATAGGGGAGCTGTTTTACCTCTTGCAAAGTCAACCATAATGGCCCAATATGTCTAACAGCTCGCGGTAACCGTTAAGTCCATTTAATCCGATTCAGTATCTTCTATCTTCTCGTCGGAAATGCCAGAGTTTGTCTCGAATGTGAACGTCCTCCTGCCGAGGTGACCTCCCTCTTTCTCCGTGACTCTGCTCGCCGACCACGGTCCATGGAAGGAGCTGCTCGGGTCTTTCCACCGGTGAAGGCACCTGTCTCCTGACTGTATACTCCACTGGGATGCCCCTCGAATTCAGGTCCTCAGTCCGCATGCTCGTATATTGCTCCATTCGTGTGTATGTTATTGTATTTTATTACTCATGTTACAATTTATTTTATTTTGTATTTAATTTTTTTACTCTGCATCGTTGGGAAGGGGTCGTAAGCTCGCATTTCAAGGTAAAGTCTACACCAGTTGTATTCGGTGCATGTGACAAATACAATTTGGTTTGATTTGATTTGGTACAGTTTTTACTTAAATCTATGGCAAGACCTGAAAATTGATGTCAAGCAATGATCAACAACCTGTTTGTAGAGCTTGAAGAGTTTTGTAAAGAATAGTGGGCAAATGTTGCACATTGCAGGTGTGGAAAGCTCCTTAGTTTTTAGATTTTTATTTGGAATTCAATTTAGTTTCAGTTAGTTTTCAGACCTGATTTGCTAGTTTTTATTTAGTTTTAGTTGTATAAAGATACTTCTATTTCATTTTTATATTATTTAGTTTCAGTTTTAGTGTTAGGGACAGAAAGCATGCATGGGAGGCTGGGAGCAATTTGTGTTGAATAGGATTTTTGTCATTTTTTGTGTCACTGGGGCAGTATTACACAAGGTCATGGGTCAGGTCATAGGTTAGATTAGGTTTAAATGATAAAGTCAATCTCAATGTGACTTGGATTTAAAAGGAATATGGTGGAAGGACACTCTCTCTCTCGCTCTGTACTCCAGCACTGCTTTGGCAAGCGGTACCGGAGCGCCAAGTCTTGGTCCAAAAGGCTTCTAAACAGCTTTTACCCCCAAGCCATAAGACTCCTGAACAGCTAATCATGGCTACCTGGACTATTTGCACCAGTCTGAGGTCCTGAGCACTCTGGAACAGGTTTTCATCAATGATCTCTCTGTACTTTGCTCCTTTCATCTTTCCCTTGATCCTGACTAGTCTCCCAGTCCCTGCTGCTGAAAAACATCCCCACAGCATGATGCTGCCACCACCATGCTTCAACGTAAGGATGGTGCCAGGTTTCCTCCAGACGTGAAACTTGGCATTCAGGCCAAAGAGTTCAATCTTGGTTTCATCAGACCAGAGAATCTTGTTTCTCATGGTCTGAGTGTCCTTTAGGTGCCTTTTGGCAAACTCCAAGCGGGCTGTCATGTGCCTTTTACTGAGGAGTGGCTTCCGTCTGGCCACTCTACCATAAAGGGCTGATTGGTGGAGTGCTGCAAAGATGTTTGTCCTTCTGGAAGGTTCTCCCATCTCCACAGAGGTACTCTGGCGCTCTGTCAGAGTGACCATCGGGTTCTTGGTCACCTCTCTGACCAAGGACCTTCTCCCCTGATTGCTTAGTTTGGCCAGACGACCAGCTCTAGGAAGCGTCTTGGTGGTTCCAAACTTCTTCCATTTAAGGATGATGGAGGCCACTGTGTTCTTGGGGACCTTCAATGCTGCAGACATTTTTTGGTACCCTTCCCCAGATCTGTGCCTCGACACAATCCTGTCTCAGAGCTCTACGGACAATTCCTTCGATCTCATGGCTTGGTTTTTGCTCTGACATGCACTGTCAACTGTGGGACCTTATATAGACACGTGTGTGCCTTTCCAAATCATGTACAATCAATTGAACCAATCAAATTGTAGAAACATCTCAAGGATGATCAATAGAAACAGGATGCACCTGAGCTCAATTTCGAGTCTCACAGCAAAGGGTCTGAAGACTTATATAAGTAAAGTATATCTGTGTTTTGTTTGTAATACATTTGCTAAAATTTCTAAAAACCTGTTTTCGCTTTTCATAGATTGATGAGGAAAAACATTGATTTAATCAGTTTTAGAATAAGGCTCTAACGTAACAAAATTTGGAAAAAGTCAAGGGGTCTGAATACTTTCCGAATGCACTGTAGTCCCCGCATTTTAGGAAGTATTGGGACAAATTCACTTATGTGTACTAAAGTAGTCAAAAGTTATGTATTTGGTCCCATATTTAGAGTACGCAATCACAACATCAAGCTTGTAACTCCAAAAATTTGTTGGATGCATTTGCTGTTTGTTTTGGTTGTGTTTCTGATAGTTTTTGCCAAATAGAAATTAATGGTAAATAATGTATGGTGTCATTTTGATACAGCAGTAGGAATACAGCAGTAGGAATACAAGGATATAACATCTATAAGAAAAGACAGGAATGTCTACGGGGAGGTGTTGCTGTATATATTCAGAGCCATATTCCAAATGAACTAGAAGTGCTGTGGTTGCAGGTTCACCTGTCTCATCTGAAGCCTCTTCTTTTAGGGTGCTGCCAGTATCTGGAGAATATGTGTGATGTTAGGTAAGGTCTCTGATGCTAACAGAGACATGTATTTTGAACTGAACATGTGACCTGAACATTGACTGGTTATCATCTAGTTGGCTAATGCCTATAACATGACCCAAGTATACCAATAGTGTTGGATCTGTGACATCATATTTTCACTAATGATGCAGAGCTGTAGTGACCATAACAAGGAAAGCCAAAGTACTAAAGGCAGGGCCTAAAGTTATTTAGAAGAGATCATAACAAAAATTTGTGTTGGTCTGATGTGTATGAGGAGGATAATCCAGATCCAGCACTTGGAGTATTTGTAAAATTATTCTTGCCAATTGTTGAAAAACATTAACCTGTTAAAAGACTATCTGTGAGAACTGTCAGAGCCCCCTGGAACGATTATGAATAGAAAATTGTATGGTTTAAAGAAATGATGAAAAAACGGTGGCTAACAAGTCAGGCTATTCAGCTGATTGGTTGACATTCTGTCAGTTGAGACATTTTGTGTCTAAACTTAATAAAAAAATAAAACATTACATTACCAAAACAAGAGAAATTAGATAAATAACTATGGAAAAAGACTTTGGAGCACCTTAAAAACCAATTAATCTCCATCGTTCATTGAAGTTGATGGGTCATTTATAACAAAACCTTTTAATATAGCCAATCATTTCAATGACAATTTCACTGGTGAAGTGGACAAACTGAGAAGTGAAATGACAACATTGAACAGTGAACCATCATATTTGTGTATTGAAGATCTAATAATGAAAGAGAAGGATTGCTGTTTTGAATTTGTCAAGTTTGTGTGGAAGAGGTGAAAAAAAAACGATTGTTATCCATCAATAATTATAAGCCACCAGGCATACACAACCTAGATGGGAAACTATTGAGAATGGTAGCAGACTGTATTGCCACCCCTATTTGCCATGTCTTTAACCAAAACTTAAAGGAGTGTGTGTCCACAGACATGGAAGGAAGCAAAAGTAATTACACTACCTAACAATAGTAAAGAACGTTTTTCTGGCTCTAACAGCCGCCCAATCAGTTTGCTGCCTGTTCTTAGTAAACTGATGGCGAAAATTCTGTTTGAACAAATACAATGATATTTTTCAAATAACAAGTTAACTACTGACTTTCAGTATGCATATAGGGAAGGGCACTCAAGTTGTATGGTACTGACTCAGATGACTGATGATTGGCTATAATACATGTATAATAAGATGATAGCTGGAGCTGTATTGTTAGATTTCAGTGCAGTCTTTGATTTTATTGATCATCATTTGTTATTGAAAAAACTCCCTTGTTATGGCTTTACATTAAGGGAAAAAAGTATTTGATCCCCTGCTGATTTTGTACGTTTGCCCACTGACAAAGACATGATCAGTCTATAATTTTAATGGTAGGTTTATTTGAATAGTGAGAGACAGAATAACAACAAGAAAATCCAGAAAAACACATGTCAAAAATGTTATAAATTGATTTGCATTTTAATGAGGGAAATAAGTATTTGACCCCTCTGCAAAACATGACTTAGTACTTGGTGGCAAAACCCTTGTTGGCAATCACAGAGGTCAGATGTTTCTTGTAGTTGGCCACCAGGTTTGCACACATCCCAGGAGGGATTTTGTCCCACTCCTCTTTGCAGATCTTCGCCAAGTCATTAAAGTTTCGAGGCTGATGTTTGTCAACTCGAACCTTCAGCTCCCTCCACAGATTTTCTATGGGATTAAGGTCTGGAGACTGGCTAGGCCACTCCAGGACCTTAATGTGCTTCTTCTTGAGCCACTCCTTTGTTGCCTTGGCCGTGTGTTTTGGGTCATTGTCATGCTGGAATACCATCCACGACCCATTTTCAATGCCCTGGCTGAGGGAAGGAGGTTCTCACCCAAGATTTGACGGTACATGGCCCCGTCCATCGTACCTTTGATGCGGTGAAGTTGTCCTGTCCCCTTAGCAGAAAAAACACCCCCAAAGCATAATGTTTCCACCTCCATGTTTGACGGTGGGGATGGTGTTCTTGGGGTCATAGGCAGCATTCCTCCTCCTCCAAACACGGCGAGTTGAGTTGATGCCAAAGAGCTCGATTTTGGTCTCATCTGACCACAACACTTTCACCCAGTTCTCCTCTGAATCATTCAGATGTTCATTGGCAAACTTCAGACGGCCCTGTATATGTGCTTTCTTGAGCAGGGGGTCCTTGCGGGCGCTGCAGGATTTTAGTCCTTCATGGCGTAGTGTGTTACCAATTGTTTTCTTGGTGACTATGGTCCCAGCTGCCTTGAGATCATTGACAAGATCCTCCCGTGTAGTTCTGGGCTGATTCCTCTCCGTTCTCATGATCATTGCAACTCCACGATGTGAGAACTTGCATGGAGCCCCAGGCCGAGGAAGATTGACAGTTATTTTGTGTTTCTTCCATTTGCGAATAATCGCACCAACTGTTGTCACCTTCTCACCAAGCTGCTTGGCGATGGTCTTGTAGCCCATTCCAGCCTTGTGTAGGTCTACAATCTAGTCCCTGACATCCTTGGAGAGCTCTTTGGTCTTGGCCATGGTGGAGAGTTTGGAATCTGATTGATTGATTGCTTCTGTGGACTGGTGTCTTTTATACAGGTAAGAAAACTGAGAATAGGAGCACTCCCTTTAAGAGTGTGCTCCTAATCTCAGCTCGTTACCTGTATAAAAGACACATGGGAGCCAGAAATCTTTCTCATTGAGAGGGGGTCAAATACTTATTTCCCTCATTAAAATGCAAATCAATTAATAACATTTTTGACATGCATTTTTCTGGATTTTTTTGTTGTTATTCTGTCTCTCACTGTTCAAATAAACCTACCATTAAAATTATAGACTGATCATTTCTTTGTCAGTGGGCAAACGTACAAAATCAGCAGGGGATCAAATACTTTTTTTCCCTCACTGTACATCACCTGCCATCACATGGTTGGAGAATTATTTATCCAATAGAACTCCGAGAGTATTCTTCAATGGAAGCTTCTCTAACATTTGATACATTTGACTCCCGAGTGGCGCAGTGGTCTAAGGCACTGCATCGCAGTGCTAGCTGTGCCACTAGAGATCCTGGTTCGAGTCCAGGCTCTGTCGCAGCCGGCCGCGATCAGGAGACCCATGGGCGGTGCACAATTGGTCCAACGTCGTCCAAGGTAGGGGAGGGTTTGGCCGGCAGGGATGTGGGTTCGTTTCCCACGGGGGGCCAGTATGAAAAAAAAAAAAAAAACTAAACAAACAAAAAAACATGTATGCATTCACTAACTGTAAGTCGCTCTGGATAAGAGCGTCTGCTAAATGACAAAAATTTAAATGTAAAATATACAAAAGTACGTGGACAACCCTTCAAATCAGTGGATTCGGCTATTTCAGCCACACCTGTTGCTGACAGGTGTATACAATTGAGCACACAGTCATGCAATCTCCATAGTCAAACATTGGCATTAGAATGGCCCGTACTGAAGAGCTCAGTGACTTTCAACGTGGTACCGTCAAAGAATGCCACCTTTCCAACAAGTCAGTTTGTCACATTTCTGCCCTGCTAGAGCTACCCCGGTCAACTGTAAGTGCTGTTATTGTGAAGTGGAACGTCTAGGAGCAACAACGGCTCAGCCGCGAAGTGGTAGGTCTGTCCTCAGTTGCAACACTCACTACCGAGTTCCAAACTGCCTCTGGAAGCAACATCAGCACAATAACTGTTAGTCGAGAGCTTCATGAAGTGGGTTTCCAAGGCCGAGCAGCTGCACACAAGCCTAAATTCACCATGCGCAATGCAAGCGTCGGCTGGCGTGGTGTAAAGCCTGCCGCCATTGGACTCTGGAGCAGTGGAAACGCGTTCTCTGGAGTGATGAATCACGCTTCACCATCTGGCAGTCCGATGGATGAATCTGGGTTTGGAAAATGCCAGGAGAACGCTACCTACCCCAATGCTTAGTGCCAACTGTAACGTTTGGTGGAGGATGAACAATGGTCTGGGGCTGTTTTACATGGTTAGAACTAGGCCCTTTAGTTCCAGTGAAGGTGGATCTTAACGCTACAGCATACAATGGCATTCTAGACGATTCTGTGCTTCCAACTTTGTGGCACCAGATTGGGGAAGGCGCTTTCCTGTTTCAGCAGGACAATGTCCCCGTGCACATAGCGAGGTCCATACAGAAATGCTTTGTCGAGATCGGTGTGGAAGAACTTGACTGGCCTGCACAGAGCCCTGACCTCAACCCCATCAAACACCTTTGGGATGAATTGGAACGCCAACTGCGAGCCAGGCCTAATCGACCAACATCATTGCCCAACCTCACTAATGCTCTTATGGCTGAATGGAAGCAAGTCCCTGCAGCAATGTTCCAACATCTAGTGGAAAACCTTCCCAGAAGAGTGGAGGCTGTTATTGCAGTAAAAGGGGGACCAACTCCATATTAATGCCCATGATTTTTGAATGACATGTTTGACAAACAGGTGTTCACATACCTTTGGTCATGTAGTGTATGTAGATTGCGGTATCCCTCAGGGTAGTTGCCTTGGGCCATCACTCTTCTCTATTTTTACAAATGATTTGCAGCATGCCTTGCCCTTAATTGCACACACAGAACTAACATCAACAACATGCATGATAGTCTTTCATGGTTGAGGGTTGAGGAGAAATTGACTACTTCTCTTCTAGTCTTTTTATGGAACATTTGTGTGTTGAAAATGCCTAACCACTTGTATAAACGATTTGCATACACTTCAAACAGACATACATACCCCACCAGACATGACACTATGGGTTTCTTCACGGTACCCAAACCAAAAATAGATTTAATGCGTCGCTCAGTTATGTATAGAGCCATGTCATCGTGGAATGCTCTGCCACCAGAGGTTAGTCAGGTTCTCCTCTTTCTACAGATCTAATTGAACTGTACTGTACATAAGAATATGAATATATGAAGTGTGTAAATTGTTTATTTTTATTTAATGTAGTATTATATGTTGTTCTTGTCTATAACTGTTCTGTATTTTGTCATGTATTTGTACATTTTACAGTGGCTTGAGAGTTGAAGAGAGAGTTGAAACACAGATGGAGACAGTGTTCTTTTAGGACCATAAGGACTGTTAGTCCAACACAGAGTCTGCTGAGTGTGTGGATAGCTCTAAGGCTGCCAGGTTTTTTCCTTTCCAAAAGCTCTCACTGTGACCAAGATTTGCTGACTACTAAACAGCACTCGAACCCCACTAACAGTGATACTATATATATTAACTTTGGGTTTAGGGTTTCTTGATGGAGTCAAATAAAAGAAACAGACACATTTATGAACAGATGTGATTTGTAAAAAAACTATAAACAGGAGAAGAGGAGAAACAACGGAGGGATGAAAAGCTTTTATATTTCTGTTGTTTTGGGGAATGGGGAAGTGATCGCTGGCCGCTTGCGTTCATTTGTGTTCTTTGTCAGGGAGCGACATTAGGAGCACAGAGATCAGATGGGAAATGATACATGCTCACCAGGACACACAGGCACGCATGCATGCACACACACACACACACACACACACAAAGGTCTATACATCACCACTCTGTTAATGACCTGTCCAACATCAAAAGGATAACACACTGTAACCCACTGTAACCCATTAGAATGACATTACAGTATGTCCATGTGTTTCCTATTGGAGAGATTCCCCACGCAGGTCTTATCCTAGAGGGTCTACTCTAGTCTACAATGATCATTAAGGGCAACATAGAAGCACCAGCTAGCAGACACCTGACCAGATCCAATAGAGAGAATACCAATAGTCTATAGAAAGGAAGGATGCTATACTGTAGATATGCTCTTAAAATGAAACTGTTGAGAAATGAGAGTGTGTGTGTGTGTGTGTGTGTGTGTGTGTGAGAGAGAGAGAGAGAGAGAGAGAGAGAGAGAGAGAGAGAGAGAGAGAGTGAGAGAGACATACCCAGTACAGTGTGACTTACAGCGGGTCAGTGTGTATTTATCATCCTTGGAGAGAGAGGGAGAGTTAAGGATGTTATTTATCTCTAGGCCATGGAGGAGGAAGATTCCATTATAAATACTTAAATGACTACCATTAAATTCTAAACAGACTTACATGTTTGGCTGTGAACATCAAAGTGATAGATGATTGTTATCAAGACAAGAGGAGATTACGTCTGTCTTTTTTCCAACAAGTGTCACAATTTAGCGGCAACAAACAGCAATGTAACATATACCATTCAGAAGTTCCTCATAAAGCTGGTTACAGATTTGAATGTTAGAGGACGCAAAGCTGTTGGTTTCTAAATGTGGCACTCAGAAACACACAGAAGAACGGCTGAGGTGAATGTGTGTGTGCGTGCATGCCTGTGTGTCTGTGTGAACAATGTGAAGAGGAAAAAGAGGTGATCAGTCATAATCGACCACCATAACAATACCTATGGAGGTGATCAATCACAACAAGCAGCTACAGCTCAGGAATAACAACATGTCCTTTCAAGTCACAGTTAAAGTATACTGAGTAGGAAAGGCCTAGCAGCTGAAACATCAATAAAACGTCTCCCTTTATTTAAAAGTCTATAGCCCCAGAAGAAAAGTACTATTGTGCTGATCTTTAAAGTTATTTCTCTCTTTTTGCTGTATCACTCGCTTCCTTCCTTAAACAAGGGCAATGACTCAGTCAGAATTGTCAAAGTAGTCTCTAATACCATCACTGCTGTTAAAGCAACACTGAATACCTCTGCTGTCTGACTATTATCCATGGAAGTTAGGCATCGCATGACTTATAATTGCAAAGTGCATTACAATAACACACACACAAACACACACCTCTGGGCTGATCCCGAGTGCATGGAAACATGGAGGATGTTTAGACACAGAGACCAACACTCCTAAATACTCCCTTTCCCTGGACGGCCATAGGGCAATTATGGCAAAAAGCCAGATGTGCTGGTCCATCTTTAGCCCATGTGGGCCTGTCTAAATTGGGGGTTTTGTGCAAAATTGATAGAAAAAAAAATTCTGTGTCGGAGCCTCGATTAAAAACAATTATCCGCCCGATTTCTGGTCCCAGTCTGTCCCAGTCCCTTTCTATCACACACCGACTCTCTACTGGTTGAATCAAGTCAATGGGCTTTTTATTAAATGTAAAAACTTTACATGGTAGAACTGCAACCCCTCTAAAACCTTTCTTCTATCACAATGAGTACTCTAACTATCCCGACACATGCTTTTAATGTATTACGTCCCAGTAGGAATGACTTACAGTAGAGACAGTGCGAGGCGATGGTGGAAACAGTATATTCTCACCACTACACTGGATCTTCCCTCTCTAAAGAGTAAATCTCCTTCAGGGGTGAAATGTGTTGCTATAAATAATAATTTATCTCAGAAAATGATATGTCCACTTTATCTGTAGTGCTGGGAGTAGTCCAGATAGCGGACCGTGTGAAGGCTTATCAGATGGAGGTGATGGGTTCAGTGTGGGGGGTTTTAAGTGGTTTATACTCAAGTGGTTCACACATGCACTCACACACGCACACACACACGTACGTGCATGCAAACAGACACACACATACACACACACAGAATGTACAGTTATGAATATAACTACTGTTCCCTGAAGGAGGAAACGAGGTATAACATGCTATGGGGAGTCAACGACCAATGCTATTCACCTGAAGCAAACTGAAATCACACCCAACGGGCCAATGGATGCTGAGCCCGCCCTTGGAAACCCCGCCTTCCTGGCTATAATACCCTGGCTTATATACATTTCCTCAATTCAGTACCGCTCTTCAGCGAGCCCAAACCCCCTGACGGCGCGGGCAATAATATGTTATACACCGTTCCCTCCTTCAGGGAACAGTACTTATATTCATAAATGTACGTTCCCTTTCAGTCGGTCACTCGGTATAACATACTATGGGGACATACAATAATGCCCCAAGCCGACTCAGAGGGTACCAAAATAGAAGGCCCACGGCAGCCCAAGCCCATACTGGTTTCACCGGCTCCAAAAGGGGGTTACAGAAAACACATTTTTCCAGAGAAACCTGAACTGTCAGAGCCTCATCAAGCCTGAACTGTCAGAGCCTCATATAGGGAACCAGAACCTGCTGCAACTTGGCTATGCGCACTGACCCACTGCAGCCCAAGTCCATAGACCCCACAGTTCCAAGAACAATACTTACCTTGCGAGCCTGACATGTCAGAACTCATACAAGGAACCGCAAGTCCAAAACAACAGAACACCGGTCGTAACTTGGTAAAGCATAGCATCGACCAGAGTCGATTAACCACGGCAGCCTGAGGCTCAAACCCACAGAAAACCTGCAGTAACCTGGAAACTGGGTACTCGCGCAGCCACGGCATCCCAAGACTCAAACTCACAGGGAACTGTGGTAACAATGATAAATGCGCACTCTGTGCGGTGTCGCCATTCAAGGCAGCCCAAGGCTCAAACCCACAGCGAAACTGTGGTAACCCGGACAAAACGCGGCCGAAGTCCATAGACGCTACCGGTTCCAAAAAGTCTCACACAGAGACCCAAGGAGTCTGTAATGCCAGAACACACCAGAACAAGTCCAAAACAACAGGGCACAGGGAAACTGTGGTAACCTGGATAAATGTGAAATATGTGCACTGCCGGACACCAAGGCACCCCAGGCTCAATCCCACAGGGGAACTGAGGCAACCCGGATAAATGCGCAACCTGCGCTGCCTAATCGCCAGTACATCCAAGCGATAAAACCTCACAAAGGCCTGTGGGAAATCCCAACTCGCTGCGGCACAGATATCAAATCACGCACACCGCTAGGCAACCCTTGTCCTTTGCTGTCATACTCCAGGGAGATAGCATCCACAATCCAACGAGAAAGACGCTGCTTAGAAAGTGCCCTACCCCGAGCTGGATTAGCGAAACAGACAAAAAGCTGGTCACAAACACGGATATGATTGGTCCTATCCATATACAGGCATAAAGGGCGCAGGGGACACAGGCCATGCAAGCTCCATTGTTCACTGGAGACATACAGAGGAGGAGAGAAAGGAACAGCTCAAAAGCCAGGGATCTGTAAGACATAGGCATAACCAAGGGAGCAAAAGTACACTGCTCAAAAAAATAAAGGGAACACTTAAACAACACAATGTAACTCCAAGTCAATCACACTTCTGTGAAATCAAACTGTCCACTTAGGAAGCAACACTGATTGACAATACATTTCACATGCTGTTGTGCAAATGGAATAGACAACAGGTGGAAAATATAGGCAATTAGCAAGACACCCCCAATAAAGGACTGGTTTTGCACGTGGTGACCACAGACCACTTCTCAGTTCCTATGCTTCCTGGCTGATGTTTTGGTCACTTTTGCATGCTGGCGGTACTTTCACACAAGTGGTAGCATGAGATGGAGTCTACAACCCACACAAGTGGCTCAGGTAGTGCAGCTCATCCAGGATGGCACATCAATGCGAGCTGTGGCAAGAAGGTTTGCTGTGTCTGTCAGCGTAGTGTCCAGAGCATGGAGGTGCTACCACGAGACAGGCCAGTACATCAGGAGACGTGGAGGAGGCCGTAGGAGCGCAACAACCCAGCAGCAGGACTGCTACCTCCTCCTTTGTGCAAGGAGGAGCAGGAGGAGCACTGCCAGAGCCCTGCAAAATGACCTCCAGCAGGCCACAAATGTGCATCTGTCTGCTCAAACGGTCAGAAACAGCTTCCATGAGGGTGGTATGAGGGCCCGACGTCCACAGGTGGGGGTTGTGCTTACAGCCCAACACCGTGCAGGACGTTTGGCATTTGCCAGAGAACACCAAGATTGGCAAATTCGCCACTGGTGCCCTGTGCTCTTCACAGATGAAAGCAGGTTCACACTGAGCACGTGACAGACGTGACAGAGTCTGGAGACGCCGTGGAGAACGTTCTGCTGCCTGCAACATCCTCCAGCATGACTGGTTTGGTGGTGGGTCAGTCATGGTGTGGGGTGGCATTTCTTTGGGGGTTCGCACAGCCCTCCATGTGCTCGCCAGAGGTAGCCTGACTGCAATTAGGTACCGAGATGAAATCCTCAGACCCCTTGTGAGACCATATGCTGGTGCAGTTGGCCATGGGTTCCTCCTAATGCAAGACAATGCTAGACCTCATGTGGCTGGAGTGTGTCAGCAGTTCCTGCAAGAGGAAGGCATTGATGCTATGGACTGGCCCGCCCGTTCCCCAGATCTGAATCCAATTGAGCACATCTGGGACATCATGTCTCGCTCCATCCACCAACGCCACTTTGCACCACAGACTGTCCAGGAGTTGGCGGATGCTTTAGTCCAGGTCTGGGAGGATATCCCTCAGGAGACTATCCGCCACCTCATCAGGAGCATGCCCAGACGTTGTAGGGAGGTCATACAGGCACGTGGAGGCCACACACACTACTGAGCCTCATTTTGACTTGTTTTAAGGACATTACATCAAAGTTGGATCAGCCTGTAGTGTGGTTTTCCACTTTAATTTTGAGGGTGACTCCAATCCAGACCTCCATGGGTTGATAAATTTGAATTCCATTGATAATTTTTGTGTGATTTTGTTGTCAGCACATTCAACAGCACATTCAGATCTAGGATGTGTTATTTTAGTGTTCCCTTAATTTTTTTGAGCAGTGTATGAATTAGGACATAACATCACTTTGGGGTCACCAGGCGCAAACTCCAAACAGGAAAAGTGTAATGATAGCGCGTGGAGATGCCCAACGTGGAGATGGCCGACGCCAAGGCCATGAGCAGGGCAGTCTTGTAGGAAAAGACCATCAGGTCCAAAGATTCGAAGCATCCAGGACCAAAGCCAGATCCCAGGTCGGTGTCATAGGCTTAGACACTGGTCTGAGCCAGCACACGCCTTTCAGGAACCGCACCACCAGAGGATTAGACCCCGGGGTAGAGCCGTCAATCCCTACATGACACGCCAAGATGGCTGCCATATAAACCTTAGATGTGGAAAAAGAAAGGCCTTGCTGAAAAAGCTCTTGCAAGAACATCAAAATGTCCACCAAAGAGCTCTGAAAAGGAAAAACTCATTTAACCGGACACCAACCCTCAAACGCATGCCACTTATATGTATACAAACCTCTCGCAGAGACTGAGTAGTCATAATCACGTTCAAGAGCTTAGTTTATTAGGATACCCATTAGCTACTGTACATGCAGCAGCTACACTTCCTGGAGTCCAGATAAAATGTACAAATACATGACAAAGTACAGAACTGTCACGCCCTGACTCAGGGGACTCGTATATGTTGAGTCAGGGTGTGTATATTCTGTGTTGTGTTATTCTATGGTTGTCATTCTAGTATGTATAGTTCTATGTTGGCCGGTGTGGTTCCCAATCAGAGGCAGCTGTCGCTCGTTGTCTCTGATTGGGGATTATACTTAGGCAGCCTATTGGCACTGTTGAGTTGTGGGATCTTGTTCCGTGTAAGGTATGTTGTGTGTTCTACCTTGGACTTCACGTTTCGTTTCGTTTGTTGTTTTGTTGTGTGTTTATAGTTAAATAAACATGTACGCATATCACGCTGCGCCTTGGTCTGACTGGTCATTAAACGAATGTGACAGAAGATCCCACCAAACACAGACCAATTAGCGTGCCCAGGAGCAGACAGCCTGGACATGGGAGGAGATCCTGGACGGTAAGGGATCCTGGACATGGAAGGAGATTCAGGCTGGGATGGATCGCCATCCTTGGGAGGAGACAGTGGAAGCCCGGTATAGAGAGGAGCAACGGCAACGTAGAAGGCGCTGGCTGAGGAATAAGCCAGAGAGACAACCCCAATAAAAACATTTTGGGGGGGCTAAAAGGGTGGTCGGGGAGAGATGGAGAAGAGCCCCGACCACTGCACTCGTGGGGGCTCAGGGCGGAGTCCTCACGGGAGGAGGACTGGGCGCGGAGAGTGAAAGACTGGTACGGTCGGAGATCTCTAGCGTCAGTTTCCAGTCCGGTACACCTCGTGCCTGCGTTTCGCACCAAGCCAGTGGTGTGTGTTCCCAGTACGGTACGGTCCGTGCCTGCTCCCCGCACCAAGCCAGTGGTGCGTGTCGCTAACCTGGTACGGCCCGTCCCTGCTCCTCGCACCAAGCCAGTGGTGCGTGTTCCCAGTCCGGTCCGGCCTGTTCCTACTCCTCGCACCAAGGCAGTGGTGCGCGTCGCCAGTCCGGCCCGGCCTGTTCCTGTTCCTCGCACCAAGCCTATGGTGCGTGTTCCCAGTCCGGTATGGCCCGTTCCTGCTCCCCGCACCAAGCCAGTGGTGTGTGTTCCCAGTCCGGCCCGGCCTGTTCCTGCTCCTCGCGCCAAGCCAGTGGTGCGTGTCGTCAGTCCGGTACAGCCGGTGCCTGCTCCCCGCACCAAACCAGTGGTGCGTGCCGTCAGTCCGGTACGGCCCGTGCCTAGTCCGGCCTGTTCCTGCTCCTCGCACCAAGCTAGTGGTGCACCTCGTGCCTGCGTTTCGCACCAAGCCAGTGGTGTGTGTTCCCAGTACGGTACGGTCCGTGCCTGCTCCCCGCACCAAGCCAGTGGTGCGTGTCGCTAACCTGGTACGGCCCGTCCCTGCTCCTCGCACCAAGCCAGTGGTGCGTGTTCCCAGTCCGGTCCGGCCTGTTCCTACTCCTCGCACCAAGGCAGTGGTGCGCGTCGCCAGTCCGGCCCGGCCTGTTCCTGTTCCTCGCACCAAGCCTATGGTGCGTGTTCCCAGTCCGGTATGGCCCATTCCTGCTCCCCGCACCAAGCCAGAAGTGCGTGTTCCCAGTCCGGCCCGGCCTGTTCCTGCTCCTCGCACCAAGCTAGTGGTGCGTGTTCCCAGTCGGGCCCGGCCTGTTCCTGCTCCTCGCACCAAGCTAGTGGTGCGTGTTCCCAGTCGGGCCCGGCCTGTTCCTGCTCCTCGCACCAAGCTAGTGGTGCGTGTTCCCAGTCCGGCCTGGCCTGTTCCTGCTCCTCGCACCAAGGTAGTGGTGCGCGTCGCCAGTCCGGCCTGTTCCTGCTCCTCGCACCAAGCTAGTGGTGTGAGTCACCAGTCCGGCCCGGCATGTTCCTGCTCCTCGCACCAAGCCAGTGGTGCGTGTCGTCAGTCCGGTACAGCCCGTGCCTGCTCCCCGCACCAAACCAGTGGTGCGTGCCGTCAGTCCGGTACGGCCCGTGCCTACTCCCCGCACCAAGCCAGTGGTGCATGTCGCCAGTCCGGCCCGGCCCGTTCCTGCTCCTCGCACAAAGCTAGTGGTGCATGTTCCCAGTCCGGTACGGGCCGTGCCTGCTCCCCGCACCAAGCCAGTGGTGCGCGTCGCTAGTCCGGGCCGGCCCGTTCCTGCTCCTCGCACCAAGTCAGTGGTGCGTGTTCCCAGTCCGGCCCGGCCTGTTCCTGCTCCTCGCACCAAGCTAGTGGTGCGCGTCGCCAGTCCGGCCTGTTCCTGCTCCTCGCACCAAGCCAGTGGTGCGTGTCGTCAGTCCGGTACGGCCCGTGCCTGCTACCCGCACCAAGCTAGTGGTGCGTGTCGCCAGTCCGGTACGGCCCGTGCCTGCTCCCCGCACCAAGGTAGTGGTGCGTGTTGCCAGTCCGGCCCGTTCCTGCTCCTCGCACCAAGCTTGTGGTGCGTGTTCCCAGTCCGGCCTGGCCTGTTCCTGCTCCTCGCACCAAGCCAGTGGTGCGTGTCGTCAGTCCGGTACAGCCCGTGCCTGCTCCCCGCACCAAGCCAGTGGTGCGTTCCGTCAGTCCGGTACGGCCCGTGCCTACTCCCCGCACCAAGCCAGTGGTGCGTGTCGCCAGTCCGGCCCGGCCTGTTCCTGTTCCTCGCACCAAGCCTGTGGTGCGTGTTCCCAGTCCGGTATGGCCCATTCCTGCTCCCCGTACCAAGCCAGTGGTGCGTGTTCCCAGTCCGGCCCGGCCTGTTCCTGTTCCTCGCGCCAAGCCAGAAGTGCGTGTTCCAAGTCCGGCCCGGCCTGTTCCTGCTCCTCGCACCAAGCTAGTGGTGCGCGTCGCCAGTCCGGCCTGTTCCTGCTCCTCGCACCAAGCCAGTGGTGCGTGTCGTCAGTCCGGTACGGCCCGTGCCTGCTCCCCGCACCAAGCCAGTGGTGCGTGTTGCCAGTCCGGCCCGGCCCGTTCCTGCTCCTCGCACCAAGCTAGTGGTGCATGTTCCCAGTCCGGTACGGGCCGTGCCTGCTCCCCGCACCAAGCCAGTGGTGCGCGTCGCTAGTCCGGGCCGGCCCGTTCCTGCTCCTCGCACCAAGCCAGTGGTGCGTGTTACTAGTCCGGTCAAGCCCGTGCCTGCTCCTCGCACCAGACCAGTGGTGCGTGTGTCCAGTCCGGCAAGGCCCGTGCCCGTTCCACCGGTGCCTGGTCCGGCACTGGTCAGCAGTCAGCAGCTGTTGAGTTGTGGGATCTTGTTCCGTGTAAGGTATGTTGTGTGTTCTACCTTGGACTTCACGTTTCGTTTCGTTTGTTGTTTTGTTGTGTGTTTATATTTAAATAAACATGTACGCATATCACGCTGCGCCTTGGTCTGACCGGTCATTAAACGAACGTGACAAGAACAGTAATAGACAAGAACAACATAAGATATGCCATTAAATTCAAAATGTAAATAAAATAAGAGTTATCTATAGGAAAGACACCAAGAAACAACAAAAATACTATTTACACACTATTCATATATACATATTCTTATATACAATACAGTTACATCTTATCTTTAGAAAGAGAGGCAATGTAATAAAATATGTTTTTTTTAAAGCTAAACTTACTTTTTGCCTGAGTAACCTCTGGTGGCAGAGCATTCCATGATGACATGGCTCTAAACATAACTGACAACACATCAAATCTATTTTTGGTTTGGGTACTGTGAAGACTAAGCACGTGTGTTTTCCGTGTCAGACTAGCTGAATGGACACTTACTATAGCATTACAGCTTCCATTCAGAAAGACTAGATGAGAGAGAGAGAGAGAGAGAGAGAGAGAGGAGAGAGAGAGAGGAGAGAGAGAGAGAGGAGAGAGAGGGAGAGAAAGCAGATAGAGAGGAGAGAGAGGAGAGAGTGAGAGAGAGCGAGAGGGGAGAGAGAGAGGGAGAGAGAGAGAGGAGAGAGAGAGAGAGAGAGAGAGAGAGAGAGAGAGAGAGAGAGAGAGAGAGAGAGAGAGAGAGAGAGAGAGAGAGAGAGATGGAGGGATGGAAGAAGAGAGGGACAGAAGCAGAGCAGCTGTAAATTGAGCCACATTTTTATTTTACCATATTACAATTCACTGTTGTTTCATCTGAAACATTCTAATTGCAAAAAAAAACAATCTTACACACAACTGAAAACGTTATGGAAGGACATTATGTACAATCATTTCTTAGAGAGTTATGTCAGCAAAATCAGCTCACAAACTCACCAGCAAATATTGAC
The DNA here is from genome assembly GCF_020615455.1 of Coregonus clupeaformis. Lineage (NCBI taxonomy): Eukaryota > Metazoa > Chordata > Actinopteri > Salmoniformes > Salmonidae > Coregonus > Coregonus clupeaformis. The sequence continues at coordinate 3,998,222 of NC_059228.1, forward strand.
TGACGAGCAGAAAGAGAGGAAAATATTAGAACACAAAGGACAAACTTAAATGCTGAACACACATCTGTGTCTCATCTCTCTACTTGCCAGAGAATTGTCAGTGTAATATTTACACTCAGAAAATATTTCTGCATCCTAACAACAGATGCTACATTGTAAACCTGGTATTACTGCTGCTGGTGACTCGGAGTCAGACAGACACCTTTCCTAACTGGAACCAAAGTGGTACCTCACATAAATGCGCACTCTGTGCGGTGTCACCCTTCAAGGCAGCCCAAGGCTCAAACCCACAGCGAAACTGTGGTAACCCGGACAAAACGCAGCCGAAGTCCATAGACGCTACCGGTTCCAAAAAGTCTCACACAGAGACCCAAGGAGTCTGTAATGCCAGAACACACCAGAACAGCAAGTCCAAAACAACAGGGCACAGGGAAACTGTGGTAACCTGGATAAATGTGAAATATGTGCACTGCCGGACACCAAGGCACCCCAGGCTCAATCTCACAGGGGAACTGAGGCAACCCGGATAAATGCGCAACCTGCGCTGCCTAACCGCCGATACATCCAAGCGATAAAACCTCACAAAGGCCTGTGGGAAATCCCAACTCGCTGCGGCACAGATATCAAAGCACGCACACCGCTAGGCAACCCTTGTCCTTTGCTGTCATACTCCAGGGAGATAGCATCCACAATCCAACGAGAAAGACACTGCTTAGAAAGTGCCCTACCCCGAGCTGGATTAGCAAAACAGACAAAAAGCTGGTCACAAACACGGATATGCTTGGTCCTATCCATATACATGCGTAAAGTGCGCAGCGGACACAGGCCATGCAACCTCCATTGTTCACTGGAGGCATACAGAGGAGGAGAGAAAGGGAACAGCTCAAAAGCCAGGGATCTGTAAGACATAGGCATAACCAAGGGAGCAAAAGTATGAATTAGGACATAACATCACTTTGGGGTCACCAGGCGCAAACTCCAAACAGGAAAGGTGTGATGATAGCACGTGGAGATGCCCAACGTGGAGATGGCCGACGCCAAGGCCATGAGCAGGGCAGTCTTGTAGGAAAGGACCTTCAGGTCCAAAGATTCGAAGCATCCAGAACCAAAGCCAGGTCCCAGGTCGGTGTCATAGGCTTAGACACTGGTCTGAGCCAGCACACGCCTTTCAAGAACCGCACCACCAGAGGATTAGACCCCGGTGTAGAGCTGTCAATCCCTACATGACACGCCAAGATGGCTGCCATATAAACCTTAGATGTGGAAAAAGAAAGGCCTTGCTGGAAAAGCTCTTGCAAGAACATCAAAATGTCCACCAAAGAGCTCTGAAAAGGAAAAACTCCTTTAACCTGATACCAACCCTCAAACGCATGCCACTTATATGTGTACAACCCTCTCGCAGAGACGGAGTAGTCGTAATCACGTTCAAGGGTTTAATTTAGTTTATTAGGATACCCATTAGCTACTACACATGCAGCAGCTACACTTCCTGGGGTCCAGATAAAATGTACAAATACATGACAAAGTACAGAACCGTAATAGACAAGAACAACATAAGATATGCCATTAAATTCAAAATGTAAATAAAATAAGAGTTATCTATAGGAAAGACACCAAGAAACAACAAAAATACTATTTACACACTATTCATATATACATATTCTTATATACAGTACAGTTACATTTTATCTTTAGAAAGAGAGGCAATGTGATACAATATGTTTTTTTTTAAAGCTAAACTTACTTTTTGCCTGAGTAACCTCTGGTGGCAGAGCAGTCCATGATGACATGGCTCTAAACATAACTGACAACACATCAAATCTGTTTTTGGTTTGGGTACTGTGAAGACTAAGCATGTGTGTTTTCCGTGTCAGACTAGCTGAATGGACACTTACTATAGCATTACAGCTTCCATTCAGAAAGACTAGATGAGAGAGAGAGAGAGAGAGAGAGAGAGAGAGAGAGAGAGAGAGAGAGAGAGAGAGAGAGAGAGAGAGAGAGAGAGAGAGAGAGAGAGAGAGAGAGAGAGAGAGAGAGAGAGAGAGAGAGAGAGAGAGAGAGAGAGAGAGAGAGAGAGAGAGAGAGAGAGAGAGAGAGAGAGAGAGAGAGAGAGAGAGAGAGAGAGAGAGAGAGAGAGAGAGAGAGAGAGAGAGAGAGAGAGAGAGAGAGAGAGAGAGAGAGATGGAGGGATGGAAGAAGAGAGGGACAGAAGCAGAGCAGCTGTAAATTGAGTCACTTTTTTATTTTACCACATTACAATTCACTGTCGCTTCATCTGAAACATTCTAATTGCAAAAAAAACTATCTTACACACAACTGAAAATGTTATGGAAGGACATTATGTACAATCATTTCTTAGAGAGTTATGTCAGCAAAATCAGCTCACAAACTCACCAGCAAATATTGACTGACGAGCAGAAAGAGAGGAAAATATTAGAACACAAAGGACAAACTTAAATGCTGAACACACATATGTGTCTCATCTCTCTACTTGCCAGAGAATTGTCAGTGTAATATTTACACTCAGAAAATATTTATACATCCCAACAACAGATGCTACATTGTAAACCTGGTATTACTGCTGCTGGTGACTAGGAGTCAGACAGACACCTTTCCTAACTGGAACCAAAGTGGCACCTCACATGAATGCGCACTCTGTGCGGTGCCACCCTTCAAGGCAGCCCAAGGCTCAAACCCACAGCGAAACTGTGGTAACCCGGACAAAAAGCAGCCTAAGTCCATAGACGCTACCGGTTCCAAAAAGTCTCACACAGAGACCCAAGGAGTCTGTAATGCCAGAACACACCAGAACAGCAAGTCCAAAACAACAGGGCACAGGGAAACTGTGGTAACCTGGATAAATGTGAAATATGTGCACTGCCGGACACCAAGGCACCCCAGGCTCAATCCCACAGGGGAACTGAGACAACCCGGATAAATGCGCAACCTGCGCTGCCTAACCGCCGATACATCCAAGCGATAAAACCTCACAAAGGCCTGTGGGAAATCCCAACTCGCTGCGGCACAGATATCAAAGCACGCACACCGCTAGGCAACCCTTGTCCTTTGCTGTCATACTCCAGGGAGATAGCATCCACAATCCAACGAGAAAGACGCTGCTTAGAAAGTGCCCTACCCCGAGCTGGATTAGCAAAACAGACAAAAAGCTGGTCACAAACACGGATATGCTTGGTCCTATCCATATACAGGCATAAAGGGCGCAGGGGACACAGGCCATGCAACCTCCATTGTTCACTGGAGGCATACAGAGGAGGAGAGAAAGGGAACAGCTCAAAAGCCAGGGATCTGTAAGACATAGGCATAACCAAGGGAGCAAAAGTATGAATTAGGACATAATATCACTTTGGGGTCACCAGGCGCAAACTCCAAACAGGAAAGGTGTAATGATAGCGCGTGGAGATGCCCAACGTGGAGATGGCCGACGCCAAGGCCATGAGCAGGGCAGTCTTGTAGGAAAGGACCTTCAGGTCCAAAGATTCGAAGCATCCAGAACCAAAGCCAGGTTCCAGGTCGGTGTCATAGGCTTAGACACTGGTCTGAGCCAGCACACGCCTTTCAGGAACCGCACCACCAGAGGATTAGACCCCGGGGTAGAGCCGTCAATCCCTACATGACACGCCAAGATGGCTGCCATATAAACCTTAGATGTGGAAAAAGAAAGGCCTTGCTGAAAAAGCTCTTGGAAGAAAATCAAAATGTCCACCAAAGAGCTCTGAAAAGGAAAAACTCATTTAATCTGACACCAACCCTCAAACGCATGCCACTTATATGTGTACAACCCTCTCGCAGAGACGGAGTAGTCGTAATCACGTTCAAGGGTTTAATTTAGTTTATTAGGATACCCATTAGCTACTGCACATGCAGCAGCTACACTTCCTGGGGTCCAGATAAAACGTACAAATACATGACAAAGTACAGAACAGTAATAGACAAGAACAACATAAGATATGCCATTCATAAATTCAAAATGTAAATAAAATAAGAGATATCTATAGGAAAGACACCAAGAAACAACAAAAATACTATTTACACACTATTCATATATACATATTCTTATATACAGTACAGTTACATTTTATCTTTAGAAAGAGAGGAAATGTGATACAATATGTTTTTTTAAAAGCTAAACTTACTTTTTGCCTGAGTAACCTCTGGTGGCAGAGCAGTCCATGATGACATGGCTCTAAACATAACTGACAACACATCAAATCTGTTTTTGGTTTGGGTACTGTAAAGACTAAGCACGTGTGTTTTCCGTGTCAGACTAGCTGAACGGTCACTTACTATAGCATTACAGCTTCCATTCAGGAAGACTAGATGAGAGAGAGAGAGAGAGAGAGAGAGAGAGAGAGAGAGAGAGAGAGAGAGAGAGAGAGAGAGAGAGAGAGAGAGAGAGAGAGAGAGAGGAGAGAGAGGAGGGAGAGGAGGGAGAGAGAGAGAGAGAGAGAGAGAGAGAGAGAGAGAGAGAGAGGAGAGAGAGGAGAGAGAGGAGGGAGAGGAGGGAGAGAGAGAGAGAGAGAGAGAGGGAGAGAGGGAGAGAGGAGAGAGAGGAGAGAGATGGAGGGATGGAAGAAGAGAGGGACAGAAGCAGAGCAGCTGTAAATTGAGCCACATTTTTATTTTACCATATTACAATTCACTGTTGTTTCATCTGAAACATTCTAATTGCAAAGAAAACAATCTTACACACAACTGAAAACGTTATGGAAGGACATTATGTACAATCATTTCTTAGAGAGTTATGTCAGCAAAATCAGCTCACAAACTCACCAGCAAATATTGACTGACGAGCAGAAAGAGAGGAAAATATTAGAACACAAAGGACAAACTTAAATGCTGAACACACATCTGTGTCTCATCTCTCTACTTGCCAGAGAATTGTCAGTGTAATATTTACACTCAGAAAATATTTCTGCATCCCAACAACAGATGCTACATTGTAAACCTGGTATTACTGCTGCTGGTGACTCGGAGTCAGACAGACACCTTTCCTAACTGGAACCAAAGTGGTACCTCACACTGAGAGGCACATGCATCATTGAACTTGCCTAAGGGGGACATTACTCTTGCCTAAGGGGGAACATTATAAGAGATTATTAATGGCAAAGGATTGAATTCATTTAAACCCAGATTGCAGAAACCGGAACAACCCGTTTTCATATTGAACATTTAAAAACATTCAAAGCAACATGTTTCTCACCTGTTCAAGTTATATTGAACATTAGGCTATTGGAAATACTGTGAAGGTTAAATCATACTGCAAGGATAATGGAGAAGAGTCTGTATGGGGTGGCTTTAGGACATTAAGGAAACTCTTGTTCTCCTTTTATTTACAGTGCCTTCGGAAAGTATTCAGACCCCTTGATCGTTTCCACAATTTGTTACGTTACAGCCTTATTCTACAATGTATTAAATACGTTTTTTTTCTCATCTATCTACAAACAAAATATCCCATAATGACAAAGCAAAAACAGGTTTTTATAAATTTGTGCAAATATATAACAAATGTAAAACAGAAATACCTTTTTTACATAAGTATTCAGACCCTTTGCTATGAGATTCGAAATTGAGATCAGGTGCATCCTCTTTCCATTGATCATCCTTGAGAGTCTACCTGTGGTAAAAATTAAGTTGATTGGACATGATTTGGAAAGGCACACACCTATCTATATAAGGTCCCACAGTTGACAGTGCATGTCAGAGCAAAAACCAAGCCATGAGGTTGAAGGAATTGTTCGTTGAGCTCCGAGACATGATTGTGTTGAAGCACAGATCTGGGGAACGGTACAAAAACAATTCTGCAGCATTGAAGGTCCCCAAGAACACAGTGGCCTCCATCATTCTTAAATGAAAGAAGTATGGAATCACCAAGACTCTTCCTAAAGCTGGCCTCCCGACCAAACTGAGCAATCGTGAGAGAAGGGCCTTTGTCAGGGAGATGACCAAGAACCCGATGGTCACTCTGATAGAGCTCCAGAGTTCCTCTGTGGAGATGGGAGAACTTTCCAGAAGGACAACCATCTCTGCAGCACTCCACCAATCAGGCCTTTATAGTAGAGTGGCCAGATGGAAGCCACTCCTTAGTAAAGAGCACATGACAGCCCGCTTGGAACTGGCCAAAAGGCACCTAAAGACTCTCCGACCATGAGAAACAAGATTCTCTGGTCTGATGAAACCAAGATTGAACTCTTTGGCCTGAATGCTAAGCTCACGTCTGGAGGAAACCTGCCACCTACAGTGAAGCATGGTGGTGGCAGAATCATGCTGTGGGGATGTTTTTCAGCGGCAGGGACTGGGAGACTAGTCAGGATCGAGGGAAAGATGAAAGGAGCAAAGTACAGAGAGATCCTTGATGAAAACCTGCTCCAGAGCGCTCAGGACCTCAGACTGGGGCGAAGGTTCACCTTCCAAACAGGACAATGACTCTAAGCACACAGCCAAGACAACGCAGGAGTGACTTCGGGACAAGTCTCCGATGGTCCACATCCAACTTGACAGAGCTTGAGAGGATTTTAGGTGTGCCAAGCTTGTAGTGTCATACCCAAGAAGACTCGAGGCTGTAATCACTGCCAAAAGTGCTTCATCAAAGTACTGAGTAAAGGGTCTGAATACTTCTGTAAATATGATATTTCCGTTTTTTATTTTAAATAAATTAGCAAAAAATTCTAAAAACCTGTTTTTGCTTTGTCATTACAGGGTATTGTGTGTAGATTGATGAGTGTTTTTTTTTGTGTGCAATTTTAGAATACAGCTGTAACGTAACAAAATGTGGAAAAAGTCAAGGGGTCTGAATACTTTCAGAAGGCACTGTATAACAGAGTATATTGAACACTGGCCTCTCTGGCTCAGAAGCTACACACATAGGAACAGAATGAGAATAGCCTACATATAGGACCTCTTTGATACAGACATCAAAACAATGAAATAACACATATGGAATCATGTAGTAACCAAAAAAAGTGTTAAACAAATCAAAATATATTTTATATTTGCTGATTCTTCAAAGTAGCCACCATTTGCCTTGATGACAGCTTTGCACACCCATGGCCTTCTCTCAACCAGCTTCACCTGGAATGCTTTTACACAATCTTGAAGGAGTTCCCACATATGCTGAGCACTTGTTGGCTGCTTTTTCTTCACTCTGCGGTCCGACTCATCCCAAACCATCTCAATTGGGTTGAAGTCGAGTGATTGTGGAGGCCAGGTCATCTGATGCAGCACTCCATCACTCTCTTTCTTGGTCAAATAGCCCTTACACAGCCTGGGGGTGTATGTTGGGTCATTGTCCTGTTGAAAAACTAATGATAGTCCCACTAAGCCCAAACCAGATGGGATGGCATATCGCTGCAGATACTGTGGTAGCCATGCTGTTTAAGTGTGCCTTGAATTCTAAATAAATCACCAACAGTGTCACCAGCAAAGCACCCCCACACCATCATGCCGCCTCCTCCATGCTTCACGGTGGGAACCACACATGCAGAGCTTATCCGTTCACCTACTCTGCATCTCACAAAGACACGGCAGTTGCAACCAAAAATCTCAAATTTGGACTCATCAGACCAAAGCACAGATTTCCACCGGTCTAATGTCCAGAACTGGACCCCGGTGGAGCGGACTGCTCTGGCTCCGGAGTGGAACCGCTGACCGGAGCAGGACTGGACCCTGGTGGAGCGGACTGCTCTGGCTCCGGAGTGGAACCGCTGACCGGAGCTGGACTGGGCACCGGTGGAGCGGGCTGCTCTGGCTCCGGAGTGGAGCTGCTGACCGGAGCTGAACTGGACGCCGGTGGAGCGGACTGCTCTGGCTCCGGAGTGGAACCGCTGACCGGAGCAGGACTGGACCCCGGTGGAGCGGGCTGCCCACCCTGGGCACCGACGCAGAGGTGGTTTCCAACCCTGTAGTTGGGCTGGTTGCCGGCCCCAGAATGGGCACCGACACGCTAAAGTGCTTCCTGCAGGAGACCGTCGCTGGAGGTCGGGTGAGTTGTGTGGTTGGAGGAGGTGTAGAAACGCCACCTCTCTCCCATCGCTCCAATGTACTCACCACGCGCTCCATTGCGCTGCCGAGAGCCTGGATCCTGCTTGCCTGCCATTGGATACGTTCCTCCAACGATCCGGACGGACCGACTGTACCTGCTGACTCCATTTTAGGTGCGTGTTTCTGTCCTGGAACGGGCCTTGCCGGACTGGGAACACGCACCACTGGCTTGGTGCGAGGAGCAGGCACAGACCATGTCGGACTGGGAACACGCACCACTGGCTGGGAACTGGCATTGGAGATCCACGACTGTTCCAGTCCTTCTCTCTCCACCGCCAATCCCCCTCCAGTGAGGACTCCTCCGGGAGCCCCCACGAGTGAGGGAACAGAAATTCATCATCGTCGACTCCTCTGTGTAAAACTGCTCCCATTCCTGCTCCCATGGTTGTAGGGACTCTAACTGGAACCCCACCGGGTGCAGTGGTAGGGGCTCTTCTCTCTCGATCCCCGACCACCCCTCAAGCCCCCCCCAAAATTTTTATTGGGGCTGCTTCTCAGGCTTCCTCTTCGGCACTGTTGATGTCGCCGTTGATGCTCTCCTACCCGGGCCTCCTCCTTCATTGCCTTACCGTAACGGACGGCTTCCTCCTCAGTGATTTTTCCTCAACCGGGGAGGACATCTACCAACGTAGCCTCCCGTTGAGTCCCAGGCGTTTGCTCCTTCAGGGCACGCTGCTTGGTCCTTTTGTGGTGGGATCTTCTGTCAAGAACGTTGAGAGACGGGTCGGACCAAGGTTCAGCGTGAAAAGCATACATGTTTATTAACTAAATAAACATTCAACAAAACAAGAAACACCGTAAAGTGAAGTGAATTCCTCAGGCTATACACATACACGCCTAAACGGAACAAGATCCCACAATACACAGTAGGCAATGGGCTACCTAAGTATGATCCCCAATCAGAGACAATGAGTGACAGCTGCCTCTGATTGGGAATCATACCCGGCCAGACATAGAAATAGAAAAACTAGAACCTAAACATAGAATGTCTAACATAGAATTCCACACCCTGACTCAACAAACAAGAGTTCTATAGGTCAGGGCGTGACAGGAGATTGGAATATCTGTCCATAGGACCACTTTAAGCCGTACACTCCACAGAGCTGGGATTTATGGAAGTGTGGCCAGAAAAAAAGTAAGCAAACACGTTTAGTGTTCGCCAAAAGGCATGTGGGAGACTCCCCAAACATATGGAAGAAGGTACTCTGGTCAGATGAGACTAAAATTGAGCTTTTTGGCCATCAAGGAAAACGCTATGTCTGGCGCAAACCCAAAACCTCTCATCACCCGAGAACAACATGCCGATGTTTTTCATCGGCAGGGACTGGGAAACTGGTCAGAATTTAAGGAATGATGGATGGCAGTAAATACAGGGAAATTCTTGAGGGAAACCTGTTTCAGTCTTCCAGAGATTTGAGACTGGGACGGAGGTTCACCTTCCAGCAGGACAATGACCCTAAGCATACTGCTAAAGCAACACTTGAGTGGTTTAAGGGGAAACATTTAAATGTATTGGAATGGCCTAGTCAAAGCCCAGACCTCAATCCAATTGTGAATCTGTGGTATGACTTAAAGATTGCTGTACACCAGTGGAACACATCCAACTTGAAGGAGCTGGAGCAGTTTTGCTTTGAAGAATGGGCAAATATCCCAGTAGCTAGATGTGCCAAGCTTATAGAGACATACCCCAAGAGACTTGCAGCTGTAATTGCTGCAAAAGGTGGCTCTACAGTTATGCACGCTCAAGTTTTCTGTTTTTTTGTCTTATTTCTTGTTTGTTTCACAAGAAAAAAATATTTTGCATCTTCAAAGTGGTAGGCATGTTGTGTAAATCAAATGATAGAAACCCCCCAAAAATCCATTTTAATTCCAGGTTGTAAAGCAACAAAATAGGAAAAATGCCAAGGGGGTTGAATACTTGATGATGGACTGTCATTTCTCTTTGCTTATTTGAGCTGTTCTTTCCATAATATGGACTTGGTCTTTTACCAAATAGGGGTATCTTCTGTATACCCCCCTACCTTGTCACAACACAACTGATTGGCTCAAACGCATTAAGAAGGAAAGAAATTCCACAAATTAACTTTTAACAAGGCACACCTGTTAATTGAAATGCATTCCAGGTGACTACCTCTTGAAGCTGGTTGAGAGAATGCCAAAAGTGTGCAAAGCTGTCATCAAGGCAAAGGGTGGCTACTTTGAAGAATCTCAAATTTAAAATATATTTTGATTTGTTTAACACTTTTTTGGTTACTACATGATTTCATAGTTTTGAACAATGCTTGACAAATAAAAATGTATCTCATTATGTAGACTAGCCTACCCGCACAGCCTAACCACACTGTATTGGCAAGCTGTTGGTTAGAGCACACGTGCCAAGAGTATGCACATTTGTGTAGAGTTGAAAATGTGATGGAAACATATTGATCTTTAGATTTTTATTCGGTACATGAAAACGTAAGTGAAAGAAGTACATTTTGTGTGCATTACATTATCATGCGCTGATTTCTATCAGCAACAAGTCTGTTTGGTGAAAACACACCACTGGTGGAGAAAATGTGCATATTTTAAATATATATTTTTTAAATGTTTATACATTATACATAGCCTATCTATAAAACATGAGCGAGCATCCACACTGGAGGAAAGTTTATCGTTCTACAGTAGGCCTACATCTGTCAATCAACTGACTGCCTAAATCAGCTCGTCAATTCAGCCAGGGAAACACAAACAGTAGACTATTGTCAGTTTTCACACCTTTCATTATGAGACAATCAGTGGAGGCTGCTGGGGGAGGACGGCTCATAATAACGTCTGGAACAGTGCTAATGGAACGGTGCTAATGGAATGGCATCAAACACCTGGAAACCATGTGTTTGATGTATTTGATACCGTTCCACTGATTCCGCTCCAGCCATTACCACAAGCCCGTCCTCCCCAATTAAGGTGCCACAAACCTCCTGTGGTGACAATGGATAGGCTAACGGGTAGCCTACAGAATATAGCCTATTGGAATATAATAAAATTACAAGGGGCCTACATGGATGGCACTAGATTATAATAATAATATGCCATTTAGCAGACGCTTTTATCCAAAGCGACTTACAGTCATGCGTGCATACATTTTTTTTTTTGTGTATGGGTGGTCCCGGGGATCGAACCCACTACCTTGGCGTTACAAGCGCCGTGCTCTACCAGCTGAGCTACAGAGGACCACATTATAGCTAGCTCATGTCTCATTAAACCTTCAATACGTGTGCTAAATTCACCCTGATCTCAATTGCTACCATTATTGGTCACCTCATTACCGCTCTCTAAAAGATTATGTCGGTGTTACCTAGTCCTGCTTGGGTAGCGGACATGAGTTGCTCATGGTTAGCCCCACCTGCTAACTCCAAAATCAGTGTCTGCCCTCGGCCCAAGAGTCTAAAACGGTTTAAGATGATGGTTGCTCACGTCGGAGACCTGGGTTCATATCCCGCATGTTACACTTGCAACCAAAATCTTTCAAGACACAGCATGTTCGCCCTCTGGTAGGTGTTGTCATCGGAACAACATAGCCCTTTTTTGAACAGACTAAGGGCGATTGACAAGCGTTCGGTACAAGAGACAAAAGAATTTCCTCGTTTACTCGACACTTGGTATGAATGGAAACTAATGTTGGTGTAGCCTATTGTTATTGTTTTATTAGTTTCCTATTTATGTTATCCAAAGGTGTACAAAAATATTCCCTGGACTGTCCATATTTGAAATGTGTAATTTAAGACAGTCGGAGGGATTGAGGTATTTGTGCCAGAAGGTCCTATATGTGGGCCTATATGCCAACACGATAGTCCTATATGTGCGCACTAAAGGCAGCGTTCCTAACCGCTAGACCACTTCAGGGCCAATTTAACTCCATTTTGACAGTTCATTCGTAACCTAGGATACACTTGACACTAGACCAATATCTATCTTGTGTTATTAAGCTATGTGTTTGGCTACATTTCAGATACATGTTTTTTTACATTTGAATGTTGCTGTAATAGGACCTAGGCCTAGCGTTTGAGCGAGCGAGAGAGAATATTATTTTGATAGCAAGCCCTGGTCCCAATTACTCGACTGCCCCCGCATGGAGAGAAAGAGAACTGCTCATTTTCAGGGATTCACAGGGCTTACTTGAATTTCCTGATGCAGCAGGAAAATTCTCCGCAACAAAAGAGTGATCAAGTTAACCGACATCTGTAGCTAATGAGAAAACAACAAGGTTTCTATAAAATCCCAGGCCAGTGGGCTGACCCAGTGAGAGGAAAAGGTTTTAGACTTTAGACATGTGCAGGTTACAGTAGTGAACTCTTCACTTTCTCTCTTTTTGTCTCTATCACCTTCTCAACATCTCTGTCCCCCCATTGTTCTCCATAAAGCAGCACATCCCAGTGAAGATCCCGTCTAGCACCCCTACCCAAACAATTCCACCATAACACCCAGTTACAACCCTTCTCCCTTCCTGAGTGCCAAACAGACTCACGTTTCCTTGCTTTCTGTATCAGTCTATGTGATTGGCTCACACCTCAGAGTGGGCGGTGAATTCCTATGTGGTGCTCAGTGTAAATGTGGCCAGCTAGGTGCTGACAGACAGACAGACACCTCCCGAAGGGGTTATTGTTACTCTGCAACAGGCATTTTGCCTCCAAATAGCCTAACCAGTTACTTGACTTGTGTCATACATAATTACACTCTAAACAAAGTATTTTTCCATCCATTAACGCTTTATGAATATCTTTCACTAATAACCATTAAATGTTTTTATAGATATTGTACAAACTATTAATAGTAACTATTAAACATGTATAATAAATGTAAAAAAAAAAAAAAAAGCATTATAACAATCCAAATGCATTTATACCATTAATAATAATCTATAAAGAATGTATACCCATTTATATTGTATTATTCATGAAAGTTATTATAAAGTGTAACGTTCCGTCCTTACAAATACTACACGTTGCAATGAATTTTACTAAACTAAACTGCAGTATCCCAACCTCAGACCTCAACAGTTCCAAGGTCAGATAGGAATGTCCTCCCGTCCTGGACCAATAACAGTGTCATAATTACTGTTGCTATTAGATCTAATGTAAACATCATCAATTAACTCTATCATGATAAATGAATGTTGTTGTTGTGTGTTTGCTGTATTTATGCTGTATTTACTCCATGTCTCCATAGTGCCGTTTATTATAGTGCTTCAGTGCAGTGAACTTCTCCTCATGTCCAAACCCCACGACTTGGTTACCCATTCCCTTCTAGCCTGCAGACACCAGACTGTGTAGCTATAGTGTACCATGTCATACCATTTTATAAATAACTTTATTTGTACAGCAGTATTAACTGTCTCTGTGTCACTAGGGTTACATTGTTTCCTGTCATCTGTCAAAGCTCTATTTCCTGCAAACAAAAAAGAGGCATTAGGACATCCACGAAACATCACAAAATGGTTGCCTAAAGTCGCCAGGACATTGTGTTATGGTCCTGTGGAGGTTTTGTCTAATTTCTGGTTTGTTCCGGGGACGTCCCCCCAATTATGATTTTAGGATGTTTTTGGGATCTTGTGTCATTGTCCTGTGGAATTTTTGTCTAGTTCCTAATTTGTTCTAGTGGCATCCCCAAGGAAGCTTTTAGGACGTTCTAAGGACGTTCTGTCATGGTCCCCTGGAGGTTTTTGTCTAGTTCCCAGCTTGTTCCGGGGAACATTTTAAGATGTTCATAAGACATTATTTTTTCCTGAAATCGGGACGTCGGGTGATGGTCACAAGGAAACATTCTCTAGAAGACTTTTGTCCAGTTCACTCTATGTTCCTAGGACATCATTGAGGACCAAGTCAGGATGTTTTTAGGACGTTCTCAGGACATTCAGTGTATCAGTCATCAGGAAGTTGCCTGACGGTCCCAAAGGAACATAAAAAAATATATAATAATCTACCCACGCAAGCACACCCTCGTTTCATTATAGTTCACCCCTTGTTACAGTTGCAGAGCCGATCAAGGCCATGATTAGAGAACCACTGATCCATTCACAGCTCATTGTCTGTTGGCAAGGTTAGGGACACCCACACACACTTTTAACATACAATGTTTTCAACATATTTGATATACATAATTACATTGTGCATCTTAATGTATACATTAATTATTTTTCAACATCTCCTCACCTGGGATTTGAACTCAGAACCTCTTGGTTCACAGCATTCCAATATTCCTGCTACGCCTCAATATCTGTGTCAATGACTGATTTCACCTGTATTGCTACACTGTGCAATAAAACATATTTTATTCATCAAAGTTATTAAGGAGTAACCTAAAAACAAAGTAATATGCCCCACAACATTAGACAACTATACAGAAAACCATCAAATTGCTGAAATAAGTAAATCAGATTAATGGATAATAGTCAGAAGGCACTGTTTGCTAAGTGGACTTCTGAGAATGCTACAGACTTTGTGGTGCTGTAGAAAGATCAGTGTACAACAAATCGAGAGGTTGTGAGCTGAAATCCCAGGTGGGGTCAAATTGAAAAGGTGGGGTCTAATTGAAAAGTGTTCCTGTCAAATGTAATCATATTGGCATTGATTAAAGATTTGTTGCACTATTTTAGCTAAACAGCGAACCACTTACTTTAAAACCCTAATTTCATGACTTTACTTATAATGGTTTGGAATACCTGGGACCATCACGCGATATCCTGACGACTGGTAAAACAAATGTTTTGAGAACTTCTCGAAAACATCCTGACATGGTCCTCAATGACGTGCTGGTAACTTACAGGGAACTAGACAAAGGTCTCCCAGAGAATGTGCCCTTGGAACCATCATGCAACGTCCTAATGATTAGTAAAATTAATGTACTGAGGTCATTCAAAAAAACTCCTGACATGGACCTCAGTGACGTCCTGGTATCTTACAGGGAACTACACAAAGGTCCCCCAGAGAACATTCCCATAGGACCATCACGCGATGTCCTGACGACTGGTAAAACAAATGTCCTGAGAACGTCTTGAAGACGTCTTTTCAGTGTTGTCCTGGTAACGTACAAGGAACTAAACAAAGGTCCCCTAGAGAACATTTCCTTGGGGCCATCACACCACATCCTAAGTACTAGTAAAATGTATGTCCTGAGAATGTTCTAAAAAAGTCCTGACATGGTCTTCAGTGACGTCCTGGTAATTTACAGGGAACTAGACAAAGGTCCCCAAGAGAACGTTCCCTTGGAACCATCATGCTACGTCCTAATGACTGGTAAAATAAATGTCCTAAGAACGTTTTATAAAAGTCCTGACATGGTCATCAGTAACACCCTGGTAGCTTACAGGGAACTAGACAAAAGTCAGCCAGAGAAGGTTCCCTTGTAACCATCATGTGACATTCTGAGGACTGGCACACTTATTGTCCCGAGAATTTCCTAAAATGACATGCCTGGAACATACCAGGAACTAGACAAAACCCTCTGACACAATGTCCTGGCATGATCAAACTAGGACCTGTATGGAACATCCCTGTGTGGTCTTTGAATGTCAAGAGGAGAATGTTCCCTAATGGTCATTCAAAGATCTTATTGTAAAAATGTTTAGGTAGCCAATCAGGACCTGTACTGGATGTCCCCTTGTATTTGCTGAATGTCCTGAACATAACGTCCAATTGGAACAACCCGGGGAACTTTTTGTAACGTCCCCTTATGGTCATGCTAAGATCTTATTGTAACGTTCTGTCTGTAACAATCTAGGACCTGTCGGAAACGTCCCCTAATGGTCATTGAATGTCCCGAGGATAACGTCCTATCAGAACCAAATAGGAACTTATTTGTAACGTTCCCTAGTGGACATCAAAATACCTAATTCTGATGTTATACTGCAACCGACCAGGACCTGTGCTGAACTTCACCCTATGTTCCCAGGGTTAGCATCATGTTTTAATTATCCTCACCAAAACCCTAAAAGGGACCTAATGGGAACATCTCCCAATGTCCTTTGGACATCCCTTGTTTGCTGGGTTTGTCCTGACAAACCTCCTGCAACAAATACTGTAATACTGTAGTTCACCCTCAAAGGGTTTATTTAAGTCATACATGTGGGTTACTGGAGGTGTGAGGATTGTTTGTGTCTTTTCAATTGTCTTGTGACCCAACAAGTTAAAAACAATTTTTTGAACCCAAGAGGAACTGGCCACGAGTCGACGCTGAACTAAAGCCGAGTTAGGTCTTCTATAGAAGGCTGTGAACTAACACACAGTCCCAGTGTGAATTTGGAGGGAGAATTCCCCTCTTGACAAGAGGAAGATGGTGGGGAGAGGAGAGGCAGGAGAGAGAAGGGAAGGAGGGGTGAGGTGGGGATGAAGAGGGAAAAAGGGAAACCGAGTGAAAAGGGGAATCCTGGTCTACGTGACGTTAAGCACATCTGATCCGCTCAGCTGACTAGAGACTCTGTTTAATCTATATCACTACAGAAGAACATGGAGAAAAGCAGAATAATACGTAGACAATTCTACAGATAACAATCGTAATGGGGGTTTCATAAATACTCAGTGACCATTTGGGAGTCACCCATAAATGTAATAAATGTCATATAGTATTTGATCTAATTACTGTAGCTAGATCATCAAGCCACTGTCACTGTGTGGCTTTGAATCGCATTTCAGTTGTCCAAGAGTTGTAAGCACTCTGTAGGGGGATGTAATGCATGCTGTACTGTACTCCAGCCAAGTGTTAATTCTCCTGCTGATTGATAATAAAAAGACAATGAGGATGCCATTGGGCACAGGAAATGTTTTTGTCATTCATTCAGCAACATCATCAGATTTTATATTAAGCAGCGAGACTATTGTCATGTAGACTTTGCCCCAGATATTAAACTGTCATGAGGAGGTCTAGAACCAGGGAACCGGGGAAGTGTGGTTCCGCTGTCAAACAAACACTGAGGAACATACCTCACCTCACCGAACAGACGGACATATGGAAAGACCGATAGAAGTCATCCTCTGGATGCATTCCATTCATCCTATTAAGCCCCTAATTTGGAGGTAAAATAGTGACTTAAGTGTACAAGCATGTAAAGTATGATTTGCACATGTAAAATATGAGTTGCACCTGTATAATGAGTTTTGTAGTTGCAAACATGTAAGTTGATATGTGAATAAATTCAATAAGATTAGCAAGCATGCAACTAAATTTGAGAATGAATGCAACTAATTTACTAAACTTGCGACTGGTGAATCTTCTTCTGTGAATAAAAAATACATTTGCCGATGTCGAATCTGTGCGCTCAGAGTTTTGGCACGAATTTAGCGACTAACCTCTGCCAAAAGTTTTATAGTTCTAAAAAACAAGCAGCAGAGAAAAACACGAGCTCTGCTAGACAGGGCTTTTTCTTCTGATCAATCAGGTGAGGTGTTGTCATTCTTGAATATGCTTTCACGTTTCACAGTGTTCCGGTCTGGCTAGTGGTTCTTACGTTGTGTAGCAGAGAAATAGGTCTAGCTATGTACTTGTCATTTGGTGGAGACTAACTGAAATAATTGTTTGCGCTTTGTATACTGTATATGGTGTGTAGTTGGTTGGCTTTGCTAGTTAGCAGGCTGAGGTCTCTGCTCAAGTTGGCTAACGATAGCTAGCTTGCTAATAATGTTTTCAGGAGAACAGGCTAGCTCCCTGTAGAATCAAGACAACAGGGGATGGGGAAGAAGATTAGATGTGCAGTTGCTTCATCTGGCTGATGCAGTGCCCAGCTAACTGCTACAGAGATAAAAAGGTGAGATCTCTCAGATTCTATCTTGATTAGATAGATAGATGTCAATGTCAAACCAATGCAATGATATTCATGTTATTGGCTTGCTATATGACCTTTTTATCTCTGTATCCGTTAGCTCTCATCTCGCCTGGGCACTGCATCAGCCAGATTAACCAACTGAACAACTAATCTTCTTCCCCATCCCCACCTGTCTTGATTATACAGGGAGCCAGACTGTTCTCCTCAAAACATTATTAGCACGTTAGCTAACGTTAGCCAACTTGAGCAGAGATCTCAGCTTGCTAACTAGTAAAGCCATCCAACTACACACCAAATATACAGCGCAAACAATTATTTTCTAAACTAATGTTAGTCTCAACCGAATGACAAGTGCATAGCTAGACCTATTGCTCCATTGCATAACGTAAGAACTACTAGCCAGACCGGAACCCTGTAAAATGTGAAAGCACGTTCAAGAATGACAACACCTTACCTGATTGGTCGGGAAAAAAAGCCCTCTCCACCAGAGCTCGTGTTTTTCTCTGCTGCTGAATTTTCTTTTACAACTACAAAACTTTTGGCAGAGGTTAGTCACTAAATTAATAATAATAATAATGATATGCCATTTAGCAGACGATTTTATCCAAAGCGACTTACAGTCATGTGTGCATACATTTTTACGTATGGGTGGTCCCGGGGATCGAACCCACTACCCTGGCGTTACAAGCGCCATGCTCTACCAATTGA
This sequence comes from Coregonus clupeaformis, assembly GCF_020615455.1. NCBI lineage: Eukaryota > Metazoa > Chordata > Actinopteri > Salmoniformes > Salmonidae > Coregonus > Coregonus clupeaformis. Next base: position 4,016,784 of record NC_059228.1, read on the forward strand.
GCTACAGAGAACCAAATAATTAGTGCCAAAACTCTGAGCGCACAGATTCGACATTGGCAAATGTAGTTTTAATTCGCAGAAGAAGATTCACCAGTTGCAAGTTTAGTAAATTAGTTGCATTCATTCTCAAATGTAGTTGCATGCTTGCAAGTCTTATTGAATTCATTCACATATCAACTAACATGTTGTTGTATTTATTCACACATCACGTTATGTGCCTGCAAGTGTTGTATGTATTCTGGTGTTATAACCAGTTTTAGGAGGGCATGTCATTTTTGGAATGGTTTTCCCCCTTTGCCCCTCCTACTCCCGACAGTAGGGCCAGCTGCCCTCTTTCTCCCGATAGTTGAAGGTGTCATGCCCAGTTGATAATCACCCCAATAATTGCCTCGAAGCGAACAATATATAATTAGGTGATCACCAATTGTGAATGAAGAACAAGGTGGGCCATTCTATTGTACTGATCTATTCTAATTATAATCTCAAAATGGTATGTACCCTAAATCAGTCCACCGAATCCAAGGAGTCTTATCAGTCTACTCTGGCCTACTTGGAGTTCACAGTGAGAGCGTGCGTAATTTACAATGGCAAGAAGACCAAGACGAATGGATGCACAGGCTGCGTTAGTATTGCTACCAAATCTGAATGAAAATGATGGTGGGGAAGAAATTATGATTATTCTTCTGATTCTGAGCCTCAGCCTGAACCTACTCCTATGAGGCCTAAGCACAAAAAAGCCAGAACGTTGTGCACTGAGCAGGTGCTCGCACCACCACCAAATGAAATGCTGAGACAGGAGGAAGGGACTGCACCATTTAGATAGAACAAGCCGGTGACAATGCTACAGCCGATTAGCAGCACAAAATGTAATCACTGAGAGAGCACGCCCTACATCTCAAGCAAAGAACAACATCAGCAAGCGCCATGCTCTGATCAGACCCTACATCCAAACGAGGGCACTACGTTCATCCACCTCTGGCCTGCTAGCCCCCCTACCTCTACGGAAGCACAGTTCCCGCTCAGCCCAGTCAAAGCTATTCACTGCTCTGGCACCCCAATGGTGGAACAAGCTCCCCCACTCCCCACTCACCAGCTTTTGTTGTTTATGTGACATGGAAAGGAAAGAGGGATACCTAGTCAGTTGTACAACTAAATGTGGAGATGCTCCAACTGATGCCATTGCGTGAAGACGCACACCATGTAAGCACGAGCTATCAATAATGGACTATTTTGGACTGCTGTCATATCGACACTTATATTCATTATAATACCATTATTGCTTTTGTGCAGATTTTCACTACTATACACTTGCTGCTTATAATGAGACGGAGCTGCTCTTCCTCCCGGGGAAGGACTGCCCGCTCCATGATCTCGCCATCACGGTTGACAACTCCATTGTGTCCTCCTCCCAGAGTGCAAATAACCTTGGCGTGACCCTGGACAACACCCTGTCGTTCACCACTAACATCAAAGCGGTGACCCGATCCTGCAGGTTCATGCTCTACAACATTCGCAGAGTACGACCCTACCTTACACAGAAAGTGGCACAGGTCCTAATCCAGGCACTTGTCATGTCCCGTCTGGATTACTGCAACTCGCTTTTGGCTGGGCTCCCTGCCTGTGCCATTAAACCCCTACAACTTATCCAGAACGCTGCAGCCCGTCTGGTGTTCAACCAAGTTCTCTCATGGTGTTCAACCGCTCCTCCGCACAGTCCACTGGCTTCAAGTTGAAGCTCGCATCTACTACAAAACCATGGTGCTTGCCTACGGAGCTGTGAGGGGAACGGCACCTCCTTACCTTCAGGCTCTGATCAGACCCTACATCCAAACGAGGGCACTACGTTCATCCACCTCTGGCCTGCTAGCCCCCCTACCTCTACGGAAGCACAGTTCCCGCTCAGCCCAGTCAAAGCTATTCACTGCTCTGGCACCCCAATGGTGGAACAAGCTCCCCCACAACGCCAGGACAGCGTAGTCACTGACCACCTTCCGGAGACACTTGAAACCCTACCTCTTTAAGGAATACCTGGAATAGTATAACAGTAATCCTTCTACCCCCCCTCCCCCACCCCCCAATAAAAAAGGTGGTTGTCCCACTGGCTATCGTAAGTTGAATGCACCAATTTGTAAGTCGCTCTGGATAAGAGCGTCTGCTAACTGACTAAAATGTAAAATGTAAAAATGTAATGATGTTTAGGCTACTGATGTTTTCATAATTTGACCGAGCATTTTGCTGACTGTGCGTCTTGATGGTTGGAGTATTTATTTAATATTGTCATTATAAAAGAAGCTGTTACCGCATTCCAACACATATGCTTTATGTTTCATAGTTGTAACAAAAGCACTCCACGAATAAAATGTATTGAACACTTGAATATATATATATATACAGTGGGGAGAACAAGTATTTGATACACTGCCGATTTTGCAGGTTTTCCTACTTACAAAGCATGTAGAGGTCTGTAATTTTTATCATAGGTACACTTCAACTGTGAGAGACGGAATCTAAAACAAAAATACAGAAAATCACATTGTATGATTTTTAAGTAATTCATTTGCATTTTATTGCATGATATAAGTATTTGATCACCTACCAACCAGTAAGAATTCCGGCTCTCACAGACCTGTTTTTATTTAAGAAGCCCTCCTGTTCTCCACTCATTACCTGTATTAACTGCACCTATTTGAACTCGTTACCTGTATAAAAGACACCTGTCCACACACTCAATCAAACAGACTCCAGCCTCTCCACAATGGCCAAGACCAGAGAGCTGTGTAAGGACATCAGGGATACAATTGTAGACCTGCACAAGGCTGGGATGGGCTACAGGACAATAGGCAAGCAGCTTGGTGAGAAGGCAACAACTGTTGGCGCAATTATTAGAAAATGGAAGAAGTTCAAGATGACGGTCAATCACCCTCGGTCTGGGGCTCCATGCAAGATCTCACCTCGTGGGGCATCAATGATCATGAGGAAGGTGAGGGATCAGCCCAGAACTACACGGCAGGACCTGGTCAATGACCTGAAGTGAGCTGGGACCACAGTCTTAAAGAAAACTATTAGTAATACACTACGCCGTCATGGATTAAAATCCTGCAGCGCACGCAAGGTCCCCCTGCTCAAGCCAGCACATGTCCAGGCTCTTCTGAAGTTTGCCAATGACCATCTGGATGATCCAGAGGAGGAATGGGAGAAGGTCATGTGGTCTGATGAGACAAAAATAGTGCTTTTTGGTCTAACTCCACTCGCCGTGTTTGGAAGAAGAAGAAGGATGAGTACAACCCCAAGAACACCATCCCAACAGTGAAGCATGGAGGTGGAAACATCATTCTTTGGGGATGCTTTTCTGCAGAGGGGACAGGACGACTGCACCGTATTGAGGGGAGGATGGATGGGGCCATGTATCGCGAGATCTTGGCCAACAAACTCCTTTCCTCAGTAAGAGCATTGAAGATGGGTCGTGGCTGGGTCTTCCAGCATGACAACGACCTGAAACACACAGCCAGGGCAACTAAGGAGTGGCTCCGTAAGAAGCATCTCAAGGTCCTGGAGTGGCCTAGCCAGTCTCCAGACCTGAACCCAATAGAAAATCTTTGGAGGGAGCTGAAAGTCCGTATTGCCCAGCGACAGCCCCGAAACCTGAAGGATCTGGAGAAGGTCTGTATGGAGGAGTGGGCCAAAATCCCTGCTGCAGTGTGTGCAAACCTGGTCAAGACCTACAGGAAACATATGATCTCTGTAATTGCAGACACAGGTTTCTATACCAAATATTAAAGTTCTGCTTTTCTGATGTATCAAATACTTATGTCATGCAATAAAATGCAAATTAATTACTTAAAAATCATACAATGTGATTTTCTGGATTTTTGTTTTAGATTCCGTCTCTCACAGTTGAAGTGTACCTATGATAAAAATTACAGACCTCTACATGCTTTGTAAGTAGGAAAACCTGCAAAATCGGCAGTGTATCAAATACTTGTTCTCCCCACTGTATATATATATATATATATTTTTTTTTTACATATATCCTACAGTAACATAAAGTAATGCAAATGCTTTTGTGTTATTTGGAGAAAAATAAATTGTATTCTAATGTTACCTAAGACCTTCATAAACACAACCAAATTATTATTTTAGCAATAACATAAATGCAATGTATTAATTACACTGTTAGAATGTTGCAGTCAGAATGACTGCTCATTAGCTTGAAGTTCAGCCATTCTAGTGTAAAAAAATGTTGGCCACAAATTGGGTTACATCCCTGTTAGTGAGCATTTCTCCTTTGCCAATATAATCCATCTACCAGACAAGTGTGGCATATCAAGAACACCATGATCATTACACAGGTGCACCTTGTGCTGGAGACAATAAAAGCTCACTCTAAAATGTGCAGTTTTGTCACACAACACAATGCCGCAGATGTCTCAAGTTTTGAGGGAGCGTGCAATTGGCATGCTGACTGCAGGAATGTCCACCAGAGCTTTTGTCAGATAATTGAATGTTAATTTCTCTACCATAAACCACCTCCAACATTGTTTTAGAGAATTTGGCAGTACGTCGAACCGGCCTCACAACCGCAGACCATGTCATGTGTATGGCTTTATTTACATTTTTACATTTTAGTAATTTAGCAGACGCTCTTATCCAGAGCGACTTACAGTTAGTGAGTGCATACATAATTTTTTTATTCATACGTGGGAATCAAACCCACAACCCTGGCGTTGCAAACTCCATGCTCTACCAACTGAGCTACATCCCTGCCGGCCATTCCCTCCCCTACCCTGGACGACACTGGGCCAATTGTGCGCCACCCCATGGGTCTCCCGGTCGCGGCCGGCTACGACAGAGCCTGGATTCGAACCAGGATCTCTAGTGGCACAGCTAGCACTGCATCTTTAGACCACTGCGCCACTCGTCATCAAGGCAAAGGGTGGCTATTTGAAGAATCTCAAATCTAAAATAAATGTTGATTTGTTTAACACTTTTTTGGTTACTACATGATTCCATATGTGTTATTTCATAGTTTTCATGTCTTCACTATTGTTCTACAATGTAAAAAATAGTTAAAATAAAGAAAACCCTTGAATGAGTAGGTGTGTCCAAGCTTTTGACTGGTACTGTATATTCAGCCGCTCTTAAGTCTAGGCAGGTCTGTAGGGAGAGACTGGGTAGGGGTGAGATACAGACACACTGAGACACAGACAGATGACATTCAAAGAAAGGAAGACATTCAAACCATGTACTCCACATTCAAAATTTAGCCCTGGTATAAATCAACTAGCTGGCACACAGAGAGAGAGAAGTACAAAGGGCTCCTTTGAGCCCTAGGCCCTTTGAGAGAAAGAGAGATCTGCTCCTTATCACGGCTCTCAACTTTGAGTCCTGGACTACACACAGAAAGAGAGAAATAGACAGAACACAGAAACAAAAGGCTTTACATACAGAGACAGAGGCTAGACAGAGGCTAAATAGAGCGCATCAAGGCTAGTGACGGGGGGCATTGACAATACCAGGCACTATAGAAAGGAACAGATAGACATGACCTCAACAACCCTCTGTGTCTGTCTGCTCGCCTCACTGTCTGTCTGTCCAGCCTGGTCTCATAGACTAGACGTAACATAGTAAATGTAAATCTGGGACACTCAAATTAGTATGATATGTTACGTTTGGTATGGTTGTATAAGACAGAAGGTTACTTATGGCAAAAAACAAAAGTAGGGTGGTTGGTCAGGGTGGATGGGTAGATGAATAACGCGAACGTCTAGCAACCCAAAAGTTGTGTGTTTCGAATCTCATTAAGATTATTAGCTCCTTTGCAACTACTTAGCATATTAGCTAACCCTTCCCCTGACCCTAACCCTACTCTTAACCTTAACCCCTAACCCTAACCCCTAGCCTAGCTAAAGTTAGCCACCTAGCCACCTAGCTAACATTAGCCACAACAAATTGGAATTCGCAACATATCATAGGTTTTGCAAATTCGTAACATATTGTATGAATTGCAATTTTTAACATCGTATGAATTTTAATTCGTAACATATCATACGAAATTAACGATTGACATCCACAAATTAATACATACCAACACGAAACGTAACATATCATACTAATTGGAGTGTCATTTACTATGTTACATCTACCCCTGAGTCCATGTTGGTCTGTCTGTCTGCCTGTTTATGCTTTAGCAAAGGCTCCATGATTGACCATCTCCTGACATCTATCAGATGTCAAGGGCCATTATTCTGTGTGAGGTCCCATTCTCTGTCATTACAGTCAACTACAGTACAGTACCGTCATAATATACAAATGCTATTCCAAGACTGTTAAGAAGTAATGACTTCCTATCTTTATGAAGGCCTCTATATCCAGAAGGACAAAATATAATCCTCTGATATTGACTTGACAGGACCATGTTTTCAAGGCGGTCCTGAAGACTTGTTACGAACATTAGGACAAAATGTCCTGTACAACAACAACCTACTGTTGTAAAGGGTTTGAGAAAGGGTTTGACCTGCAGACTGAAGAGTAGCTTATAAAGAGAAAGAGTGATGAGAAGTTTGTCCTTTTTTGGTTGAAAGAGTGAAGACCTTTCCCCCTTAGCTTCAGACCCATGCATGTCACAGCCTGGGAGGAAGAGAGGGTGTTGAACTTGACCCTGAACTCCCCACCACCCGACCTCTTCACTCCTTTACCCAAACTCCCCCGATTTATGCCAGGTCCTATGAACCTCTCACCCCCTGCCCCTAACCCTGTTCTGCTCTCAGCCTTGTGTAATTAACAGGAAATCAAGGCAGCTCCTTGAGGTTCATGGTCCAGCATTCCACAACATCTAGTCCAAAAAATTATCCTGACTTGTTTGGAACAAATTTCCTCCCTCATCAGGGTCTGTCCATGTTTTGCTACCCAGACTACTGTGCATAGTAGGCTACCTGTGGCTGTGTGTAACACCATAGCTCTGTATGAAGGAAGTTAGATATACAGTACCAGTCAAAGGTATGGACACACCTACTCATTCAAGGGTTTTTCTTTATTTTTACTATTTTCTACATTGTAGAATAATAGTGAAGACATCAATACTATGAAATAGCACATATGGAATCAAGTAGTAACAAATCAAAATATATTTTATATTTCAGATTATTCAAATAGCCACCCTTTGCCTTGATGACAGCTTTGCACACTCTTCGCATTATCTCAACCAGCTTCATGAGGTAGTTACCTGGAATGCATTTCAATTAACAGGTGTGCCTTCTTAAAAGTTAATTTGTCAAATTTATTTCCTTCTTAATGTGTTTGAGCCAATCAGTTGTGTTGTGACAAGGTAGGGGGGTATACAGAAGATAGCCCTATTCGGTAAAAGACCAAGTCCATATTATGGAAAGAACAGCTCAAATGAGCAAAGAGAAACAACAGTCCATCATTACTTTAAGACATGAACGTCAGTCAATACGGAAAAGTTCAAGAACTTTGAAAGTTTCTTGAAGTGTAGTCGCAAAAACCATCAAGCGCTGTGATGAAACTGGCTCTCATGAGGACTGCTACAGGAATGGAAGACCCAGACTTACCTCTGCTGCAGAGGATATGTTCATTAGAGATACCAGCCTCAGAAATTGCAGCCCAAATAAATGCTTCACAGAGTTCAAGTAACAGACCCATCTCAACATCAACTGTTCAGAGGGGACTGTGTGAATCAGGCCTTCATGGTCGAATTGCTGCAAAGAAACCACTACTAAAGGGCACCAATAAGAAGAAGAGACATGCTTGGGCCAAGAAACATGAGCAATGGACATTAGACTGGTGGAAATGTGTCCTTTGGTCTGGAATCCAAATTTGAGATTCTTGGTTCCAACCGCCGTGTCTTTGTGAGACGCGGTGTGGGTGAACAGATGATCTCTGCATGTGTAGTTCCCACCCTAAAGCATGGAGGAGGAGGTGTTATGGTGTGGGGGTGCTTTGCTGGTGACACTGTTGGTGATATATTTAGAATTCAAGGCACACTTAACCAGCATGGCTACCACAGCATTCTGCAGCGATACGCCATCCCATCTGGTTTGGGCTTAGTGGGACTATCATTAGAGGACAGGACAATGACCCAAAACCATTAACAGGACAATGACCCAAAACACACCTCCAGGCTATGTAAGGGCTATTTGACCCAGAAGGAGAGTGATGGAGTGCTGCATCAGATGACCTGGCCTCCACAATCGCCCGAACTCAACCCAATTGAGATGGTTTGGGATGAGTCGGACCGCAGAGTGAAGGTTGAAGCTGGTTGAGAGAATGCCAAGAGTGTGCAAAGCATTCATCAAGGCAAGGGATGGCTACTTTGAAGAATCTAAATAAAAAAATATATATTTTGATTTGTTTGACACTTTTTTGGTTACTAGATGATTCCATAGTTTTGATGTCTTCACTATTATTCTACAATGTAAAAAATATTAAAAATAAAGAAAAACCCTTGAATGAGTAGGTGTGTCCAAACTTTTGACTGGTAATGTATGTTGAATCAGGGACCACGCTGTTGCAGAAATTCACACACGCATACGCACACGCACACGCACATACACATACACACAATCAGGCACACGTTCTTGCATACCCACACAAATGCTCGTGCACACACACACGCACACACACACACACACACAGTCTCATTTGTAGAAATAGAGCCGTACTTCAGTGGTGTGTGTCTTGGTACTCTAAAACATCTTATTTCAAACAGGGATAATTCTCTGCTCTAATAGAAATCTGGACCATTCTATGAACATAATGGCCCAGTCAGAAATGGCTCACTGTTAAACTGGTGAGTGTGCGTTCATTGTCGTTTTCCACTGCGGACCACATGGTTGTGATTAAACCCAGAATAAACACACAAACAATAGAGCAGTTCTATTGAATTGTGTTCCAGGCAGTTCTGTTGGGCAGAGTAAATACCTAACATATCTACAACACCACACAGCTACAACACACAAACCACCAGAGAAATGACTGAGACTGTTTCAAAGACTACAGACGACTCACTTGAAAAGTCCAAACTCGTTAAGAAACATAACTGGATGAATATAACAGCTATCTAATTTGACAGTCCAAATCTTTGAGGAGATGACAGTGCATGCTTATGCAGTATAGATCAAAGGTACCGGCCGCACATGGAGATCTCATGTGTCATTGAGTGTGACTTGTGTGTCACTGAATATTGATTAATGTTGATTGGTAGAGAGAGCTCTGTTGACAAGCTAAATCTTGTCGGCAGGAGAATAGACCACATTGTGAGTACTGATGTGGGTCCAGAGAAAGCACTGTTTGCAGAATGAATACTGTCCATCTCTCTTTCACACAGACACGTGCACACACAAGCACACACACACACACACACGTGCACACACACACACACACACGACTATGTTGTTGAATGTTTACCTGAACCTGAAAAGACTGACTTGTGGATATATATATATATTTAATCAGTTCTTTATGGATTATATCTGTCCATCTCTCTTTCTGTGGTTTATTTAAATAAGCAGAGGAAGTCTCAGCAGACTAAAAGGGTTATCCCACTATGGTCCAAGGTCCCGAGGATGGGTTTCTACTAAGCTAACAAATGGAATTGTTTTAAGATGGTCATACCAAGCTATTCTATTTAGAATTTCAGGACCCCTGTAGGTATAAAAAAAAACATAAAAAATGTATTTGATGAAACATTGAATTTGGCCTTACAGCTATTAACCCATAGAAACACATTGAATAACAGATTCATACATGGAAAAACAGATAGTCCAAAAATAAATCAAAAGGATGTGTCTGTCCTATATCTGAGAGATATAAGTAAGCTCGGGAAAAAAAGATGTATTATTTCTACGTGGAATTATCTGTATACCTTTGACATGGAAATGCCCCATTCACTTCCATTCATTTTTCGGCCCGGTACAGGGTTACCTACAGATGAGTCCCGTGACACTTGTGAGAGTCTCATCTTTCCCAAGAGGGGTCATATTAGTTGGTAGCCCAAGCCATTCAGACGCTACAGACGTTTTTTGTGAGAAGACTGATTTTTGGGATGTCTCCTGGTTTGACAAAAAACTGATGCGGAAGGCCGACATCGGCGGATGCGGTGGATTGAGATGCTTAAACAGATGGATTTTGATGGGGATAGTACTTTTAGAGAGTACTCATGTTACTGTCCCCACTACAACAACAAAATACTTAAATACATGTAATTTTGTCCTTTAAACATTTAATTAAAATACTGTAGAATTAAATTCATTCCTATGTCTGGGGGCGGGGGGGCCGAGGAGAGGGTTGGGAAACCTTGCTATGGAGGACTGCTCCTACTGGGGAGTGCCAATATGGCCGACCAGTGGCTTCAAAGCCTCTCAGTGGCCAATACCTAGCATCAGCAATTCAGGGTTTATATAAATCATTGGATCATCCCTGCTTCTGTGTCCATGGGGAATTATTCACGCATGCACACACCACTATCAGTATGGTATAAAACAAATGGCTCTCCTGAGTCATACATCATGTAGGCAGGTAGAGGGCGCTACAACAGCGGTTGTTTCTCTCCTCCCTAGTGACCCTCTCCCATCCTCTCTCATCCCCTTCTCCTCCCTCCTGCCACAGACAGCCTACATTTCTCCTACAGGAACACACTAAAAAAAAATAACAGGAGGACAGAACACTGCTGCTGTGTGACTAACAGGAGGTGAGTTCATCCAGGTCAGAGCTATAGAGAGTTACAGGAGGGGAAAGGTGAAACAAACAACAGGAATATGTAAGGACTCAAACAGGGCATTTTGGGGTGATAGATAACAACTACAGTACAAGCACGAACATAAAGGTGTGTGTGTGTTTCTATGGGTGCGTACAGTGCCTTTGGAAAGTATTCAGACCCCTTGACTTTTTCCACATTTTGTTACGTTACAGCCTTCTTCTGAAATTGATTAAATAGTTTTTCCCCCCTCATCAATCTACACACAATACCCCATAATGACAAAGCAAAAATAGGTTTTTAGACATTTCTGCAGATTTATTAAAAATAAAAAACGGATATATCACATTTACATAAGTATTCAGACACTTTACTCAGTATTTTGTTGAAGCACCTTTGGCAGCGATTACAGCCTCGAGTCTTCTTGGGTGTGACGCTTCAAGCTTGGTACACCTGTATTTGGGGAGTTTATCCCATTCTTCTCTGCAGATGCTTTTAAGCTCTGTCAGGTTGGATGGGGAGCGTCGATGCACAGCTATTTTCAGGTCTCTCCAGAGATGTTTGATCGGGTTCAATTCCGGGCTCTGGCTGGGCCACTCAAGGACATTCAGAGACTTGTCCTGAAGCCACTCCTGCGTTGTCTTGGCTGTGGTCTGAGGGTCGTTGTGAACCTTTGGTCCAGTCTGAGGTCCTGAGCACTCTGGAGCAGGTTTTCATCAAGGATCTCTCTGTACTTTGCTCCGTTCATCTTTCCCTCGATCCTGACTAGTCTCCCAGTCCCTGCTGCTGAAAAACATCCCCACAGCATGATGCTGCCACCACCATACTTCACCGTAGGGATGGTGCCAGGTTTCCTCCAGACATGGCGCTTGGCATTCAGGCCATAGAGTTCAGTCTTGGTTTCATTAGACCAGAGAATCTTGTCTTTAGGTGCCTTTTGGCAAACTCCAAGCGGGCTGTCATGTGCCTTTTATTGAGGAGTAGCTTCCGTCTGGCCACTCTACCATAAAGGCCTGATTGGTGGAGTGCTGCAGAGATGTTGTCCTTCTGGAAGTTTCTCCCATCTCCACAGAGGAACTCTGGAGCTCTGTCAGAGTGAACATCGGGTTCTTGGTCACCTCCCTGACCAAGGCCCTTCTCCCCCGATTACTCAGTTTGGCCGGGCGGCCAGCTCTAGGACGAGTCTTGGTGGTTCCAGACTTCTTCCGTTTAAGAATGATGGAGGCCACTGTGTTCTTGGGGACCTTCAATGCTGCAGAAATGTTTTGGTACCCTTCCCCAGATCTGTGCCTCGACACAATCCTGTCTCTGTGCTCTACAGACAATTCCTTCGACCTCATGGCTTGGTTTTTGCTCTGACATGCACTGTCAACTGTGGGACCTTATATAGACAGGTGTGTGCCTCTCCAAATCATGTCCAATCAATTGAATTTACCACAGGTGGACTCTAATCAAGTTGTAGATCAATGGAAACAGGGTACACCTGAGCAAAAGTTTATAAAAACCTGTTTTCGCTTTGTCATTATGGGGTATTGTGTGTAGATTGATGAGGAAAAAAATTAATTTAATCAATTTTAGAATAAGGCTGTAAAGTGACAAAATTTGGAAAAAGTCAAGGGGTCTGAATACTTTCTGAATGCATTGTTGTGTGTGTGTGTGTGTGTGTGTGTGTGTGTGCTTGTGTATACAGTGGGGGGAAAAAAGTATTTAGTCAGCCACGAATTGTGCAAGTTCTCCCACTTAAAAAGATGAGAGAAGCCTGTAATTTTCATCATAGGTACACGTCATCTATGACAGACAAAATGAGGAAAACAATTCCAGGAAATCACATTGTTGGATTTTTAATGAATTTATTTGCAAATTATGGTGGAAAATAAGTATTTGGTCAATAACAAAAGTTTCTCAATACTTAGTTATATACCCTTTGTTGGCAATGACACAGGTCAAACGTTTTCTGTAAGTCTTCACAAGGTTTTCACACACTGTTGCTGGTATTTTGGCCCATTCCTCCATGCAGATCTCCTCTAGAGCAGTGATGTTTTGGGGCTGTCGCTGGGCAACACGGATTTTCAACTCCCTCCAAAGATTTTCTATGGGGTTGAGATCTGGAGACTGGCTAGGCCACTCCAGGACCTTGAAATGCTTCTTACGAAGCCACTCCTTCGTTGCCCGGGCGGTGTGTTTGGGATCATTGTCATGCTGAAAGACCCAGCCACGTTTCATCTTCAATGCCCTTGCTGATGGAAGGAGGTTTTCACTCAAAATCTCACGATACATGGCCCCATTCATTATTTCCTTTACATGGATCAGTCGTCCTGGTCCCTTTGCAGAAAAAACAGCCCCAAAGCATGATGTTTCCACACCCATGCTTCACAGTAGGTATGGTGTTCTTTGGATGCAACTCAGCATTCTTTGTCATCCAAACACGACGAGTTGAGTTTTTACCAAAAAGTTTCTATTTTGGTTTCATCTGACCATATGACATTCTCCCAATCCTCTTCTGGATCATCCAAATGCACTCTAGCAAACTTCAGACGGGCCTGGACATGTACTGGCTTAAGCAGGGGGACAGTTGGCAGCAGGATTTGAGTCCCTGGCGGCGTAGTGTGTTACTGGTGGTAGGCTTTGTTACTTTGGTCCCAGCTCTCTGCAGGTCATTCACTACGTCCCCCCGTGTGGTTCTGGGATTTTTGCTCACCGTTCTTGGGATCATTTTGACCCCACGGGGTGAGATCTTGCGTGGAGCCCCAGATCGAGGGAGATTATCAGTGGTCTTGTATGACTTCCATTTCCTAATAATTGCTCCCACAGTTGATTTCTTCAAACCAAGCTGCTTACCTATTGCAGATTCAGTCTTCCCAGCCTGGTGCAGGTCTACAATTTTGTTTCTGGTGTCCTTTGACAGCTCTTTGGTCTTGGCCATAGTGGAGTTTGGAGTGTGACTGTTTGAGGTTGTGGACAGGTGTCTTTTATACTGATAACAAGTTCAAACAGGTGCCATTAATACAGGTAACGAGTGGAGGACAGAGGAGCCTCTTAAAGAAGAAGTTACAGGTCTGTGAGAGCCAGATATCTTGCTTGTTTGTAGGTGACCAAATACTTATTTTCCACCATAATTTGCAAATAAATTCATTAAAAATCCTACAATGTGATTTTCTGGAAAAAGAATTCTCAATTTGTCTGTCATAGTTGACGTGTACCTATGATGAAAATGACAGGCCTCTCTCATCTTTTTAAGTGGGAGAACTTGCACAATTGGTGGCTGACTAAATACTTTTTTCCCCCACTGTACAGGCTGTTGTATGGCTGGTGAAATGTGCAGAACATTAATCAGCTATGCCTGCCCCATACGTAAGGCCCTCTTTGAGTTGTTGCTGGTGCCGCTTTACTTTCTTGACTGTGTCATGGGACCTGCGCCTACGCTTGGCACACTCCATTGAAGCAGCATCAGCTCTCACAACACGCCTCGCATCCTCCTCTCTGATCGCTTCCAGTGTCATCAAAATGCTGTCAAGCCACAATTTGTCCATTAAGATCTTGTCTCATCGCTGCAAGCCGCACCAATGTGTCAGAGGAAACACTGTTCAACTGACGATCAAAGTCAGCTTGCAGGTGCCTGGCCCGCCACAAGGAGTCGCTAGAGCACAATGAGCCAAGTAAGCCCCCCCGGCCAAACCCTCCCCTAACCCGGACGACGCTGGGCCAATTGTGCGCCGCCCTATGGGACTCCCAGTCACGGCCGGTTGTGACACAGCCTGGGATCGAACCCCAGGCTGTAGTGACGCCGCAACACTGCGATGCAGTGCCTTAGACCGCTGCGCCACTCGGGAGGCCCTGTCCATCACATTTGATATAGCAGCGGCTCCCTCATTGAACGTGGCTATTGCCATACTGGCTGCTGTGTCAATGCAGCTTTTGCCCACGAATACTGTTTTGGGGCATCGCGACCATATTACAGAGTTCAGACATTAATTTGCATTCTGGGTTCCTCCGTGCTGCATTCTTTTGAGGAGGTTATCATTTGACATCCTATGACATGATATACAGGTACCATTTTCTGTGCAATCTCTCTATTAAAAAGTGTATGGCCTCCATGGTTTTTGTGACTGGGTGGATCTTTACCATTTTCTAGGGCTCGCTGGTACCAGCACCAAGATGACGAGCATCTACCGTGATTAGGGATTTTGTCTGTTGACATGGAATGGAAAAGACCAGCCCAGATACCATTCTTCATGCCCTCTACATCACCCTGGTTATCAATAATTGCCCCCCTGTAATAGTTTTGCAGACTCTTACATTTTTGTGTAGTGAGTTTCCCTACACCTCTCCCCACAAGATGTTTCTCTGAACTAAGTTTGCGAAGTGCTGTTCCCATCCTCTTGTGGGCATGATTGATGCATTCTAGTTTCCCTATCTCAATGCCTGGGTAGGGATCTAATTTGACAACTGCCTTGTACGTAGTACTGTCACCATCTGAAAGCATCTCGGTGTAACGAAAGCGGTGGCGACTGACTGATCTGTCCCACATTCGTTTAGTTGCTTCCTGCTGCATTGCTTTGCTTGAACCTGAGAGGTTTTGAGCGCAGTCATCTGGATGTGAATCCTTCCATTCCCTGAACTCCTTCGCAGTATTTCCACTTTTCCTTTTCATCACACATGCATGGCAGTATGAAGACAACACCTCAACACCTTCAAGCTTTTGGATGATATTATGATTCAACATGGAGAGTTTAAAAAATAGTGGTTGAAGTTATACATGAAACATGCTAACAAGAATGACATTTATGCTAGGTGTAGTTGATGGAGTTGGGATAAAATTATACAAATCAAGTATTTATTTAAATTATTGCCGATTTATTTTTACATTTTATGAAAGTATGGAAGTTATAGTTGCAAAATATCCCAAAAATGACAGATGGAAGCAAAATCACATTTTTTGCCTGTGGTGCCTGGCCTTAATTCAATAGGATGTCTGTGGGCCTAATCGTAAAGATTTGTCATTTAACTTTTAAAATGTATTACCTTTTCTTGTGGCATAAACACAACCAGTCATGATGTTTTCATCTGATTTTATCAACCAATCCAGGTTAAGATCACCCAATATTGAGGTACTGTCTGGGATGGGGGAGGGGTGGGGGGGAGGGGTTGAATTGTTCAGTTCTAATGTTGTCATTCTGTCTTTTTTTGTTTTTTTTTCGGTACTTTTTCTCAACATCTACCACCGTACATTATTACTCTGAGACAAGTTATTCTGGGGTTTCTGGGTGCTCATTGCTTTTCCATTCTATGCTCTAATGACGGGGTTGTATAACGGGAATGCCCAGAGGGGCCGAAACAATGCGATCAAATACATTTCGTGGAACACCAAAGGGGTTAATAACCCAGTGAAACGTAAGAGGGTGTTGACACACTTAAAGGGTTTGAATGCAAATGTTGCATTTCTACAAGAGACTCACTTGAGGACTGGTGAGCACTTTAGGATGCGTAGGGACTGGGTTGGTCAAGTGTTCCACTCTAACTTTCATAGTAAATCAAGAGGGGCTGCCATTTTGGTTGATAAAGTCACTCCCTTTGTAGCTTCTGAGGTTATCGCTGATCCTAAGGGACGATACGTCATAGTAACCGGTAAACTGTTTTCTACCCCTCTTGTTTTGGCTAGTGTTTATGCTCCCAATTGGGATGACACAAGTTTCATTTCTTCCTTTTTGCCTGCTATACCCAATTTAGATTCTCATTTATTGATTTTAGGGGGGGGATTTCAACTGCAAAATGTCCCCAGTTCTTGACAAGTCCTCACGAACAACTACAGGCCCATCTAAATGTGCCCTACTTATTCAAGCCTTTCTTCAGAAATATGCCATGTTTGAGGCCTGGCGTTTCCTACATCCTACAGATAGACAGTATTCCTTTTATTCTCATGTTCATCAAACATACTCCCGGATTGATTACTTCTTTTTGGACAAAAAACTTTTGCCTAACCTTCGGCAGTGTACTTACAAGAGTATTGTTATTTCGGACCATTCACCATTAGTGCTTGAACTAGAGTTTCCCCAGCGACCTCCTATGTGTTATCAATGGCGTCTTAACCCCATTTTACTCTCAGATAAGGAGTTTGTCAATTTCATTTCTTCTGAAATCACCTTATTCCTAGAAACTAATTCAACACCAGGTATGTCCTGCTCTACCATATGGGAGTCTCTCAAAGCATACCTACGTGGCCAAATTATTTCTTATACAGCCAACCAAAACAGAGTTCGCTCTCAGCGACTTCGGGACCTGAGCGAATCCATAGCCACATTGGATGAGAAGTATGCCACGGTTCCTTCCTCTGATCTGCATAAAGAGCGCCAACTACTCCAATCTGAATTTGATGAGCTTTCTACCAGGCAAGCTGAACAGTTACTCTTGCGAGCTCGGTACAGAGTGTATGAACAAGGCGACAAGGCCAGTAAACTCCTTGCACATCAGATCCGTAAATCTGAGGCCTCACGTTTAATCCCACAAATAAGGACCCCGTCTGGTGCCACCACAGTTATACATAAAGAGATCAATGATCAATTCAAACAATTTTATTCTGCGCTATACACCTCTGAATCCCCTCAAGACCCTTTGCTGATTGATTCCTTCTTTAATGGCCTGAATATGCCTTCAATTGATACAGACACCCATGACTATCTAGAAGAAGAAGTTACACCTGAGGAGATTGCAACAGCAGTGTCCGCAATGAAAAGCGGTAAATCACCGGGTCCGGATGGTTTTCCAACCGAATTTTACAGGACGTTTTCTGGTCTGCTTTGCCCATTCTTGTCTCGACTATTTGCAGAGTGCCTTAATACCTCAAAGCTACCGCCTAGTCTTTATCAAGCTTCAATTTCATTACTATTAAAGAAAAACAAAGACCCCCTGGAATGTGGATCCTTTCGCCCAATCTCGCTTTTAAACTGTGATTACAAAATCCTAGCCAAGCTTTTAGCCATCCGTATGGAAGGCTCGCTGCATCAAGTAATACACTCTGACCAGACTGGCTTTGTGAGAAATAGGCATTTGTTTTTCAATATTAGGCGCCTTATGAATATACTGTACTCCCCTGCGTCGGAGGACCCAGAGGTGGTGGTCTCACTTGATGCAGAAAAAGCGTTTGACCGCGTTGAGTGGGATTACCTAACAGCCACCCTTTATAGATTTGGCTTTGGCCCCAAATTCATTGCGTGGATAAAGATTCTTTATTTTTCCCCCATGGCTTCGGTACGGACTAACAACTTGTCCTCTGACTATTTTCCCTTGCACCGCGGGATCCAGACAGGGCTGTCCACTCTCCCCCCTTGTTGTTTGCTTTGGCAATCGAACCTCTCGCCATTGCATTACGCTCTAATGATGCCATTCAAGGAATAATCCGGACGGGCTCAGAGCAGAAAGTCTCGCTATATGCGGATGACCTCCTTTTGTTTATCTCTAACCCTGATACCTCATTGCCACGCGCCTTATCTGTTCTTAAAAGGTTTGGATCAATCTCAGGGTACAAGCTGAATCTAGGCAAGAGTGAGCTTTTTCCTGTAAACAAGGCTGCTTTAAAGTGCTCTTTTACAAGTTCTCAGTTTAGGATTGTCCGGGATCAATTCACCTACTTGGGAGTTAAAGTGACAAGGAAATATTCAAATCTGTTTCAGGAAAACTTGGTTGCTCTAGCAGACAGTTTGAAACAATCTTTTGCTTTTTGGAATGCGCTACCTCTTTCTCTTATCGGAAGGATTAATGTCATTAAAATGAGTGTGTTGCCCAAATTTCTATATTTATTTCAATGTCTACCCATTTTTATTCCAAAATCTTTTTTTATTTCACTGGATCAAACATTCATGCATTTTATTTGGGATGGCAAGGTACCACGGATTGGTAGAAAACATTTACAGAAGCCTAAGTCATTGGGGGGTTTAGCTCTACCAAATTTTCAGACATACTATTGGGCTGCAAATTTCAGAGCCCTTCTGTACTGGCTGCAGACTGATCCTACTGGCCCTAGACCAATCTGGGTCCAGATGGAGTCTGAATCGTGTAAACCTGCTGCACTTTCTTCTGTGTTGTGCTCGTCTCTCCCAGTGTCCCTAGGCAAAAGGTGTGTCAACCCAATTGTAAAGCAGTCTCTTAAAATGTGGAATCAGTTCCGCTTAGCCTTTGGCCTTCGAGGCTTTTCTCTATCAGGCCCAATCAATCAGAACATTTTATTTCCTCCATCTTTGAATGATGGGGCTTTTGACATCTGGCACTCACTAGGCCTCTCCTCACTAGCCCAATTATTCTTTGATGATACATTTGCCTCTTTTGCTCAGCTACAGGAAAGGTTCAACCTCCCCCAATCCCACTTTTTCCGCTATCTCCAGACTAGGAACTTTGTCAGAGCTAACACACCTGAATTTCCCCCATAGGCCTGTGAATACAGCTATAGAGAGCATCCTGGAGCTGAACAAGCTTCCTAGGGGCGCAATTTCAGATGTATATGCAATCATTCATGACTTACAGAATCCTTCTTTGGTGCCTTTAAAAACTCGATGGGAAAAGGATTTGGGGGAGGAACTTGGGGAAGACACCTGGGAATCTGTGCTGCGCAGGGTGCATTCGTCCTCTTTTAGCACTAGACACAGCCTCATTCAATTCAAGGTGGTTCACCGTATCCACTGGTCTGGGGCCAGACTTGGAAGAATATTCTCTGATTTTGATCCTACCTGTGTCAGATGTAAAATTGAACCGGCCACACTGTTGCATATGTTCTGGGGCTGTCATAAACTGTCAGGTTTCTGGGAATTAATATTTAAATGTTTCTCTGATATATATAACACTGTTATAGATCCCTCTCCCCTTACAGCCCTTTTTGGAGTACTGCCCATAAGCACCCCCCTGTCAAGAATCCAGTCGGACACTGTTGCTTATACAACTCTTTTAGCTAGACGGCTAATACTACAGAACTGGAAGATGGCAGCTCCCCCATCTTATAAATATTGGGTGAGAGATGTGTTGTGCTCTCTGAAATTAGAAAAAATTCAATTCAATTCACGTGGGAACCCCAAACTGTTTAATGAGGCTTGGGCTCCATTCCGGTCTTACTTTAAACAGTCCATCCTCTGATGGCATTCCTATTAAAACCAAAATAAGTCTGTATTTGACCCCCCTGTGACTTAGGGGTTGGATGAGCATTTCTCTGTGTTTTTTTCTGGGGTGGGGGGGGGGGGGCATTAAGGTTGATGTGCTTATTGATTGTGACCTGCGGATGCCTTGTTCATCTCGCCCGGGCAGAGACTAAGGTGTGAGCTTGTTTTTCCCAGTTATTTTTATTTTTTAATTCTGTTCACGCCTACATAAAATTATCAATATTCATTTTTTATTTTAAAGCATTGTAAACTTTTTATTTTTGGTCCAGTGGATGATTGGTCTGTGGCCTTGACTGTCTGTGAGTGGTTGCATTTCTCCACCCCATCCCTTAACTGTTTACAGGAACAATGGTGAGGTGTTTGCTCTGTCCCTATTCTATAGATTGCCCTTTAACCTTTTGTAGCCTTCTGCCTGGTGTGTTTAACTTGTCTAAAGTATGGTATCTTTAAAGTTTTTTTTTTTTTTATATGTATTATTTGTATTTTTTTCTAGTTGAGTATATTATTTATATTGCTTTGTCTTGTCTGTGTGTGTGTAAAACTTAATAAACAGAGTTCTCAAAAAGATCACCCAATATTAATAATTCAGATTGACCATAGTTAGACAGCAAGTCAGACAATTTGCTAAGAGCAATTCGGAGGGCCAAGGGAGGTTGATAAACTCCCACTAACGTTAGTTGGGCATTATTACCAAGGCCCACATTTAGGACAAGACGTTCAAATTGCTTGGGGACAGACGTGATAATACACACAGCAACATTCAAGTTGTTCTTTATGAATATGGCGACACCCCCACCTCTGCCAGCTCTGTCAGATCTATAAACATTTATCCATTCAGAGACACCTCAGAATCTGGCACATACTTTTTTAACCAAGTCTCAGTAATTGTCAAAATTACCGCGTTAGTTTGAGGAGCCAGAATTACAATAAGATCCATTTTCTAAATGAAACTTCTGACATTTACAACAATCAGTCCAAGGCCACAGCTGCGGGATTTCAGATCAGACAGAGTCTCTAACACAAACAGTAAGTAACCCTCTGTATGAAATAGCCATGGGGTTGGCTTGAAATGGTATAGATGCAGGATTGCTTAGAACTGTGACATTTGGTCTATGCCTCGAATGAGGACGTAGATTAATATAAGACTCAATGAGGGTTACCTATTTCGGGCAAGGACTGATATCCCATCACTTTTTTAGTACCTTTTCAATGTTAGCACTCACCATCCAAGCTCCTCTCCTGTTCGGGTGCAGGTCGTCATTTATAAAGGAACCTATCCAACCGTGTTAAAGAACAACCCTAAAAATATATGGAAGTGAGAGGGGCATGTATGCTATTGTCAACATTTCATGCCCACCCTAGCCAGCCCTCCCCTGCCTCTGAGGAAGCCCCCTGCATCCCCTCTTGGCCCGCCCACACCATATCCTTCTCCTTCACTCCTATCTCTAAATAATATATCCTGAGCTGCCTGCAAGGGATTGAAGTGAAGAAGCATCCTGTAGCCGATGGAATCGAGCCCTTCTTCCCAAAAATATCTGCACCTATCATCTCCTCCCCACTCGCTCATCTCCTCAACCTATCCCTGGAGTCTGCCTCCATCCCCAAAAACTGGAAATCTGCATATGTTCACTCACTGTTCATGTGGTGACATTACTGATCCCATCTGCTACTGGCCTTTATCTATTCTTCCCTGCCTCTTCAAACTCCTGGAGCAGATAGTGAACACCCAGATTACCCAGCTTACCCACTACCTGAGCCATGACAACATCCTCTCCAAGTTCCAGACTGGTTTCTGAAAAGGTCACAGCTGCATAGCTGCCACAACCAAGGTTCTCAATTACATCTTCTCCTCCCTGGACAAAAAGCATACCTCTCCAAAGCATTTGATACACTCCATTCTCATCAATAATCTCAAAGACATCAGCCTCTCTTACAGCCCCCTCTGCTGGTAATCCAACTACTTCACAAACATGTATGCTTAAATTGTTGTCCAAAAGGTTTTGAAGAAAATAAAATGTTAAATCATGTTAATAAAACCTGTCTAGGTATTCATTTTATCTTACATAGGGTGTATTAAATACAATCAGAAGTCTCTAAACTGTGGCCTCTCTCTCTCAATCTCTCGCTCTCTCGCTCTATCTCTCTACAAATAATCATTATTCATTGACGGCCTCAGTGAGTCCTTGGTTGGGGAAGTTGTTGTATGTCTAATTGTTAAAGGTCTGTAGGTTTGTAATGCTGGGTAGTGTGTGTGTCTGTGTGTGTGTTTGTGTGTGCGCGCTGTAGCAGAACCTACATTGTGATATTTGTACATTGTACCAAACCATTAAACTATTCAACTACTAAATTAACCTTTAGCATTAAACTGGGCTCTGAGCTCAGCATGTTAAACATCCACATATACATGTAGGCCCTGTCCCCCAAACCCCCGTCCGTCCGTCCGTCCGTCCGTCCGTCCCTCTCTCTCTCTCTCTCTCTCTCTCTCTCTCTCTCTCTCTCTCTCTCTCTCTCTCTCTCTCTCTCTCTCTCTCTCTCTCTCTCTCTCTCTGCCTATGGTTGTAATTCAGGGTAGTGAAGGCCCCAATATTGAGGACAAAGGGATATAAGCATGACAGATGTAAGGCCTTAGCTGGGACCTGACCTCAGCAGGTCATGTCCATCAAGCATCCTCATATACATTTTAACTTTCCCAAACCCCTTTACACCTCTTCAGCCCCCCCCTTAATTTAAGAGGGTCTAATTGTTAAGAAGATGTCTGCTTGGGGGATACAGGATAGTCATTTCCTCAACGGTCTTAATAACATTACATTTTGGGGAATATTTAATTACTATATCATAGTTACTGAGATACATTCACAAACACAGGCACAAACAGGCCTAAAATGTTACACCCTTTTAACCCCTAGAGTCAATTTCCGTGGCCCTGCGGAAATCTACTTAACATAATAAATCATTCCCAATCAAAATCTGTCAGTTTAAGCTAGATATATCAGTTTTTTGCATTGGATGCGTCCCAATCCCACGCGTCCGCCGATGCATCTGCTGTGAAAAGTGGCAGAGCTAGAGCGGTGTTTGTCAGACCATGAGACATCCCGACAATCTGTCTTCTCACAAAATCATCTGTAGCATCTGAACAGCCCCCACAAGTATCTTGGGACACGTCTGAAGTCGGTACAGACCCCTTGTAATAGATAACCTGTTATTATTGCGGGTTACCCTGAGTTTCCTCAAGTAGTACTCAAGTCCTTGATTTATGAACAACCTGACGAGGCATCATCCAACAATTCAAAATCTCGATAAATCAGATGTCAGTCACATTTAAATATATTGAATGACCCTGCTGATCATGAACGTTTGAATGTCTTGAATAATGAGAAGGCCTCAATGGTCACATCTACTCTTAAATCTGCACCCAGCGCAGCCAGAAGAGGGCTAGCAACCCCTCGGAGCCTGGTTCCTCTCTTGGCTTAATCCTAGGTTTCTGTCTTCTAGGGAGTGTTTTCTAGAAACTGTGCTTCTGCATATGCATTGATTGCTCTTAGGGTTTTAGACTGGGTATCTGTAAAACACTTTGTGACTGCTGATGCAAAAATAGGTTTTATTAATTTATTATTAATTTTATTATGTTACAGGTGAGACATACCCAGAAATTGTCAACGTCTTGTCAAGTGCTTAAAACCGGGCCTTATGGATAAACCCCCAAAACGATAACATGAGCTTGGAGGAGTGAGTGATATTGAAAAAAAATATGATGTTTGTCCCCCCTTTGCTATTATAACAGCCTCCACTCTTCTGGGAAGGCTTTCCACTAGAACATTGCTGCGGGAACTTGCTTCCATTCAGCCACAAGAGCATTAGTGAGGTCGGGCACTGATGTTGGGCGATTAGGCCTGGCTCACAGTCGACGTTCCAATTCATCCCAAAGGTGTTCGATGGGGTTGAGGTCAGGGCACTGTGCAGGCAAGTCAAGTTCTTCCACACCGATTTCGACAAACCATTTCTGTATGGACCTCGCTTTGTGCACGGGGACATTGTCATACTGAAACAGGAAAGGGCCTTCCCCAAACTGTTGCCAAAGTTGGAAGCACAGAATTGTCTAGAATGTCATTGTATTATGTAGCATTAAGATTTCCCTTCAGTGGAACTAAGAGGCCTAGCCCGAACCATGAAAAACAGCCCCAGACCATGATTCCTCCTCCACCAAACTTTACAGTTGGCACTATGCATTGGGGCAGGTAGCGTTCTCCTGGCATCTGCCAAACCCAGACTGGGCCGTCAGACTGCCAGATGGTGAAGCGTGATTCATCACTGCAGAGAACGCATTTCCACTGCCCCAGATTCCAATGGCGGCGAGCTTTACACTACTCCAACCGACGCTTGGCATTGCGCATGGTGATCTTAGGCTTGTGTGCGGCTGCTCGGCCATGTAAACCCACTCCATGAAGCTCCTGACGAACAGTTATTGTGCTGACGTTGCTTCCAGAGGCAGTTTGGAACTCGGTAGTGAGTGTTGCAACCGAGGACAGACAATTTCTACACGCTTCAGCACTCAGCAGTCCCTTTCTATGAGCTTGTGTGGCCTACCACTTCGCGGCTGAGCCGTTGTTGCTCCTAGACAATTTCACTTCACAATAACAGCACTTAGAGTTGACTGGGTTAGGCCAGGGGTGTCCACTTACTTTTGTATATATAGTGTAATAAGAAGATCAAATAGAATCTAAGAGGGAATAATGTATTGTCTACAAACAGTTTGAAATAAAAACAATGGATATTGCTCAATGGATAAATAGCCATAATTTAAAAGAAAACATAAATGTCAATGAAAACAATTAATACATAGCAGTCTTAGATAAATATATATATATATATATATATATATATATATATATATATATATATATATATATATATACACTGCTCAAAAAACTAAAGGGAACACTTAAACAACACATCCTAGATCTGAATGAATGAAATAATCTTATTAACTACTTTTTTCTTTACATAGTTGAATGTGCTGACAACAAAATCACACAAAAATTATCAATGGAAATCAAATATATCAACCCATGGAGGTCTGGATTTGGATTCACCCTCAAAATTAAAGTGGAAAACCACACTACAGGCTGATCCAACTTTGATGTAATGTCCTTAAAACAAGTCAAAATGAGGCTCAGTAGTGTGTGTGGCCTCCACGTGCCTGTATGACCTCCCTACAATGCCTGGGCATGCTCCTGATGAGGTGGCGGATGGTCTCCTGAGGGATCTCCTCCCAGACCTGGACTAAAGCATCCGCCAACTCCTGGACAGTCTGTGGTGCAACGTGGCGTTGGTGGATGGAGCGAGACATGATGTCCCAGATGTGCTCAATTGGATTCAGGTCTGGGGAACGGGCGGGCCAGTCCATAGCATCAATGCCTTCCTCTTGCAGGAACTGCTGACACACTCCAGCCACATGAGGTCTAGCATTGTCTTGCATCAGGAGGAACCCAGGGCCAACCGCACCAGCATATGGTCTCACAAGGGGTCTGAGGATCTCATCTCGGTACCAAATGGCAGTCAGGCTACCTCTGGCGAGCACATGGAGGGCTGTGCGGCCCCCTAAAGAAATGCCACCCAACACCATGACTGACCCACCGCCAAACCGGTCATGCTGGAGGATGTTGCAGGCAGCAGAACGTTCTCCATGGCGTCTCCAGACTCTGTCACGTCTGTCACATGTGCTCAGTGTGAACCTGCTTTCATCTGTGAAGAGCACAGGGCACCAGTGGTGAATTTGCCAATCTTGGTGTTCTCTGGCAAATGCCAAACGTCCTGCACGGTGTTGGGCTGTAAGCACAACCCCCACCTGTGGACGTCGGGCCCTCATACCACCCTCATGGAGTCTGTTTCTGACCGTTTGAGCAGACACATGCACATTTGTGGCCTGCTGGAGGTCATTTTGCAGTGCTCTGGCAGTGCTCCTCCTGCTCCTCCTTGCACAAAGGCGGAGGTAGCGGTCCTGCTGCTGGGTTGTTGCCCTCCTACGGCCTCCTCCACGTCTCCTGATGTACTGGCCTGTCTCCTGGTAGCGCCTCCATGCTCTGGACACTACGCTGACAGACACAGCAAACCTTCTTGCCACAGCTCGCATTGATGTGCCATCCTGGATGAGCTGCACTACCTGAGCCACTTGTGTGGGTTGTAGACTCCATCTCATGCTACCACTAGAGTGAAAGCACCGCCAGCATTCAAAAGTGACCAAAACATCAGCCAGGAAGCATAGGAACTGAGAAGTGGTCTGTGGTCACCACCTGCAGAACCACTTCTTTATTGGGGGTGTCTTGCTAATTGCCTATAATTTCCACCTGTTGTCTGAAATGTATTGTCAATCAGTGTTGCTTCCTAAGTGGACAGTTTGATTTCAGAGAAGTGTGATTGACTTGGAGTTACATTGTGTTGTTTAAGTGTTCCCTTTATTTTTTTGAGCAGTGTATATATATATATATATATATATATACTACCGTTCAAAAGTTTGGGTCACTTAGAAATGTCCTTGTTTTCAAAAGAAAATCAATTTTTTTGTCCATTAAAATAACATCAAATTGATCAGAAATACAGTGTAGACATTGTTAATGTTGTAAATGGCTATTGTAGTTGGAAATGGCAGATTTTTAATGGAATATCTACATAGGCGTACAGAGGCCCATTATCAGCAACCATCAGTCCTGTGTTCCAATGGCACTTTGTGTGTGCTAATCCAAGTTTATCATTTTAAAAGGCTAATTGATCATTAGAAAACCCTTTTGCAATTATGTTAGCACAGCTGAAAACTGTTGTGCTGATTAAAGAAGCGCTAAAACTGGCCTTCTTGAGACTAGTTGAGTATCTGGAGAATCAGCAATTGTGGGTTCGATTACAGGCTCAAAATGGCCAGAAACAAATAACTTTCTTCTGAAACTCGTCAGTCTATTCTTGTTCTGAGAAATGAAGGCTATTCCATGCGAGAAATTGCCAAGAAACTGAATATCTCGTACAACGCTGTGGACTACTCCCTTCACAAAACAGCGCAAACTGGCTCTAACCAGAATAGAAAGAGGAGTGGGAGGCCCCGGTGCACAACTGAGCAAGAGGACAAATACATTAGAGTGTCTATTTTGAGAAACAGGTGCCTCACAGGTCCTCAACTGGCAGCTTCATTAAATAGTATCCGCAAAACACCAGTCTCAACGTCAACAGTGTGGAGGCGACTCCGGGATGCTGACCTTCTAGTTGCAAAGAAAAAGCCATATCTCAGACTGCCCATTTTAATCTTTTATTTTTATTGGCCAGTCTGAGATATGGCTTTTTCTGTGCGAGACTTGACGTCAGGAGAGTTATAGGGCACTGTGTTACGTGATGGTGTTCCATCCTTTCAGGCTGTTGGCCTGAGGTAGGACTAAATAGATTTAAGTAGTGGAGTAGGGTGGTGGGTTTTTAGTGTAGGGATAGATGGTAGGGTATTTGTAGAATTTGTAAAATGTTTTTTATTTTATTTATTTAAGCAAAATATAAGGGAGTTATACTCCAGTCGAGTAGGTGGCGGGAGGTCATGAGAGGAAGATGGCGGAAGTGGTTGATGAGTTCGAATTAAGCAGCGCGTTGAGTAAATTTGGTGAAGATGAATGTTCTGAATGGACAACAGTAATATCAAAAACTGGAACAAAAAGGAAATTGTCTAAAATTGGAGTGGAGGATACATGTGTGAATGATAATGAATCGCTTCTTGTTGGGATGCGTTTGTTGAGTAAGGATGCATATGTGGGAAACCCGTTTGAGGTGTCGAAAGTGGTGAATCATGCGCTGGGAAAAGTCTGTCAGAGTGACCAGGAGTGGTCTTCTTTTGATTAATTGTAGTTCTGAAGAACAGAGGAAGATTTCAGTGAGCCTCAAAAGAATCCGGACAACAGAAGTTTTGTGTTTTGAACTTCGGAGTAGACCACCTGTCAAAGGAGTCATCTCAGGGGTGACGACGGATGTTCAGGTTGAATACCTGAAGAGAATTTCTGGTGTGGTTGGTGCCCGGTGTCTGACCCACAGGGTGAATGTAAAAAAAGAAGAAAGTTGGTCCTGTTGTTTTTTGATAAATAGCATCTACCTACGCATGTGAAGCTTGGTTATGTAAGATACGCCATAAGAGTTTCGTCCCCAAACCACTGCAGTGTAAAAATTGTAAAGGATTTGGCCATGTTTCAAGTGTGTGCAGACGAACAGAGTATACTGAAGAACCGGTGTTGCAATTGTGGTGAGGATTATGATCCTGAGTTCCTGGAGTGCCCTGTAAGGGTGAAGGAGATTGAGGTGGCAAAAGTTAGAGCGGTCAATCGAATCTCCTATGCGGAGATGATCAAAAGAATTGAGAAAACAAGTGATGCCAGTGAAGAGATGGTAGTGGATGCACCACAGCCTGTAGTAAATGTTTGCTTCCAGACAAAAGATACCCTGTGTGTTAAAAAGGTGGATTTTGTTGCGTTCCTTGCCACAGTTATAAACTGTACAGCACAAGTCTCAAAGAAGTTGAATAAACTATACATTATTGTGGCTGTAGCAGAAAAGTTTTTGGGACTCAAGGATTTTACATCGGAAGACTTGCAAAGGGGTACTGGTGCTGGAAGACCCGCCCTCCCATGTTCCCCTTGAGCCTGTGTAGGGTTCAGATCTGTTTTTTGTTTGTTTTTTGACAGAAAAGTTGTTTTGATTTTGGGTTGTTTTTTTGGTAGTTCAGTTTTTTTGGGGAATCCTGTTTCCATCCCGCATAGCAGGTGGCTGGATGCACATTAAATGGTGTAATCGCCAATATACCATAGAAGAAGAAGAAGAAAAAGAAGAGTAGGTGGCGGTAATGCACAATGTATTGGATGCCAACCGCCGTTAAACCTCATTGAAGAAGAAGAAGAAGAAGAAGAAGAAGAAGAAGAAGAATTTTAAAAAAGAAAGAAAAAAATGTATCTTCTTAAAATGTGATTTTAAACCTTACCTTAAATTAAGATTTAAAAAAGATTTTTTTTTTGTTTTCATACATTTGTACGATATAGCCAATTTTGACTTTGTGGCTGTGCTATCTAGTGGAAACCATCACAATAGGAGTAGCCAGCTAGCTATGTTGTGTAATGATGGGAAGTTCGGCTCTTTTCTGAGAGCCGGCTCTTTTGACTCGGCTCCCAAAGAAGAGCCGGCTCTTTCGACTCCCGAACGGCTCTTTATTTAGGATCTTTTGTAGCCTATATTTTACCTTAACTTTGAAAAAAAATCATGGTTTATGTGTTGAAAACCCCTTTTGCTTTCAGTGTTTTTATGAGAGACCTTATAATGCCTAATTCTGTGCATTTATTCTGTGACAAAACCACTCTTACATTTGTTTATTTCAATTAAACTTTTTTATTGCACAAATTAACAATAAACTTCAAACAAATCCACAGAACAGAATCAAAACCAGAACCAAACTCCAGCAAACAGCATTAGTCCTCAGGGCAGGTTGGCATTCAGGAAGATCAGATGCCTCAGCTTGGATGGGCTGATAGGCCTGATACGATTTCGCCTCTCCGTGAGTATCTGCCCTGTTTTGGAGAAGATTCTCTCAGAAGGAACTGATGTGGCAACAATACATAGTCTCCCCTCCATCACATCAGTTGCAGTAGGAGAGGTTATACTTGCACGCATGGGGATGGCAGTAGACGTTACAGCAGCTGTTGTTCTGGTATGAGACACACCAGGATCAGTAGATGGTGAGCTGGCTTGCCCTCTCTCCTCTAACTGCACTGTAGGATGGACAGTTCTTGTATGTCTATGCAGGTTTGTGGTGGAACCTGCTCTTATAGTGACCTTCGTTTTGCAGTGAAGGCACTCTGCTTTCTTGTTCCCAATATCTTTAAACTGCAGCCAGATGCTGCTTCGCTTTCTAGTGTCACTCATAGTTAAACGACACGACAATGCAAGACGCACACACGCTCCTCAGTCCGCTCTGTCTCTCTCTTCACTTGCAGTGGAGTCAAGTGGTGTGTCTGCCCCGCCCCCTCTCTGTTTACACATCCTTAATTCTCACGTGAATGCCGCATGCTGGTCGCCATGCTGGCCAATCATAACAGACCTCTGTGAAAGTGAAACCTAAGCAGCGAATGGGCAAAAAACTGGGAGCCGGCTCTCACTCGATGCGAGCCGGCTCTTCTGATTCACTACAAAGAGCCGGCTCTCAGAGCCGATGCTTGTGCGCATGACCCATCACTAATGTTGTGTAATTTCGCGTTTTGTAAGTATCATAGCTAGGCTAAAGACATTAACGTTAACATTACTTTTTGTATCTCACTATGTAAATGTAATGTATGTGGTTAAATGGGCGAACTTTGAGACGTTATCTCAGCCTCGTTTTTTGATAGAGACTTAAAGAAGCCAGCTAGCTAGCTAACGTTAACCATCATAATCTTTGTTGATACTAGACTCTTATCTGTCGACAATGAATTGGCTGTCGACAACGTGTCCGACACAACTATCTAGCTAATTCGATAGCTACTAGCTCGGGAATGCTAGCTAGTAAGGTTCTGACTTGTAGTTTCTCAATAAAACAAGATTGAACTGCTAACGTTAGTGATACTAGCTAGCAAACGTTACACAGCTAGCTAGTTAGCTAACGTTCAAATTATTAATCTGTAATCTAGCTAATGTTAGCTAGTGGTATAACTACAGCATCTAGAGAGAGCTAAATGGACTCTGGTCAAATCAAATCATGACATTCCATTTAGTTAGCTAGCTAATGTTAGTTCTACTAGCTACTGGTAAGTGTGTAACTTAGAGCTGAACTAGTCTTCAAAATAGATAGATAGATAGGTAGCTCTTTAATCTGTAGCTATGGCTATATGTTACACTGCAATATCTGTTGACATCTCTTTCCCCGTGTTTATCTGTGTGTTTGCACTGCAGTTGAATCAGATGGTTTCATCTTTCTGTCTCAAGATGTAACAGGATGCCAGTAGAAGGTAGTGAGGACCAGGTTCCTCCCCTCTCCAGCCCGGCGAGTGCTGCTCTCACCTCGGGAGGAATGGACGAGGATGGGGCCAACAGAGGAACCGCTGGACGCTCAATCTCCATCACTGGGACCAGCCAGGGGGACACTGAGCAGCCTGCCATGGCCTGCCCAGATAGCACTGGATCTGGGGAGGGCAGCAGTGGTAAGAATACGGATAGTCTGGGTTCATAAACCCCTCTGTTGTTCTTAGTGACAGTGACCATGTTTGTGTCTGTACTCTGTTCTTAGGCAGTAAGAAGTCTGGAGCCCTGCTACACATTGACCGCCAGCGTATCCAGGCTGTGAGTGCCAGCTCCGGGGCTGAAGAGCTGCAGGGTCTGGGCGTCGCTGTGTACGACCAGGATGTGTTGGAGCAGGGGGTCTTGCAGCAGGTGGACCAGGCCATACAGGAGGCCAGCCAGGCTGCAGCCAAGGCTGAGGCAGGGACGGAGTACCAGTCTGTACTGGACGATGTGAGGTATGGAGGGGTATGGCCAGGCTGGGTGAAGGGGAATCTAGCTAGGTCTAAGGGTTAGAACTGGGTTGGTAGAGCAGTAGAGTACAGGAGAGGTGCTGGGGTATAGTTGTAGTTGGAGAAGGTATCGGTCAGGCTGCACCTGTGTCAGTTCTGTACAGCTGTACTTATGTATGTATGTGTGCATGCATGTTTGTGTGTGTTCCAGGTCGTGTATGGCAGCTCTGAAGCACATTAATAAGATCATAGAGCAGCTGACTCCCTACGCTGACTCCAGTAAAGACATTAACAGGAAGATTGAGTCTGTCAGACGGCAGAAGGAGAACAAGGTGAGAAGAACTGCTGTAAGGAATGCTGCTGTGCTATGCTAGCCATGATCCACTGCTCATCAGTGGATTAGCTCTTGTTAAGTTACTAGTGTCCGCTTGTTGCAGAACCTCTTGTGGCCAGCACTTTCTGACACTTTATTTGATGCTCCCCCTGTCCTGTATAAGTGATGATGGTGCTAGTTATGATGAAGATTTTGTTGTTGGTGATGATGATATTCACAATGAAGATGATGTCTCTCTGCAGGAGAAGCAGTTGAAGAAGATCAGAGCAAAGCAGAGGAGACTACAGGCCATCCTGGGGGGAGAGGACACACAGAAGATAGAGGCTGAGATACTGCTGGAGGACGAAGGGGACGAAGGTGAGTTAATTCTCACTAGAGGGATCTTTTTGCCCTGTCCCATTCTCTGCAAATTCTCCGCACTCTATGGTCTCTAAATCTGGGGGTTCCGGTAATCCCTAAATAAAAAAATAAAAAAAATGTTGTTGTTGCAATATCTTTTAAGTTTGTGATGTCACGAGAGGCTGTGTCCTGGAGGGACGGTACATCCCCCTGAGGTGGCTGCAAACCCAGACAGCTATGGCTCCATCTGCTGGTATGGTCGGGAACTCCAACCCTCTGTGGCCAATCTTCCCACGCAGCTGAAACCAATCAGGGGCTGATAGGGGGGGGTTGTTTTGGAAGGGAAGAGACACGGTCTGGAGAGTGGGTTTGGAAGAGAAGAGAATTGTGTTATAATTTCGTTAGTTGCCGACGACCTTGAATAAAAATCCTTGTTTTGGTTGAACCTGGACTCCTTGCACTACTTGGGCAACCCCGCTGGAAGCGGTAGCCTCTCGTGGCATCACAGATGGTGGAGAATACGGGCACGCTCAAGCGTTAATAGTGCATGGCAGAGGAGGATACCGAAGGTTTGATCACCCAGTTTTCCAAGTTGGCCGTGAGCTCCCCACGACTGAAATGGAGGACATATTGAAAGCCCTTGTTGCTGGCCAGCACGCCCAGATGCAAGCAAGCGTGGCTCTCTTGGAGGAGCAAAAGAAAGCCAACCTTCTGAAGGCAGAGGAATTGCAGTTGCAGAGACAGAGGGTGGTCCAAAATACCCGCCCAATAAAGGCAAGTGACTTTATATCTAAGATGGGAGCTACCGAGGACATTGAGGCATACCTGCATGCATTTGAGGCCACGGCCACTAGGAAGCCTGGCCCAAGCAACAGTGGGTTGGTCTGTTAGCCCCCTTTCTAACCGGGGAAGCGCTGAATGCTGTCCGGGACCTGGGCCCTGACCAGGTTACTGACTATGATGCCCTGAAGTCTGAGATCCTCAGCAGATATGGACTCACAAAATTTGGTATGGCCCAGCGCTTTCACGGTTGGACCTTCCAACCAGACCAACCTCCGCGGCGCAGATGCATGAACTGTCCGAATCGCAAGGAAATGGCTGGATCCGCGGAGGAATACAGCAGCGGCGGTGGTGGAGGCCGTTGTGGTGGATCGTTACCTACGCGCCCTGCCTTATGAGGCAAAACGGTTCATCAGTCAACAGGCCTTGACCACGGCTGATCTGACCGTGGAAGCTGTGGAAAAGTACCAGGCCACAGCGGAGATGCTGATTGCTTCCCGAAAAGACCCCAGGAGTGCGGCCCCACCACAAATGGGAAGAACCCGTCCAAAGGACCCCAAGGTCTCGAACCCAGCCACGTCAGGACTTATCCCGGCTCCAGGGGGAGCCAGAAACCAGGCGGGTCCAAGAAGAGTACACCAGGAGGGGGAAACTTCGACAGTGTTACCGGTGTGGGGAGATGGGACATATCTCCTGGCAGTGTGGGAAACCAGCCGATGAACCTATGCCCACTGCGGAGTCCTCCAGCTCAGACCACCGCAACCTTTTGCCTCGCTCTTGGGAGTCGTGGGCGGCCCCGATCGACCCCCCACCTGCCCGGTAACTGTGAATCACCATGATGTGGAGGCCTTACTGGATTCTGGTAGCCGGGCCACCCTGGTGCGTAAGGATTTGGTGGGCCCAACGTGTCTGACCCCCGGGGAAAGTCCTCCCAGTTTCCTGTGTCCATGGGGACACCAGAGAATACCCCATTACTGAACTTACAATGACGCACGGGAACCACACTACGGCGGGGTGGTTGATTCCCTCCCCGTCCCTGTCCTAATTGGACGCGGACTGCCCAGCCTTTACCCACTCTGGAGAGAGTCTCAGGAGAGGATAACCCGAGTACCTCGGAAACGGAGAGGCAAGACTCATCCTGGGAAGGCTCCGGTGCAATCCTCCGAGTTACTCACTCCCGCCCGGGCTCTGATAGGGATGGCAGGTGCCCAGACCGACACAGAGACGGAGCTACAGAATCTGGACAAAGAACTGTCTGGTCTGAAGGGGACCGCTGAGAGGTATCGTTTGTTAAAGCAACAGTTAGACATGAAGACAGAAGAGTTAGATATCCTCCAGGCTAAACTCCAACAGAGCTCCTTCCCTAAGCAACAGGAGGAGCTGGAGAGCGCGGACCATCGAGGAGTGTGAGGAGACCCTGCGCAGGAGTAGAGAGGTCAGAAGAAGGCAGAGGAGAAGTACAAGGTGTTGGAGAACAAGATGAAGAATGCGGAGGCAGAGAGAGAGAAGGAACTGAAAGCTGCTCAACAGAAGCTAAACTCTGCTAAAACCAAGGCTGATGCGTTCAGTAAGAAACTCAAGGAGAGACAACAGGAGGCTGAGTCCCTGGTCCTAGAGGTGGAGGAGTTGAAGAGAGAGCAGGCTGGCAAGCACCACGGCAATGCGGACGCCCTCTCCCGGCGTGATGCCTTCTTCGCTGCCTTTACCCCGACGAGGACGTCGGTCCCGAGGAGGGGATGTGATGATGAACAGAGGCTGTGTCCTGGAGGGACGATACATCCCCCTGAGGTGGCTGCAAACCCAGACAGCTATGGCTCCATCTGCTGGTATGGTCGGGAACTCCAACCCTCTGTGGCCAATCTTCGCCGCGCTGAAACCAATCAGGGGCTGATAGGGGGGTTGTTTTGGAAGGGAAGAGACACGGTCTGGAGAGTGGGTTTGGAAGAGAAGAGAATTGTGTTATAATTTCGTTAGTTGCCGACGACCTTGAATAAAAATCCTTGTTTTGGTTGAACCTGGACTCCTTGCACTACTTGGGCAACCCCGCTGGAAGCGGTAGCCTCTCGTGGCATCACAAGTTGCTTGAGGCAAACTTAATGGGCCCGTTTTGCTCTCTACCAGTGCACTCGTTAGACTGCATGCATTGCACTCGGAAACACGTCAACAAAGTGTGGGAGTACTCAGTCGTTAGGGTTGAGGAACATCTCTACAATGGGACAGGTCATGAGTGTGTGTGTATCCTACATAGAAGTTAAACTGGGGAGTCGAGAGAACTGGAAGCGGAACTTTTTGTCAGCGTCGACAGAGTGCAAGCCACTTTGTTCTCTGGCGTGAGCTACGTGTCAGAATCTTGAAAATAGAACGAGAGTGTAATTTTACACTTGAGCATCACAAGCCTCTCATGGAGCCGGCGAGTTTACGCCCAGGTTTCATTGAAATGAATAGGAGCATCTCGCGCTCTGCAAAATGTAAGCATCCGGTGTAGCAGGCCAGTTACTATTGTATGTTCTAACAAAGGCCGGCTCATTCACTTTGGGCCTTATCTCAAACATATACACACACACAAATCAAAATCTGTTGGTCGCACACAGATTTGCATGTGTTATTGCAGGTGCAGTGAAATGCTTGTGTTTCTAGCTCCAACAGTGCAGTAATACCTAGCAATACAAAACAATACAGACATAATCCAAGAAGTAAGAAAATAAGACATCACTTATTCAAGGGTTTTTCTTTATTTTTACTATTTTCTACATTGTAGAAATAATAGTGAAGACATCAAAACTATGAAATAACACATCATGTAGTAACAAAAAAAGTGTTAAACAAAAATATATTTTATATTTGAGATTCTTCAAATAGCCACCCTTTGCCTTGATGACAGCTTTGCACACACTTGGCATTCTCTCAACCAGCTTCACGAGGTAGTCACCTGGAATGCATTTCAATTAACAGGTGTGCCTTCTTAAAAGTTAGTTTGTGGAATTTATTTCCTTCTTAAATAGTTTGAGCCAATCAGTTGTGTTGTGACAAGGTAGGGGGGTATACAGAAGATGGCCCTATTTGGTAAAATACCAAGTCCATATTATGGCAAGAACAGCTCAAATAAGCAAAGAGAAACAACAGTCAATCATTACTTTAAGACATGAAGGTCAGTCAATACGGAACATTTCAAGAACTTTTAAAGCTTCTTCAAGTGCAGTCGCAAAAACCATCAAGCGCTATGATGAAATTGGCTCTCATGAGGACCGCAACAGGAATGGAAGACCCAGAGTTAACTCTGCTGCAGAGGATAAGTTCAAGTAACAGACACATCTCAACATCAGCTGTTCAGAAGAGACTGTGTGAATCAGGCCTTCATGGTCGAATTGCTTTAAAGAAACCACTACTAAAGGACACCAATAAGAAGAAGAGACTTGCTTGGGCCAAGAAACACGAGCAATGGACATTAGACCAGTGGAAATGTGTCCTTTTTGGAACCACCAAGACTCTTCTGAGAGCTGGCCGCCCAGCCAGACTGAGCAATCGGGGGAGAAGTGCCTTGGTCAGGGAGGTGACCAAGAACCCGACGGTCACTCTGACAGAGCTCCAGAGTTCCTCTGTGGAGATGGGAGAACCTTCCAGAAGGACAACCATCTCTGCAGCACTCCACCAATCAGGCCTTTATGGTAGAGTGGCGAGACGGAAGCCACTCCTCAGTAAAAGGCACATGACCACCCGCTTGGAGTTTGCCAAAAGGCACTTAAAGGACTCTCTGACCATGAGAAACAAGATTCTCTGGTCTGATGAAACCAAGATTGAAGTCTTTGGCCTGAATGCCAAGCGTCACGTCTGGAGGAAACCTGGCACCATCCCTACAGTGAAGCGTGGTGGCAGCATCATACCGTGGGGATGTTTTTAAGGGACTGGGAGTCTAGTCAGGATCGAGGGACAGATGAACAGAGCAAAGTACAGAGAGATCCTTGATGAAAACCTGCTCAGGACCTCAGACTGGGGCGAAGGGTCATTTTCCAACAGGACAACGACCCTAAGTACACAGCCAAGACAACGCAGGATGGCTTCAGGACTAGTCTCTGAATGTCCTTGAGTGTCCCAGCCAGAGTCCGGTCTTGAACCCGATCAAACATCTCTGGAGAGACCTGCAAATACCTGTGCTCCCCATCCAACCTGAGGATCTGCTGAGAAGAATGGGAGACACTCCCCAAACAATCCATTTTAGAATAAGGCTGTAACAAAATGTGGAAAAATTAAGGTGTCTCAATACTTTCAGAATGAACTGTATATATCACACAGTGCGTTCGGAAAGTATTCGGACCCCTTTTTCCACATTTTGTTACTTTTCCCTCCCTGTGTAATGATCATGCTGTTTAATCAGTTTCTTGATATGCCACACCTTTCAGGTGGATGGATGATCTTGGTAAAGGATAAATGCTCACTAACAGGGATGTAAACACATTTGGGAGAAATAAGCTTTTTGTGCGTATGGAACATTTCTGGGATTTTTTTATTTCAGCTCATGAAACATGGGACCAACACTTTACTTTACATTACATTTACATTTTAGTTATTTAGCAGACACTCTTATCCAGAGCGACTTACAGGAGCAATTAGGGTTAAGTGCCTTGCTCAAGGGCACAGACAGATTTTTCACCTAGTCGGCTATGGGGATTAGAACCAGCGACCTTTCGGTTACTGGCACAAAGCTCTTAACCACTAAGCTACCTGCGCTGTTGCATTTATATTTTTGTTCAGTGTAGTTTAAAGATGTGGTTTGCAGTATTGCTTCTTCATCCTTTAATGTATTTCATGTGAATCTGGTAATGTTTTTTTTCCCGCCTGTTTAGAGAAATCAGCCATTGAAATCGCTTGCATTATTTACCATAAATTAGTGTTTATATTTTTGTTCAGTGTATCTATAATGGTGTGTATGTACAGTATATGAATAGAAAATGTGTACAGCAGTAGTTATATAGGATGAGCCATGACTAGAATACAGTATATACATATCAAGTGGGTAAAACAGTATGTAAACGTTTATTAAAATATCAATATCGAACCTATTTTGTTCTAACAGAGCCCGGCCCATCTACTCTGGGCAGTATGCTAATGCCGGCCCAGGAGACGGAGTGGGAGGAGCTAATCCGGACGGGTCACATGACGCCGTTTGGAACGAGGGTCCCTCGGAAGGAGGAGAAGAAGGAACCACGCAAGTTCATGCTGTCTGAAAACTCTGGCTTCGACGCTGTAGGTGGATACTTTTTTCATTGATTGGTTGATTGGTTGATGGGTTGATTGATGGGTTTATTATTGTTATTCTTCAGTACCTGGCGGACCAAGCTAAGATGGCGGTGGACAGGAAGAGACCTGCACCCCTGAAGCAGAAGAAGAAGACTGCTGTGGGCGAGGGAGGAAAAAAGACCAACGGAGCGGTGGGTGATGTTGTGTGTGTGTGTGTGTGTGTGTGTGTGTGTATGTGTGTGTGGAGATGTAGGTACCATCAATTCCAGAATCTGTGACTCTATGGCTACTTATGGTGAATAGCGTTATTATATCTTAATGCATTTCATGATTATTATTATGACTATGCTTATCATTCATACCATTACTAGGCTCTCCCCTCCAACTCTGTGGATAAGAAGCTCCAGAAGCGAATGCGTAAGCTGCAGAGGACCGCTCTGAAGGCCCACCCTAAGGCCCAGGCTAAGAGGGTCATGCTGATCCCCAAGCCGAGGAGGAAGCATCAAGCTGGGGGAGATGAGACGGACAGCGAGGGGTCTGAGTACCTGCCCAGTGATGATCTGATGGACCCCGAGAGAGAAGAGAGGGAGGACCGAGATGAGGGCTGGGGAGAGGAGGATGAGGTGGAGTACTATGAGTTGAAGCCCTACAGGAAGAAGAGTGAAGGAAAAGGGGGGAAGAAGGGGAAAAGGGGAGAGCGTGACGAGGAGGAGTATTACCCCGACAGCTCAGACGAAGACGAGGGTTCAGGGAAAAAGGGAAAAGAGAAGATGAACAAAGACGATGGAGATGTGGAGTTCTACAAACAGAGGATACGGTAAAAAAAACACACCTTCACAAACAGAGTTTATGGTAAACACGCACTTTCTACCTGTAAATGTACCTTATCAGCATCCAGGCTGCCAACATTGGAACATTCCTATGAAAACACATTCAAACATAGAAGAGCTGGGCAGGGCAGATTGCCCCATCTAAGTAACATTGGTAGTAGTGGAAAAACTGATGTTAAAGGTGTAGCCTAATCACTAGTAGGTTAGTCCTTACCTCTTAATTGCCCCCAGGGGCATAGGTTAAATTAAATCAATTGAATTGAATTTCAAGGGAAATTAAAACGACAGGACTAACCTACTATTGACTAGCTACTCCTTTAACATCAGTGTTATTGTAATGTAGGCCTAATTGGGAGGGAGGTTTTGGAGAGACACAGACACACCTTTGGTTCACCTGGCTGTATAATCATCAGAATAGAGCCTAGGCCGTGTTGTGTACTCACTTATAGGTTACTACTGCTGGGTTGCACTGTTAATGCTGTAGTCAGTATATCCTGCTGGTGTGAGGATGGGAAATGTTTTGGGGATATCTAGTCCCAGATGAGATTGGCAGCTGTTTCTTGACTAAGCACTTTGTCTCTATTCTACTCTCTCCCTCCTAATTATCCTCCTGTGTGTGTGTGTGTGTGTGTGTGTGTGTGTGTGTGTGTGTGTGTGTGTGTGTGTGTGTGTGTGTGTGTGTGTGTGTGTGTGTGTGTGTGTGTGTGTGTGTGTGTGTGTGTGTGTGTGTGTGTGTGCGTGCGTGCGTCTGCTCTAATACACTAATTCTACTACAGCACACTAGGCCGATTTATATGATTAAATCGAATATCGTGAAAATTGACATTGACAATATATCGTAACGTTCAAGATGACGATATATTGTGACGTGCAAGACGATATGTCATGATGTGCAAGACTATACTCTATTTCAACTTTTCAAATCAAAACGGTGTAGTTTTATCAGTTAGGCCAGGGGTGTCAAACTCATTTTAGCTCAGGGGCCACATAGAGGAAAATCTATTCCCAAGAGGGCCGGACCGGAAAAATCATGGTATATATATATATAACTTAAAAACAACAACTTCAGATTGTTTTCTTTGTTTTAATACGATCAACATACAACATAAAGCTGGAGCCTGAGGACAGTGTGTCCAAAATAGTACAAGCACAACATCACTATTAATCATAAAACACGTCAAGTTTATTTGAAAATTCTAAAGAAAAAGAACACACAAACACACAATGCCTCAGTGATTAACAGAACTGTTTCACAGATCACATAACTATATCAGGGTGTCATTTCTCAGGCAGAAATGTAGATAAAAATAATGAAATCCTGTTCCCCAAACAAGTGCAAGAACCAAAGAGTCAAGAATAGGTTAAATATACAAATAAAATAAAATCAATTAAAAACAATAGCACATCAACATAAAAACATATAAACATAAAGCTGGAGCCTGAGGACAGTGTCCAAAAGCACAACATCACTATTAATCATAAAACACCTCAAGTTATTTGAAAGTTCTGAGGACAAAGAACACACAAACACACAATGCCTCAGTGATTCACAGAAGTATATCACAGATCACAGAACTATATCAGGGTGTCATTTCTCAGGCAGAAATGTAGATAAAAATAATGAAATCCTGTTCCCCAAACAAGTGCAAGAACCACAGAGTCAAGAATAGGTTAAATATACAAATAAAATCAATTAAAAACAATAGCACATCAACATAAAAACATATAAACATAAATCTGAAAGCGTTGCTCAAACTCCCGTAACAGTCCCGTTATTTTATCTTTGAACCGCTTCATGTCTGCCACATGTTGGGTCGCGCACACATTTTTCAGACAGGGGAAGTGAGCTGCATCACCACCGGCAAGTTGCGTCTCCCACAATGACAGCTTCAACTTGAAAGAACGTATGCTGTCATAATACTGCGTGACAACTTTGTTGCGCCCTTGCAGCTGTTTGTTCAAGTTATTCAGGTGCTCTGTAACATCCACCATAAATGCAAGGTCCTGCATCCATTCTGCGGAATGAAATTCTAACACTGGTTTGCCCTTTTCTTCCATGAACAGTTCAATTTCTTCTCGTAAATCAAAGAAACGCCTCAGCACAGCACCTCGGCTTAACCATCTTACCTCAGTGTGGTATGGCAGGCCATAGATGTGGTCTTTCTCTCTGAGAAGGCTGTCAAACTGACGGTGATTCAGGCTTCTGGATCGGATGAAATTAACAGTTTGGATGACCACCTTCATGACGTTATCCATCTTTAATGACTTGCAACACAAAGCCTCCTGGTCCAAAATACAGTGAAAAGTCAAAAATCACGTCCTCCATTTGCAGATTGCACTTTCTCTCTGAACTTTGTCACAACGCCTGCTTTTTTCTCGATCATTGAGGGCGCACCATCTGTAGCCAGGCTGACAGCACGGGACCAGTCCACTCCGACCCTGTCCAGCGTGCCGGCGAGTGCGGTAAAAATATCAGCTGCTGTCGTTGTATCTGTCATCGGCACCAACTCCACGAACTCCTCGGTGACGGTCAATGTGTCATCAACTCCGTGGATGAAAATGGCCAGTTGTGCAACATCTGTAATGTCCGTGCTTTCATCAATTGCAACCGAAAACGCAATAAATGACTTTACTTTTTGCTTCAACTGGCTGTCCAAATCCACTGAAAGATCGGAAATCCTGTCTGCAACTGTGTTTCTTGTCAGGCTGATATTTGCAAAAGCCTGCCGCTTTTCAGGGCACACAATCTCCGCTGCCTTCATCATGCATGTTTTTACAAATTCACCCTCACTAAATGGTTTTGAAGCCACTGCGATTTCATTAGCAATGAGGTAGCTAGCTTTCACTGCAGCGTCACTGATGTCTCGGCTGTGAGTAAACACAGACTGCTGTTTCTTCAGACCCGCCAACAGTTCATTCACCTTCTCTCTTCTCCGCTGTCCTTGAAAGTTGTCATATTTGTCGGCATGAAGACTCACATAGTGGCGACGAAGGTTATATTCTTTCAGCACTGCAACATGCTCTGAACACACCAAACATACAGCTTTCCCATTCAATTCCGTGAATAAATAGATGACCATTTTTCTTGGAACACTCTGCACTCTGCGTCCACTTTTCTCTTTTTTGACAGAGACATATTGGGGCAATGAGGGTGCCACAGCACATCATGTTAAAAGTAGAAGCCGTAATAAATATCGCGGGCAAAACAAAGTAGCTCATTGGCTGCACGTGCTTGACCTACTTGCTCTGCCCCGGTATAAACAGTTTGCTTGCTTAACACAATTGCTATTGCGCCATCCAGTGGACGCAATTGGAACAGCAGTTTATTTTATTGAAAAATTGCAGCGCATTTTTATACTTTACCAAAAAAATAAATAATAATAAAATATTATTATTTGTTTTTTTTATTATATATTTTTTCTT
Organism: Coregonus clupeaformis; assembly: GCF_020615455.1. Lineage (NCBI taxonomy): Eukaryota > Metazoa > Chordata > Actinopteri > Salmoniformes > Salmonidae > Coregonus > Coregonus clupeaformis. The sequence goes on from NC_059228.1 coordinate 4,059,062, forward strand.
TTTTCGAAATCATCTCGCGGGCCGGATTAAACCCGTTTGCGGGCCTGATCCGGCCCGCGGGCCGGACGTTTGACACCCCTGAGTTAGGCTGTATCAATATGTTGAATAGTAAGTCTAAATGAATGAACTACATTTCATTTTACATTTCAGTCATTTAGCAGACGCTCTTATCCAGAGCGACTTAGTGAGTGCATGCATTTTTCATACTGGCCCCCAGTGGGAAACGAACCCACAACCCTGGCGTTGCAAGCACCATGCTCTACCAACTGAGCTACAGGGGACTAAGCCTTATTGTTTTGCCATACTAAGTTTACTTAATTAGAATACGACTATAATATCGTAAATAAGTCTGTAGTTATCTAGTCATTAACGGTGCGAAACGATTATATCGGATATCGCGGTATTTGGAGTAGCATATCGTAGAAGAGGTCTCCCCATACACCACCCAACCCTACTGCACACATTCATATTAACACAGTGCTAATAAGATTAAATATTTATAGACACTAACTAAATAGTGTTGGCATGTGTCCTTTCTCTGCGCGGCTACACAGTTGTAATGATAATACAACATCACTGTTGGGGCGGCAGGTAGCTTAGTGGTTAAGAGTGTTGTGCCAGTAACCGAAAGGTCGCTGGTTCTAATCCCCAAGCCGACTAGGTGGAAAAATCTGTCGATGTGCCCTTGAGCAAGGCACTTAACCCTAATTGCTCCTGTAAGTCGCTCTGGATAAGAGCGTCTGCTAAATGACCTATTTATTTATTTATCACTGCTCTGGGTACTGATGGTAGGGGGCTCATTCCATGTAATTTCAGCAAGCCATGACACCCACCATCTCGGATTGTTCTTAAATAGTTTCTGTATTTAGAAACAAATAAGATTTGCATTCTTGAAGCATTATTTTGTTGTAATTTGATCTGCACCCAAATTGTCCATTTAAACTTATAGGATACATATAATCTTCAATAAATAGTACTGAACATTCGATTTGGACCATAATTCTTCCTAACAATGAGTAAGCAGGGTTCTACACTAACTTTTTCCACCTGGTGGCACTGGTACTACCAACTTTTTCAGTTGGTGGCACCAGCACATGATTTGGTCGGACCATAAAAAAAAAAAATATATATATATATATATAATTGATAATGACTTGGCCTGTGTCCTATAATGTGCTTGCATTCCATACAGAACCAGGCTAATAATGACGAGCCATATTTTTAAATTAGCATGGCCTTGTGTTCTTACATTGATTTGGATAGATTTACTGTAATGGCAAAGAAAAGAGTGTTAAAATAAAATGTATTTATTACAGATGTCTAAGTGCCATGTGTTATTTTCTGCGAAATCCTCTAGAGGGCAGAATTGGAAAAAACGATACCACAGCAAAAAAAATACAAATAATCAACAGGGACTGTGATTTTCCCCCCAGTTTTTTTCAGGTTTTTGTTCTCAAAACACAATTGAATGTTCTAAGTCCACAATAATGCTTAAACCACATCAGGGGACCATTTTTTAGGTCTTGGAAAAAGCTAAGAAATGTAGAATTTGTTTGTCCAGGTACCCTTCAGTTCAGGTGTGCACCAGCCAGACAGTTGTGTTTGGCTAGCGGTGTTTCTGTAGCGCGCTTGTGATGGAGTTTTCAAAACAAATGGCCACCGGATTGATTCAAATGATCATGATTCTGCCAGGTAGGAATAGGCTGCTTTCTAGTTACCTTTTAATTGCCTTTCCATCTAGACGAAAACGGTTATGCTATCATTCGCATCGCTAACGGTTACACAAAGTGGTAGACATAGGCCCTACGCAAACCGCACTCAGGCTCTGACAGGAAAGCGAATGATGCGTGTATAATTTAAATAGCAGGTGATTTTGTGGCGAAATCCTGCACGGAGCCTTCACTGTGCGCTGCCACTTTAAGAGCAGTCAGGAAGGAGAAGATAAAGATAGCTCTTCCGCCTCTGTGTGGGAGCTCTCGGTTGGCGCGGCAGTTTGACAGTGTGTGCAACTCTGCAGAAGTGTCGTTTATTTTCAGCGCGCTTAGTTGTGAAGTGTTTAAGTCGATCGCGGGGTCACCGCTCTAGGTCGTGGTTGTAATCATTTGGGACTGATCCTGACATTGTTCGCATGGAGTAATAGCAACATTGTTGCGAAGCTTTGAAAAACAAAACCATCAGGTGTATCAGACAGACAGTGCAATTGCAAGCAGACTTTCTTTTTCCCCTATGTGCTCCTTTTGATGTTTGTGTCGCTGGACTATTATTCCCCTGCCAGTCGTATTTGGTGTGACATTTGAGTTAAAGGGAGTTTGCGTGAGTTGTTGTTTGAACTGTATTGATTTTGTGTGGGACTATTTACATTTTGACATTTTAAGTCCTTTGTTTTGTCTATGAACACACCCATTCATACCTCACTCACTCCTCCACTGGGAGGTAATACAGAATATTGCAAATCCTCTAAGGGTTATGACTGGGTTCTTTCTTGTCAATTGTTTCTATGAAGTTGCCTTTGAATTCCTCTGCCATTATTCTTGTATGAGGTATTATTGGTTGGGTTACTCCTGTACCTTTGACGTATGTTTTAGATGGTGTCTCTTATCCTTTCTCTCCACTGGCTATCTGGCCAACAGGCTACACTCTAGGCAGTCTCTTCTGCTGATGTGTGTGTGTGTCTGGTAGCTGTACTCTATCTGTCCTACTCGTTTCCTTTCTGCAGGGTTAATACTTGCCTAGCGCCCAAACAAATCTTTGTCTTTACCCCTCTCTCTAACAATACCGCTATAATTTGATCTTTCATTTGCGGGCTGATCAAGTAGCCTATGCAGGGTTCATACAGACATTGGCAAGTCAAATTCAAGGACTTTAAATGACTTTTTCAAGCACTTCATTGTAATTTTCTATTGAATTGTTGTAATATCCTATAATAGCCCCAAAATATATTTAAAAATATATATATTTTTAATAGGCCTACCCAATGGAAATATGCATTGACATTCACACTTTTTACATTCTAAAATATGTTGGAATAATGTGGGCATTGCCTGACTATATAGACAGCATGCTCCCGACACACACTAATGAAGTCTGTCCATATGGTAGCTAGTCAGTCTCACCATTTGAGATATTGAAGAGTTATTGAGGGGTTACTGTATCGTGTTAAAACGAAATGCGATCAAAAACCCGGTTCCCTTTTGTAATGGAACGCATTGTAATGAAAACCATTCGATGTTGTCTTGCTCATAATAACCGTATATGGTTTTACCGCAACAGACCAGCACAACACCCTTCATTTGAAACGGCGGAAAATAAATGAAAGTGCCTATCTCTCATAAAAACTGATCAGAAATTAAATCACAGAATAATTATATTGGAGCAGTAAAACTTCTAAATTGGCTACCATAACTGTTTACTTTTCAAGTACCAAAGAGCCTAGAGGTAATGTCTGATTTTCATGGTAGGCTATTCAATGATGATTGAATTGCGCATCACAAATATTCAACCGAGACTTTGAACTTTTTAAATACCTGATTTGCATACTCATTCTTGCCTCGGCATTTACTGGTAGATATTACAACTCGGAGCATCTGTCCTACCCCTACCACTGTCGGTCTTCGCACAACACAACAACCAACTGTTTGAGAGCTAGCACGCTTTCTCTGCCCAACAGAGTATCTATAGGCTATGTGTGTGCAGCGCGCGTATGATAAATAATCGATATAACGAACAAACCCACTGGGGACAGACGTCAATTCAATGTCTATTGCATGTTGGTTCAACATCGAGCCACTGCCATGGGCATTCCCGTGCTGTTGTTGCCTGTTCAGAAAGTTGGTTTATTTTTGGTCAATTGCACATTACTGTTTCATGATGATTAAAAAAAGCAAATTGTGAACCAAAAACTAACATGACCAGGTAAAACATTATTCACTGGCACCCTTGCGACCAATTATAAATGTTTGTCGCATTGTCAAGTCAAACGGATGCAAATGCGACTTTTGGTCACAGTATCGAAACCTGGTAAGACATGAGGAATCCAATAAAATGGTAAAAAGCCAACCACGGACCCCCCACCCCAACAAGCAGTATACAGTATCAGTTCTCTATGTTTAACAATTATACTGAACATAAATATGAACACAACATGCAACAATTTCAAAGATTTTACTGAGTTACAGTTCATATAAGGAAATCAGTCAATTGAAATAAATTCATTAGGCCCTAAACTATGGATTTCGCATGACTGGGAATACAGATACGCATCTGTTGGTCACAGATACCGTAACAAAAAAAAAAGTAGGGCATGGATCAGAAAAACAGTCAGTATCTGGTGTGACCACCATTTGCCTAATGCAGCTCGACACATCTCCTTCGCATATAGTTAATCAGGCTGTTGATTGTGGTCTGTGGAATGTTGTCCCACTCCTCTTCAATGGCTGTGTGATGTTGCTGGATATTGGCGGGAACTGGAACACGCTGTCGTACACGTCGATCCAGAGCATCCCAAACATGCTCAATGGGTGACATGTCTGGTGAGTATGCACGCCATGGAAGAACTGGGACATTTTCAGCTTCCAGGAATTGTGTACAGATCCTTGTATCTCTGTGCATTCAAATCGCCATCGATTAAAATGCAATTGTGTTTGTTGTCCGTAGCTTATGCATGCCCATACCATAACCCCACCGCCACCATGTGGCACTCTGTTCACAACGTTGACATCAGCAAACCGCTCGCCCACACGACGCCATACACGTGGTCTGCGGTTGTGAGGCCGGTTGGACGTACTGGCAAATTCTCTAAAACAACGTTGGGATGTGGCTTATGGTAGGGAAATGAACATTACATTCTCTGGCAACAGCTCTGGTGGACAGTCCTGCAGTCAGCATGCCAATTGCACACACCCTCAAAACTTGAGACATCTGTGGCATTGTGTTATGTGACAAAACTGCGCGTTTTAGAGTGGCCTTTTGTTGTCCCCAGCACAAGGTACACCTGTGTAATGACCACGCTGTTTAATCAGCTTCTTGATATGCCACACCTGTCAGGTGGATGGATTATCTTGGCAAAGGAGAAATGCTCACTAACATGGATGTAAACAAATTTGTGCACAACATTTTAGAGAAATAAGCTTTTTGTGCATATGTTACATTTCTGGGATCTGTTATTTCAGCTCATGAAACATGGGGCCAACACTTTACATGTTGCATTTATCTTTTTATTCAGTGTAGTTTAAAGATGTGGTTTGCAGTATTGATTCTTCATACTTTGTAATGTAGTTCCTGTGAATCTGGTGATGTTTTTTTCCCCCCTTGTTTAGAGAAATTAGCCATTTGAAGTCGCTTGCATTATTTACCATAAATGAGTGTGAAAGTACCAGGTTTTGCCCACTAGATGCCACTTTTCCTGCTGCTGCCTGCACACCTTTTATAAAATCAATTTTGCTGGTCTCTTGTGTTTATTAAATGGATCACAACATTTTCTTTGCAACTTTGGGTAGAAAACCAATAGTTTTTGCTCATGATGAAAATAAATTGTGTGGTCAAGCAATTCAGTTGGTCCTTAGCAACCTAATGCTTCAACCCAACTCTCCTGAAATAGTCCAAATGGCAGCTGTCTGAGAGGGCTATATGTATGGTGCAATTCTCATATGAAGTCTTTTCCTACAAGCCCAAAACTTTCATGGAGAAATTTGCTAGTGACTAAAATGTTGTGACAGCCCTAATAAAATAATACAATTATAAACCATTGCATAGCAGTCGTATGTTTTTCAATACAATTATTAGAAAACATCTCTATATGTAGTGTGATTAGTGGCATTTACCGTTAAACCCAGCCCAATACCATTACTCTTGCAGAACAGTGTGTGTTTGGGACTTTAATCATTTGAAGACCATTAGAGATCATAACATTGAAACCATTGGAACTGCTGTAGGTCTAACTAATCCGTACCTTTCTTTAAAGGGAATAAACCACACACAGAGGGACCTTTTCCTGGACACAAATTAAGCCTAAGAGAAGGACAAACTGAATGGCTTTCATAAAGGACTGGCTTGAATTGTGAGGTTGACCGCACAATTTATTTTCACCATGAGCAAAATATATTGGTTTTCTACCTAAAGTTGCTAAGAAAATGTTTTATCCATTTAATAAGCACAAGAGACCAGCAAAATTGATAAAAGTACCAGAAACGTTGTACTTTCACACTAATTTCGGATAAATAATGGAAGCAGGAGTTTTCCATTAGCGCCGGCTGCGGCTAATCAGCCGGTTAAAGACTACTTTTTCCCCTTCATATAAACAACTCTACTTTTTTATTAAAGTTTCAATTCGCTAGTCCGTCAAGCCCTCTCCTGATAGAATGAACGATATGCATCTTCTAACGATTATTATTGTTTTCTGGAACATTTCCTTTCGCGTGTTACACGTAGCCAGCCACGCGGAGTCATAGCCTACTGTGCTTTAATTGACAACTGAACAGCAAGTGTTGACTAGTTTATAAAAGGTCCCGAACTGACCGAATAAAGTTGATCTCCTATATCCATTTGCCATGTACATAATATCTCATCGGGACAAGTAAACCAAACAATTTAATAGGTTTCCTTTCCTAGTATGTCGGGGCTTGCCAGACATTGACGCTAAAGTCAGTGCAGCTTACTGAATCTCATCGGTGAGAGAGCCGCTCATTTGGCTCCCTAAATTGCGTAGGCCTAGCTTTTTGGCGATTATCTGCAGATCAATTACGAAAACAACATTCGATGAAGATAGTGAATCATCACTGCAGCAATAAGTAGTTGAGAGCCTCATTCTGGTCCAAATATGATCATTAGGGCCCTCACAGAATCCAAGCATTAAAAAGGAATTCAAACAATATTCAAAAATTTACTGACCTTAGTAGGGAATCAACTAAATGTATTGAATTAATTCATTAGCCCAAGTTTATCATAAGACATGAACAGAATGCATCAGTGAGCCGTATTTCCTGCAACTTTTTCTGAAGAGTCAACGAGAATGCCCCTGTCTGTGTGTGTGTGCGTCAACCACTTTGTGTAGCTGTTAGCGTTGATACCTAATGAAAACATTATTCTGGTAGATGGAAAGGCTTTCCCAAAAAAAATCTCAATTCAATGTTAACTACAAATTAGCCTATGCTTACCTGGCAGAATGATATCATGATTATTTTCGTCAATCCAGTGGGTATTTGTTTAGCAAACTCTACCATCACATGCACGCTACAAAAACACAGCTAAACAAGTCCTCTTGCTATGTGCACACTTGAATTAAAAGGTGTCTACACCCAAAAATCTAAACAGAATTTGGGAAAGAACAAAATGGAATCAGGCAAAAAATATAACTGATTTTATAGGGCCCTACTTAATGAACATTTTACATTAATTTAGGCAATGTAAAATCAGAAAGATATAATACATGAAGGCCCGGTGCAGTCAGAAACGTGATTTTCCTGTGTTTGATATATATTTCCACACTATGAAGTTGGAATAATATTGTGAAAATTAGCATGGCCCTTTTAGTGTAAGTGCTGTTTGAAAAGGCCGCCTGAATTTTCAGCCTGTTTTGGTGGGATGGAGTTTTGGTCTGCCCGGTAAATTAGTTAATAGACCAATAACAAAGAGTTCCAATCCTCTTTGCCAATAACAGCTAGATTTCAGTTTTCCCCTCCCCACTCAGACCACTCCCAGACAGTCCTAGCAAAATTCTTGCTTGAGAAATTGCTCTTTGCTAAGAAGCTATTTTTGTTTATTTTCAACCATTTTAATTGAGAACAATCACAGTAAGGTACTTAATTGTTACCCAGAAATGATATGATAATGAGATAAAAACGGCTGCATTGGACCTTTTAAGATGTATATAACCCTTTTTATTTTTCAATTTAACCTTGAATTTATTTTTCAAGGTAATGTGGGCTATTTACTTCATTATTCTGTTTTTAATAAAATACATAATTTGAACAAACATCATTGTGGCAATTCATATCTTTCAGTAAAACTGTAAATAAGACTTTAATCTCAAGAGAAGACGGGTTAAAGGTTTAATGTTCTCTTACTTAGAAAATAGTCCTGATCATACAGACCTAGACAATATCCAAACAATAGACTGAATTCATACATTTTCAGTCATTTAAATTGTAAAGTCATGTCTTACACAATACCACAACAAATGTTTCCAATCTGGGAGGTAAACTCGATAAAGTATTCAATAATTTCGCTGTGTATTTCAGATGGAATCAAAGCATTAGTATGTACCAGAGGCTACCAAAAATAGAGCTCCTTCGACAAAGAAATTAGAACCGGGTACTTGTGGAAAACGCTGATGCAAGCGACTTCATTGGCTAATTTCTCTGAACAGGGGAAAAAAAACATCACTAAATTCACAGAGAATACATTATAAAAGATGAAGAAGCAATACTCCAAGCAGCAGCGCCGTACTACTTGTCAAACATAGAGAAATTATACTGTATACTGGTTGTTGGCGTGTGCTGTGGGTGGTCCGTAGGTGGCTTTTGACCATTTTATTAGATTCCTCATGTCTTACTCATTGTTAGGAAGAATTATGGTCCAAATCAGATTTATTGATTATATGAATCCTATAGATTAAAATTGACAATTTGGGTGCAATCAAATAGCTGAATTTCTCAGATCAAATAATATTTCAATAAAATAATGTTTCAGGAATGCTTATCTTATCTGTTTCTAACTCTACAGAAACAATTTCAGTACAATCTAAATTGGTGGGTGTCAATCCTCTTTCTTGTGCTTTTTGAGGTGGAATGACTCGGGCTGTGGGAGAGAGATGGGGAGAGAGAGAGGTTAAGAGGGAGAGGAAAAGATGAGCGAGAGGGACGGGAAGGGAGTGAGAAAGGAGAGGAGTGGAGAGAGAGAGCGAGGAAGGGAAGTGTGTAGAGAGAAAAGAGTAATAAACTGAACCAATGCCTTGACTTAATTAGTGTGGCTGGTCTCAGCAGGCCAGCATAGAGCAGCAGTCTCCCAGCCTTAGTGACAGGACCAGGACCAAATGAAGATGGATTCTGGTCCTCTCCCTCTTACACCTTTCCTAGGGAACCCACTCCACTAATTGTCTGTATCAATCTTCATTTGCTGTGTGACGACTCTGCCACTAACTGCCCTCTCGCTCTATGCAGCTAGTCTATTAAAAATACACGTGTCCTGGCTGGTCTAGCGGTAATCCCGCAGCCTCCGGCACACATGTCTATGGCATAGGTTTGAATCCGGCCTACTGCCCTTTGACACAACCTCTATCTTTCCATAAAAGACAAAACAAATCTATATAAAAATTAAACTGCCTTAGATTGCCCTCCTTAAAACGGCTTAAGAATTCCCTCTGCTAACTGATGGTGATAACACCAATTACTCACACATCCCTTTGGGTTTTAAAGAGCAAGGTTTGGGCTGCAAGTGTCTAGTGGTCTTGTGTCAGCAAGGGACATCTCTGCTGCTCAGATGCACATAAGGGTCTGGGCCCTTATTCATAAAGGGTCTCATAGTAGGAGTGCTGATCTACGATCAGTTTAATGAATAAGAGGTGGGACCTGATCCTAGATCGGCACTCCTACTCTGAGACACTTTGTGTTATGGGCCAAAGTGTTGTAGGGAGAGAGATCCAGATGGGGCTGTCGGGTCTTGGGGAGATGGCTGAGGGAGATTTTGCTGATTCAATACAAGAGTGTGTAGAGGGGGGTGAGGGGCTGTAGTGACTGTTCTCTGACAGTAGCACCTGTTCCCCTGTAGGAGGAGGAAGATGAAAGGGAGAGGAGAAAAGAGGGGAGAGGATGAGAGTAGTGATGACTGTTTTCTCTTTTACAGGAGGTGGAGGAGGCAGCGGCTGAGAGAGAGGGAGGAGAAAAGAGAGAGAGGAGAGGAGGAGAGTGACGAGAGTGATGCTGAGTTTGATGAAGGATTCAAGGTGCCTGGATTCCTCTGGAATAAACTCTTCAAGTAAGTAACAAAGAAACAGCTTTTCCCAATTGTTACTGTATTTTGTACATTTCACTCCCTTCCCTGACTTGATGTTTAACTTGATACCTGTTGAATATGAACTCTGATATAGTGAAAATTATCATATACATAAAGTATGATCATACTTGTGTGTGGACCAGTTTATAAAAATACATGATTCAGTTTTAGATTGGTTTTTATCATTACTTCGGAAAGTCATTGTCAGTATAATTGAAGCATATTGAACTCAAAGCAGGCAGATCGTTTCGGACTGTATTCAGTTGAGTGTCTGAGTTGAGTAAAAGTACTCAAGTAGAAAGTGAGTAAAGTGGCTCACAGCTGATCAGTCTACACTTCCGGTCTCTTTATCTGGAATCATTACTGATAATGACCTAATGACCTAATTATTAATTTCCCACTACACACATTACGCTCTTTGTGTTTGGGCGGGGGGTGGATTTTTGAACGACAGGGATGTTTGTGTGTGTATATTAACAGCTGTGTGCGCGCGTATGCTTGCATTTGTGTCTTTGTCTCTGTGTGTGTGTGGGGGTGTGTTCCAGGTACCAGCAGACAGGTGTGAGGTGGCTGTGGGAGCTACACTGCCAGCAGGCAGGGGGGATCCTGGGGGATGAGATGGGTCTGGGTAAAACCATCCAAGTCATCGCATTCCTGGCTGGCCTCAGCTACAGCAAACTACGCACACGAGGTTCCAACTACAGGTACACATGGACACACGCATGCACACACGTACACCTGACCTGGGTTCAGTTATTATTTGAAATCTTTCAAATACTTTGAGCATTTGCTTTAGCCTGCCTAGAGGGCCAGGTGGGTGGGGTCTGCATTTTTGGGACTTTTCTATTGGTTCCGTTGCAACAGGCAAGCTCAATCAGGCACAGATAAAGTATTTGGACCATAGAGCTAGATGGAGATCATTACTTGGATAGAACCCGTTTTTGCATGGACATTGCCATTGAGGACTTCCACCATTTTAAAGTAGTCAACTGGGTGGGGACTTCCTATGGGTTAAAGAAGGATCACACAATTCCATCCAGCTCATCAGCAGGGATCAGCCAAAGAATTATACTTGTGAGCAAACATTCCATAACTGCAGGTGGGTTAAATCGCCAACCTTGGCTTTATACCTGTTCAAACAACAGACTCCAGGTGGCAGTATGCACCCTTTCAGTTTGTTTACCAATTCATAGAAGTAGGAGAAGAAGAAAATTAACTAGTTTATAATGGAGATGGCCTCAATCACACTGCCCATGCCCTCACAGACGCCATAATGGGACAGTTAAAAAGATGTGTCTTCTAACTAAGTCTATGATTTGGACCCAGGTCTGACACATGCACGAACACACACAAACTTTAGCCGTTACGGTGCGTTCAGACTGGGAGTCTGTGTAGTAATGAATATTTCATTAGGGTGATTTGTGCTGGAGAGTTTTAGTCTGAATTATTAAACATGTTTCAATTATTAGACTTCTCTCATTCTCTACTGCAGACACCAAAGGAAATGCGGACATGACACGGGGTCTGTGTGTGTGCGCGCGTGTGTGTAATTCTTAGTGGATGTGGTCACAGGGGCAGAGGGGGCCAATTAAACGTGAAACACATTAAAGCACATTGAAGGCAGGGCCCACTGGTTCCACACACACACACACACACTCCGGAGGGATTGAACCTCTCTGATGGTCAATACTCTGTCTGCTGTGAACGTCCACAAATTGATTGTTTGCAAACTCAATTATGCCTCTATCAATGGTTTCCACCAAGCAGAGATTCATGGCTGTGACGATAATTTAATAACCGTGTAACTGACGGTTATTGATGAAGACCGTCATGGAAATAAAATAACCGCCAAAACTGTTGAAATAGGCCTACATTCATTTTAGGATTTAAAAAAGTGTATTAACTTTATTGTCATGTAGATAAACTTTACCTAATAGCGGGAGTGTTTATTAATGATTACAAGCAATTGTTTTGCTAACTTAGTCTATTAAAGTTTCTACATCCTCCGCTTTCCAACTGTCCTTTGATGCTCGAGCAGCTGTAGAGCGCTATAGGCTATGACACTTCAGTAAAAAATGTTTTGATGTGTCAACTTTCTTTTATACAATGCACATTCTCATTGCTTGCATCTGTCTTTAAAAAAGGTAGGATGTTTCTGACTATTCATTAATTATTCAACAGCAGTTGACAAGGTTGTTCTGGCTCTGAGGCCTATAATGCGCTAATGTTGTGTGAAATGGACAATGTGCCAATCCTCTCCAACGCTGATCAGGCCCGGTCCTGGTCGATATGCCGGCGTATGCGAGACAAAAAAAATGTTGACGCCGCTTATCCCCGCAAAGTAGAATAGCAATGCACTTTTATGAATGCCCATGTGGTAGCCTACCATTTGTAAAATAGCAGATTTACCGTTAAACCCTGTCATTATTTCTGTTAATGCATTTATTAATTAGTAATTTACAGTTCTCAAATGTTGTTTGCAGAGTTCACAACCTGCTACACTTATGAAAAACACGTTTTGGTTTATTTCATAGCATAATTGACATGCTCCATGTGAGCAATGAGCATGTGTCTGGTTTCTCTTTCCTGTTAATGTTGACAGGGGGCGCGCGCCTGAGCACACATAGAAGTACATGGTCTGCTTCTCGCAAATGTAGGAAAGTGCCCATTTGGGGATGTCTGATTTTCTTCACTCACCTCCACTAATAAGCTGGGCTTCTCAGTCATTTTTTCTTTACCTCTCACAGTAAGTCAACGAAGTCCGTTTCTTTTTACATCCATTCACACTGAGCAAAAATATAAACGCAACATGTAAAGGGTTGGTCCCATGTTTCATGAGCTGAAATCAAAGATCCCAGAAAATAAGCACAGAAAGCTTATTTCTCAAAAATGTTGGGCACACAATTTGTTTTCCACCCTGTTAGTGAGCATTTCTCCTTTGCCAAGATAATCCACACACCTGACAGGTGTGGCATATCAAGAAGCTGATTAAACAGCATGACATTTACACAGGTGCACCCTGTGCTGGGGACAATAAAAGGCCACTCTAAAATGTGCAGTTTTGTCACACAACACAATGCCACAGATGTCTCAAGTTTTGAGGGAGCGTGCAATTGGCATGCTGACTGAAGGAATGTCCACCAGAGCTGTTGCCAGAGAATTTAATGTTAATTTCTCTACCATAAGCCCACATAGTTTTAGAGAATTTGTCTGTACGTCCAACCGGCCTCACAACCGCAGACCAAATGTAACCACGCCAGCCCTCCACATCCGGCTTCTTCACCTGCGGAATAATAATAATAATATGCCATTTAGCAGACGCTTTTATCCAAAGCGACTTACAGTCATGCGTGCATACATTTTTTTTGTGTATGGGTGGTCCCGGGGATCGAACCCACTACCTTGGCGTTACAAGCGCCGTGCTCTACCAGCTGAGCTGCAGAGGACCATATATATTTTTGTTTAGTGTATAATCGCTCCTCACGGTATTTGAAAAATCTTTCCAACACACTCCCCCTCGATAATCAGCATCGCTGATAAATAGGCTATGGACATGTTGCGTGTATTTATTTATATTTTAATGGTTGTCAATTTCATCTTCATACTATAGCATAGCTGTCCCCTTCATGCTTTCCTTGTCAATTCATTATCTAATAGCCTACCTTCGAAAAGCCTATGGTAGGCCTAGGTTTTTTAAATACATTTTAAGGAAAGGATAAATATTTGCTCTTGTGTCTGACATATGCTGGTGGCTTTGATTGACGGGTGCTTTTACAGGGGTGTGCGTGTGAGTTCGCTGATACTATTTCCATTCAGAAAGTTTCCTAAAGTAGCCTGTCTGGACTCAATCTCTTTAATAAGAATCAAATGCTACGGTCATGATTTAATCTTGGAAGATGCCTATTTTCAGTAGCTTAGGCTACATTACTTCTCTCATTACGGTGTCCTCTCTTTGAAGAACATATTTTTGTGCCACTGCCATCGAATGACCGCAGCAGCAGGGTTTGTGACATTATAAGACTATTTCGGGAAAAGTAGGAGAAAACCCATCGAATTTCGTTTGAATGGTTTTGTGCATCAAAATAGGATGTGTGTTTCATTATTTTTTTTATTGCAGGAAAGCCAACCGACAGGGTAGGCATATCTTTCTTTTGACTCCGTTTTAATGTTGTGTCAATACGAAAATGTGACAGATCCTCCAACCTGGCATTTCTGAATTTGTAATAACCTGAATAATAAGAATGAAATGCCATGATGATAATAAAGAAGTGTTAATGGCTTGTTTCAAATAGGATTTATTAAGAAGCATATCCAAGTAAACAAGTGTACGAACCTGAACGGTTATGTCAGTGACAGTGTACATTGGCCTGGCCAGTTACCGTAACCTCAAATTCCAAGACTGTCACAGCCCTAATGGCAGTGTGTGTGTCCGTGTGTCTCCGTTAATGCTTCCACAGACATTTAGTGTGTTCTGTCCACTTATCTCAGTCAGTGTGCAGGCACAAACACGCTCTGGGAGCATCGTAATGGCCTAACATCAGCGCTCCATTCATACTGTCATACTCAGAAGGATCTGTTACACCCTGTTCTAGTTTACTGAACTCGTTAGTAACACTTAATGTGAGGGAATTGATGTCCCTGCACCCTTCACCCCTAAAACCCCATTCCTCATCCTACAGTCCCTTGTGACATCATTCGCTTATTTTCTGTCAGTATTAACACGGTGTGAATGAACCATAACATGCCAGCAGCCTGACTTAAACACAAACCCTGAACTTTACCTGATCCTAACCGTGTGTGTGTGTGTGTATTCCAGGTACCAAGGACTGGGTCCTACAGTGATAGTGTGTCCAGCTACTGTCATGCACCAGTGGGTCAGTGAGTTTCACACCTGGTGGCCCCCATTCAGAGTGGCTGTCCTACACGACACGGGATCCTTCACCCAAACAAAGGTAGGGGGTTTACTGCTGCTGTATCTTTTCTCCTGTCAGCATTGTGTGGAGGATTTAGCTCTGAGGGAGGTGTAAATTAATTAGTGGTACACTAGTAGATATTAATTACTTTACACTGTAGAGCGCACCCGGCAAGTTGTGTGGGTGTGACATGGTGATTAATGGGAGTTTTTATTTTTTAAGGTGTTTCCCTTTGGGGGGGGGCACCAAAGACCTGTTTTATGCAGAGTTGGCTCCTCATGCCTCCCCCTTTCATAGTGATGAGGTGCAAACTTCATAGTGATGAGGACCACTTTTAATTAACCAGTCTCTATGGTACTGAGAAATAATGTGTCACCATCAGCTGGCGACGTGAGGACCGGGGTTCAGTGAGGTGACGTTCAGTGATGTTCTCAATGATATAAATGTAATGAGTAGAGCTGACACAATTCCCTATTCTACCTGAAAGACGAGCATATCTGTTCTACACAATACATTTCTACTTTTATATTTATTCTCAGTAATACCAATTTACCCCACTGAAGACATTCTTTAAAAAAGTAAACTCTGCCATAAGACTTTATGATTGCAAATAAAAAGGAACATCTGAGTCTGAGGGTGGTTTTAACCTTCCAGACTTAGAATTGTATCAACTCACCACCCAGGGCTTTCACTTGGGACATGTAGTTAAATGCACTAAAGAGGAACAATGGGTACATATACAGTACCAGTCAAAAGTTTGGACACCTACTCATTCCAGGGGTTTTCTTTATTTTTACTATGTTCTACATGGTAGAATAATAGTGAAGACAAAACTATGAAATAACACATATGGAATCATGTAGTAACCAAAAAAGTGTTAAACAAATCAAAATATATTTTATATTTGAGATTCTTCAAAGTAGCCACCCTTTGCCTTGATGACAGCTTTGCACACTCTTGGCATTCTCTCAACCAGCTTCATGAGGTAGTCACTTGGAATGCATTTCAATTAACAGGTGTGTCTTGTTAATTTGTGGAATTTCTTTCCTTCTTAATGCATTTGAGCCAATAAGTTGTGTTGTGACAAGGTGGGGGGGTATACAGAAGATAGCCCTATTTGGTAAAAGACCAAATCCATATTATGGCAAGAACAGCTCAAATAAGCAAAGAGAAACGACAGTCCATCATTACTTTAAGACATGAACGTCAGTCAATCCGAAACATTTCAAGAACTTTGAATGTTTCTTCAAGTGCAGTTGCAAAAACCATCAAGCGCTGATGAAACTGGCTCTCATGAGGGCCGCCACAGGAAAGGAAGACCCAGAGTTACCTCAGCTGCAGAGGATAAATTCATTAGAGTTAACTGCTCCTCAGATTGCAGCCCAAATAAATGCTTCACAGAGTTCAAGTAACAGACACATCTCAACATCAGCTGTTCAGAGGACACTGCGTGAATCAGGCCTTCATGGTTGAATTGCTGCAAAGAAAACACTATTAAAGGACACCAACAATAAGAAGAGACTTGCTTGGGCCAAGAAACACGAGCAATGGACATTAGACCTGTGAAAATCTGTCCTTTGGTCTGATGAGTCCAAATTTGAGATTTTTGGTTCCAACCGCCGTGTCTTTGTGAGACGCAGAGTAGGTGAACGGATAATCTCTGCATGTGTTGTTCCCACCGTGAAGCATGGAGGAGGAGGTGTTATGGTGTGGAGGTGCTTTGCTGGTGACACTGTCTGTGATTTTATTTAGAATAAAGGCACACTTAACCAGCATGGCTACCACAGCATTCTGCAGCGATACGCCATCCCATCTGGTTTGGGCTTAGTGGGACTATCATTTTGTTTTTAAACAGGACAATGACCCAAACACATCTCCAGGCTGTGTAAGGGCTATTTGACCAAGAAGTAGAGTGATGGAGTGCTGCATCAGATGACCTGGCCTCCACAATCACCCGACCTCAACCCAATTGAGATGGTTTGGGATAAGTTGGACCGCAGAGTGAAGGAAAAGCAGCCTACAAGTGCTCAGCATATGTGGGAACTCCTTCAAGACTGTTGGAAAAGCATTCCAGGTGACTCCTCATGAAGCTGGTTGAGAGAATGCAAACTGTCATCAAGGCCAAAGGGTGGCTACTTTGAAGAATCTAATATATATTTTGATTTGTTTAACACTTTTTTGGTTACTACATGATTCCATATGTAATATTTCATAGTTTTGATGGCTTCACTATTATTCTACAATATAGTTAAAATAAAGAAAAACCCTTGAATGAGTAGGTGTGTCCAAACTTTTGACTGGTACTGTAGAAGATGCTCATCCCCAGAATATGTGTACGTGCTTATTTTCTAAGGATAAAGCTAAGAACATTAACAACTTCATAGTTAAGAACACTATAACAATATGGAAGAAATTGAAATGTATTCTACAATAACCAATATCACTCACTAAAAACACCCCTATTGAACAATCCTTGGATAGCTTTTCAGAATTCACAGATAAATTGGTCTACATGGAAAACTAAAGGCATAGAAAAGTAATAGGAAATACATTTATTCCATGACAGAATTAAAAAGCAATTTTGGTCTGACCAATGTAGATATTCTCAAATACATGCAACTTAAGTTTAATTTCAAGAAATTTCGATTTTAAGTTCTTTCAACATTTGAGCAATCTTGAGGGAATCCTATTTGAGTCAGAAAATACTATTCATATGATAGGTAAGATATACCAAACCTTGCAGAGCATATCCAACTGACAATCTCTTAGAAAAAAATAGAAACTACTGGAACCAAGACTTAAAAATAACTGATATTGGCACAAGATGGAGGGAATGTTGGAACATAACTAACATACAGTTAATGAAAATGTACGCTGAATAAACTAATAGAATTTATTACACCAGACAATATTCACAAATTCTACAGTACAACTAACAATGTCTCAATAATCCATGCCTTCTGGGAATGCTATAAAGTCCGAAATCGTTAACACAATGGAAAGGTGAAATGCTTTATCTAAATGTGGAAAGTGTGTGGGCAATGGAGAGAAACAAAATGGTGCAATTTGCGGCCGTGTGGCGGAGAGTAATTTGGGCACTGGAGAGTGATGCGGGGCTGACTCTCTCTCGCTCTCTCTAGGAGAAGTTGATATCAGAGATGGCAGCATGTCATGGTGTCTTGATAACGTCGTATTCAGCCGTGAGGATCATGCAGGAGACCCTGCAGAGATACGACGGCTGGCACTACGTTATACTGGACGAGGGACACAAGATCCGCAACCCTCACGCTGGAGTTACCACTGCCTGCAAGCAGGTACGCTCACACAGCTCAATAAACCGTTGGTCAACAACCCTGGTTCTGGATAGCTACAGTATAAGTATGTAGGCCCTATAGTGTTTTGTTCCACCCAAGCTGCTAATCAATATTTTTCGTCCCTTCACCTGCTCTCTCTCTCTCGCTCGCTCTCTCACTCACCCCCCCCTCTCACCCTCTACCTCTCGCCTCACCTCTCACTCTTTCACTCCCTTTCTCCATCTCTAGTTCCGTACTCCTCATAGGTTCATTCTATCTGGCAGTCCTATGCAGAACAACCTGAAGGAGCTGTGGAGTCTATTTGACTTTGTCTTCCCTGGCAAACTGGGCACGCTGCCTATTTTTATGGAACAGTTTTCTGTACCCATCACGATGGGGGGCTACAGCAACGCTTCACCTGTACAGGTAACATACAGATACACGCGCACACACACACAATTTGGCATCAAAGAAGCTCTCGTCATTTTCGGAAGCAGGGAGTTGATCTTAGGATCGTTAAAAGGTCATTTCTCAGGATTTGACTTCAGAATTTGATTCACATTTGTATTCACATGGAGGGGATGGAAGAGAGGGGGAAGGAGGAGGTAGGGGATGGATAGAGGGGAAAGAGAGGGAGGTAGAGGATGGACGAAAGGGGAGCGAGAGAAGGGAAGGACAGAGAAAGAGGTGGTGAGCTGCTAAACGATGATCCTCAGTCATTAGTGTCCAGTCGTTAATAACTCGCCGACTGGATTTAATTATTTAACTGGCTATAGAGGTAACACACACATTGACGGGATTTAATTATTTAGCTGCTTTTAGATGGCCATCCGTGTTTCCGCTGTCGATAATAAAAAAAACCTTGACTAATTATTGAAGTTATTAAATGATGAGAGCGGGCAAAGCACTCTTTCTCTCTATAGCTCCCCCCGTTCCCTGTCTCTCTCCTGTCTGTCTCTCTACCCACCTGTCTCTATCTTCCATCTCCCCTCCCTCAACTCTCTCCCTCGCTCTTTCTTTCCATAGTCCTATCTTTCTTTCTCTCTCCCTCCCTCCCTCCCCCTCTGCCCTGCAGCTACAACACTTTTTGCCCACTGCTGGCTGTCCCTCTGATCTCACCCCCCAGTGAGGTGGATGACTGATGAATGAATGGTTAATGGTCAACGAACGGTTAAAGGGTTAAATCGTGACCCTGGGCTGAGGCCGTTTACTGGATCACACACTATAGGCAGCTGATGAAAGAGAGAGAGGTCCCCCTCTAGAGACCACCATAAGCACTCTGATCAATGTTTAATGGCCCAATCTGCTGAGATAGAGGGAGGTGGGGGGAGGGGAGGAGAGGGGCTAAACGACAAACATGCCCCAGGACAAATGTTCCATTATAGCATTATAGGTGTCGTAGTCAATTGTTTGTTCATCTGACCCTTCAGAAGGCGTGTGTGTGTCATGTATGTTTACCCAAGGGGCTGTTGAACCATTGTGCTGGTGTCTTTGTTGTCATTTGTTCTTGTTGTCAACTGTAATTGTTTGTTGTGTGTCTTGGTTGTTATAGGTCCAGACTGTGTACAATTGTGAGTGTGTCTTTAATTGGTGTGTGTGTGTGTCTTTGTGTTTTTCTAGGTCCAGACAGCTTATAAGTGTGCGTGTGTTCTGAGGGATACCATTAACCCTTACCTGCTCAGACGGATGAAGGCTGACGTGAAGGCCAACCTCTCTTTACCTGACAAGAATGAACAGGTGCGCATCTCTTTCTGTCCCTCCCTCCATCTCTACGCCCTTCTGTCCCTCTTGTAGCGGATACCAAAAGATGCTATAGTCTTCAAGTTTACAATTCTACATTTTTGGGGAAAGGAATTGGGAATAATAGCATAAAGAATATGATATATAATATTACACAGCAGACCTGTTCCTGCACAATGCCAAACAAACCTCAAAGAGCCACAGGTATGTAGAATCTGCTCATTATGAGTGGTACCGGGCGTGATGCGTCTAGATCTGCGCTGTCCACCCGCCGTAACTGAACCCGCAGTCGCGCTGTTTTCGCGGTGACTGTCCGTGTTCCTGTGCGCCATTTTAATAGCAAGGCTCAAGCCACGCCCACCTGAATACGTCACTCTTAACCATTATTTGGCTGTGTTTGAGAAGTGGATAATCCATTTTTCAACTAATTGTCACTTCACCGATTGCTTTCAAAATAGAAACTGACAATATTCATACCTGTGCAAACCACAATTTCTGCTGGACTTTCCACTATCGGGGAAAAGTGTGAAACAGTACTGTATCTCAAAAGGATGGGGGTACCATCAGAAATTGTAGACATGGAACAACATGGTTTTGACCATGGAACAACATGGTTTTGTTTATCAAAGTTGATATCTAAATGGGCAACTACATGAGGAGAGAATAGAAAACGGTCTCTTTCCAGTAAGTGTTCCCCTTGCCGGATAGAAAAAATGTTTTATTAGATGATAATGAAAACAAAGTGCAATATATGGTTTAAAAATCTTGGCATGTGTGGTTTCAAATAAGAACATTTTTATATTTGACATTCAGTTGAATACCTGAATTCCCAACAAAATGTCTAGAATCCATTGATTTTCTTTTTCTCATTATACAATTGTTTATGTGCTATAACACAGTCAATATTTGATGGGTTTTTAAAATTCAAGTTGAGTTGCGTGTCTTACTTCATTATGCAGCTGTTACATTTATCAGAACTGTTTTGTACCTTTTCAATTTTGACGACCGTTGCTAGTTTTAATGGGTACATCTTGGGGTTTACCAAAGGTTTTATATACGTGTCTCTATTTTACTCAGGGTTTCTCCCAATTAATTACAACACCACCCGCCCTATTCTCTATCCTGACTTGCTCCCTGTGAATAGTGCTGGCTGTGCTACAGTACCTGTGCACACTATTAATTAGTGTCATTAGTATCTCCTCACTAGTTTCTCCACTGACTAGAGGAGCAGGTATTCATTAGGGTGGCTAGTTAATATCTGGCTCATATCTGGTTGGATCACACACACACACACACACCAGGGTTTCCGTTAGCCGGATGTATTATAAACAAAAAAAAATGTTTTAGCTAATAAATAAAATTGCCGCTGGCCAATTGTCCAGGGAGAAAAATACAGATATAGAGCCTATGTGCGGAAAATCTGTCAGACTGAGCGACCGCTTCTCAAACAGCTCATTCAATGCTGCTGGACTGAAAATATGTGCTTTTAGAAGCCCAATCAGTGCGTTACAAGTCTAAATGCAATCGCGTGTTAAAAGCAGTTTTGATGGCCACGATTTAAAAAGAGCTACTATTTTTATTTCTCAACTGGTAATTGAAGCACGCTTCCCATTCGCCATTCAAGTGCATATAGGCAACGGTAGGCAGGCTTCAGCGTGTCACACACCACTTTGCAATGAGCTGGAGGCAGAATGCATTTTGAAAACATACTTAATTGTTTGAAACCTGAACGTTTTACGTCATATTATGAGGCATGTCTTACCTTGGTTCAAAATAAAGTCAGACCATAGAAACGTGTTATCAATTATTTTATGAAGACTTCCATATGCCATTGAAACCAGTAGCCTATTTCTCTCATGTTCTATTTGTTTTCAAATCAACTTTATTTTATTGTCCAGAAGCCAAGGGCACAAGCCTAGTCATATTAGCAACCCATGCTAGTTGTTGCATCTTTAGATCTCCCCTCTTTCAAATTTCTAAAGGATATTTTCATCCGCTCACATGTGTGGTGCGCTTTTGACAATGGGTTTTCCACTAATTGCGTTATGGAACGAACATTCACATGTAGTCTACTGCCTTGTGCTCATTGCTGTGTTTATAATGTGAAGAAATAATAGTTTATCAACGTTTTAAACTAAACGTTCTGATCTGTTGTATCAGACTCATTGCTTTTTACAATTTTATTTTACTGGTTATATGAATTTGGGATCTATCGTCCCAGAACTGTCCCAAAGTCTATTTGGAATAGGCTATTTATTTTTCGCACAGAACAACAAGCTGACCAATAGGTAAACTTTTCTACTATGGGGGATATTAGATTGACATAGGCTAGTGATTTTGATGTTCATTACTCGTCTTGTTGGCTGAGGAAAAGTACATTGTGGCAGTTATTCCAACATCTTCAAAGTGCGCATCGGAATTCGGTAAGAAGGATGCCCGCCGTTGCATGTTCTGTTAAGATGAATAACCATGGGCCTCCCGAGTGGCGCAGCGGTCTAAGACACTGCATCGCAGTATTGCTGCGTCACTACAGCCTGGGGTTCGATCCCAGGCTGTGTCACAACCGGCCGTGACCTGGAGTCCCATAGGGCGGCGCACAATTGGATTTCTGTCATTCTGAGCACCGTGAGTGGACGCCCTAATCAGGTTCCGCACCCAATGCATATGGGTCTGGTAAATTTCTCAAATGTCCATTAAATTCAAATGCTGCCGGTCAAATGTCCGGCGCAACTGAAACCCTGACACACACACACACTATTCTGATCAGTTCATTAATTGTCTCCCTCGGGACAGAGCCCCTAGGCCGATACCTCTTGTCTTTGATTTCTGCTCACTCACTTGTTTCATCAAGGGGTTTTAAAGTGAAGGCTTAATACGTGCGCGTTTGTTTCTCCAGGTTTTGTTTTGCAGGCTAACAGAGGAACAGCGTGAGGTGTATCAGGGCTTTCTGGACTCCAAAGAGGTCTACCAAATACTGAATGGAGATATGCAGGTGAGTCTCACTCCCTCTCCATTTCCTCTCATCTACCTCTTAGCTCACTCTCCTCCTCCTCTTTCTGCACTGAGGCTCTTTTGTACTGAATGGAGATACAGTGAGGGAAAAAAGTATTTGATACCCTGCTGATTTTGTATGTTTGCCCACTGACAAAGACATGATCAGTCTATAATTTTAATGGTAGGTTTATTTGAACAGTGAGAGACAGAATAACAACAAAAAAATCCAGAAAAATGCATGTAAAAAATGTTATCAATTGATTTGTATTTTAATGAGAGAAATAAGTATTTGACCCCTCTGCAAAACATGACTTAGTACTTGGTGGCAAAACCCTTGTTGGCAATCACAGAGGTCAGACGTGTCTTGTAGTTGGCCACCAGGTTTGCACACATCTCAGGAGGGATTTTGTCCCACTCCTCTTTGCAGATCTTCTCCAAGTCATTAAGGTTTCGAGCCTGACGTTTGGCAACTCGAACCTTCAGCTCCCTCCACAGAATTTTCTATGGGATTAAGGTCTGGAGACTGGCTAGGCCACTCCAGGACCTTAATGTGCTGCTTCTTGAGCCACTCCTTTGTTGCATTGGCCGTGTGTTTTGGGTGATTGTCATGCTGGAATACCCATCCACGACCCATTTTCAATTCCCCCCAAAGTATAATGTTTCCACCTCCATGTTTGACGGTGGGGATGGTGTTCTTGGGGTCATAGGCAGCATTCCTCCTCCTCCAAACACGGCGAGTTGAGTTGATGCCAAAGAGCTCGATTTTGGTCTCATCTGACCACAACACTTTCACACAGTTCTCCTCTGAATCATTCAGATGTTCATTGGCAAACTTCAGACGGGCCTGTATATGTGCTTTCTTGAGCAGGGGGACCTTGCGGGCGCTGCAGGATTTCAGTCCTTCACGGCGTAGTGTGTTACCAATTGTTTTCTTGGTGACTATGGTCCCAGCTGCCTTGATCATTGACAAGATCCTCCCGTGTAGTTCTGGGCTGATTCCTCACCGTTCTCATGATCATTGCAACTCCACGAGGTGAGATCTTGCATGGAGCCCCAGGCCGAGGGAGATTGACAGTTATTTTGTGTTAATTCCATTTGCGAATAATTGCACCAACTGTTGTTACCTTCTCACCAAGCTGCTTGGCGATGGTCTTGTAGCCCATTGCAGCCTTGTGTAGGTCTACAATCTTGTCCCTGACATCCTTGGAGAGCTTGTTGGTCTTGGCCATGGTGGAGAGTTTGGAATCTGATTGATTGATTGCTTCTGTGGACAGGTGTCTTTTATACAGGTAACAAACTGAGATTAGAAGCACTCCCTTTAAGAGTGTGCTCCTAATCTCAGCTCGTTACCTGTATAAAAGACACCTGGGAGCCAGAAATCTTTCTGATTGAGAGGGGGTCAAATACTTTTTCCCTCATTAAAATGCAAATCAATTTATAACATTTTTTACATGCATTTTTCTGGATTTTATTGTTGTTATTCTGTCTCTCACTGTTCAAATAAACCTACCATTAAAATTATAGACTGATCATGTCTTTGTCAGTGGGCAAATGTACAAAATCAGCAGGGGATCAAATACTTTTTTCCCTCACTGTATGCAGGTGAGTCTCACTCCCTCCTCTCCATTTCCTCATCTAACTCTTAGCTCACTCTCCTCCTCCTCTTTCTGCACTGAGGCTCTTTTGTTATTGATCAGAGAATGGGTTCTATCAACATTTTGATTGATTGCCCTTTTAGCTTTGAACAGTCAAGTCCATTGTCTGTCTATACAGATTATTGTCCTGTAACCACTGGCTGATGTATTTTCATTTAAGGCCTATATAAATATATAGCCTCGTTCGACCATCCTGATCTCGCGAGCTTACATTCTGATTCACTGTGAAAACAAAACAAAAGTGCAGTGGTCAGGATGGTGGAGCAAGCTAATACATCTCAAGTTATGATCTGGATTGGAAATATACATTCTGGCATCCCACTGAAAGACGAGTATCTAGTTCCGGTTATTCTTCCAGGAATAAGACGGGCCTTATTCATTATTTAACACTAACACTGGAGTACTACCCGAGATGGTCTATAATGTTGAGGTATGCCAATCAATGAATTTACAATGGGTTTTGCTAGACATGATGCATGCATAAAGCTTTCTATAGGGACCTGTATGTTATCTCACAGTGTCATTCACATTAGGATATGTAAGGTTAGTGGTATGATAACTGATGCCTGGTCAGAGGAATCGGGCTCTACAGTTGTTCTTTAGTGTATCTCTGACCCGTGGAAAGGCTTTTACACACCAACCATTCTTCATCACTGCTCTATATGTACGCGTGCCCCCCCCCTGTGGTCAGTCTCTCCTTGATGTGGTCTCTGAATCCATTAACCCACATTACTAATGCAGCACTTGGCTAGTGCACTGCAAACACACAACACACACTCTTTGTCTTCTGCAGGGAATGAGTTATGTAGGACCATTCATTAGGACCCTTAAGGAAATAATTCGTCTGAAAATTGGTTTGTTTAAAGGGACAACATCAATGTGATCATAGAAATACAATGAAATTGATTATATTTCTATGATTGTGATACTTAATGTTGTTGACTGAAAGGTATATATTTTCTAGCTTGCTTCTTTTTGTAGAACCTAACAAGGTAGCTGTAAAAATCAATCAATGCTTTGATGGATTATTTGATTGGTGTTTACCAAATGTGTTTGTGCTATGATCAACCTGAAGTTATGTGAGCTATCTTGTGACATATCAACTGAAAAATAAAAAAATTCTACCACAACCTCCATTTGGGGAACACTGTCCTCCTAGTTCACGGTGACTGTTTTATTTATTAATGCATTTATTAATTTATTTTGATCCTTCATTTCCAGGTGTTCTCGGGCCTGATAGCGCTGCGTAAGATGTGTAACCACCCGGACCTGTTCTCTGGAGGTCCCAAGATCCTGAAGGGTATACCAGAGGACCAACTGACTGAAGAGGAACACTTTGGCTTCTGGAAACGCTCCGGCAAACTGATGGTGGTGGAATCACTGCTCCGACTTTGGTTTAAACAGCAACACAGAGTCCTGCTGTTCACACAGTCCAGACAGGTGTGTGTTTGTGTGTTGGGGGAGAGACAGAGACACTGACTGGGTGGGTCTCAGGTTCCATGGAAAATTAATCGGACGATGTTGTTAGGCCTAATCCACAACTCTCTCTCTCTCTCTCTCTCTTTCTTCCTCTCTCCCTCTCGCGCTGTCACTCTTTCGCTGTCTAGATGTTGGGGATATTGGAGGTGTTTGTGAGGGAGAATGGCTACACCTATGTGAAGATGGATGGTACCACCACCATCGCCTCCAGACAGCCTCTCATCGCTCGATACAACGAAGTAAGGCTCTACAATTATACCCTTTTCACACTTTCTTGCTTACCTGAACCAAACTGTGCTGGCTCAGATATTTTCTTTTCACATTGTCTTTTTCAGCCTGCTTCCAGCAACTATGGTTGATGTGTAACCAGGCCTGCTCAGTACAGCTTGGTTTGGCTTGGCTCGATTTGGCTCAGTAGTGTGAAAAGACCTTTCAGTGAAAATCTCAACCCTGGGGGTTAGATTACTAGTGTGAAAACAGCCTATTGTCCAGCCTGCTGCCCAGTGCCTTTAGGTGTCTTCGCATATGGACCCATGATCAGATATGTTCTGATGAGTGATGAAAAAATAGTAATAAGAAATAGTTATATATATGCTTTGACCACCATTCTATCATATTTTCCCTCTCCTCCCCTCCTCTCCTCTCTCCAGGACAAGTCTATCTTTGTGTTCTTGTTGACCACAAGAGTGGGGGGGCTGGGAGTCAACCTGACCGGAGCTAACAGAGTCATCATCTATGACCCCGACTGGAACCCTAGCACTGATACACAGGTACACACACACACACACACACACACCACTGACCATAGGGTCGACAGACTCCATGGTACATAGACATATCTGTAACTAGTCAGTCGTTGCTTAACCGTTAATCACCTGGTATTGTGTTGTCCCCTAGGCTCGAGAGCATATGTGGAGGATCATACACACACACTCTTATCACACTCTCACCCCATGTCCCTGTGTTGTTGTTGTCGTCTAGGCTCGAGAGCGAGCTTGGAGGATTGGTCAGAAAAAGGAGGTGACTGTCTACAGACTACTGACCGCTGGGACCATCGAGGAGAAGATCTACCACAGGTAGGAAGGGAAGGAGGGACACTTTATTCATACCACTATATTCATACCACTACTCATTCACCGAGGTACAGTCCTCACTTACTGAGGGGTTAAAATACCGACTTTGCATAGATCTGAGCTCGCTGCATTTTGCAAAAGGCATCAAGAAGTATAACATTTACTTTCTCAGGTACTATTATGATATAATATGCCATTTAGCAGATGCTTTCATCCAAAACAATTTACAGTATTGCATACATACATTTTCGTATGGATTTCCCAACAAACCCGCGATCCTGACGTTGCAAGCTCTCTAGTTTCAAGTTTTATTTGTCACATGCACAAGTACAGTGAAATGCTTAACCTGCCCTTCACAACAGTGCTGTATTCAATATCAAAATAGTATAGCTAAAAATCAAACACGAGAAATACATTTTATGTGCAGGGATACTGGAGTAGTTGAGGTAAATATGTACATGTAGGCAGGGATTAGGAGAAAGTGACTGGTAACAGGATGGATAAATAATCATAATAATAGTAAACAATATAGCATCAGTGGTTGGTGTGTGGTGAGTGTCAGTGTAGGCGTGTGTGGGTAGAGGCCTGTGAGCGTGCATATTGTCAGTGCATATAGTCCTTGGTGGGGGTAGAGGCTCTCGCTCTCTTGGAGCCTGTTGGTCCGAGACCTGATACTCTGGTACCGCCTGCCAGGTGGAAGCAGAGAGAACAGTACATGTCAGGGGTGGCAGGAGTCTTTGGCAATCTTTCGGGCCTTCCTCAGACACCGCTTGGTGTGTATGTCCTGAATGGCTGGGAGCTCGCCCACAGTGATGTGCTGGGCTGTCCGCACCACCCTCTGTAGGGCCTTGCGGACGAGGGTGGAGCAGTTGCCATACCAGGCAGTGATGCAGCCAGTCAAGGCAGGATCCAGTTGCAGAGGGAGGTGTTCAGTCCCAGGGTCCCGAGCTTGGTGACAATCTTGGAGGGGACTATGGTGTTGAACGCGAAGCTGTAGTCGATGAACAGCATTCTCACATAGGTATTTCCCCTCATGTCTAAGTGGGAAGGGCAGTGTGGAGTGCAATTGAGATGGCATCGTCTGTGGATCTGTTGGGGCGGTATGCAAACTGGAGTGGCTCCAGGGTGTCTGGGGTGATGGTGTTGATGTGTCATGGCCAGCCTTTCTAAGCATTTCCAAGATGGCGCCGGAGGAGATGGCTGCCGTTTTATTTGTTATTTATTCTGTACATAATGTTTCTGCCACCGTCTCTTATGACCAAAAAGAGCTTCTGGATATCAGGACAGCGATTACTCACCTCGTATTGGACAAAGATTTTTTCTTGAACGAGTTGGACGCGAAGGATATTCTACAGACACCTGACAAGGCCCAAATCCCCGTCATTCGCATGAGAAAGAGACAGAGATATCGTGGACGTAGGTAGAGGGTGCCTTGTAAGGATCCGACGGCGAGCGAGTAATCTGCCTCTTCCATCAATCCTATTAGCCAACGTACAATCATTTGAAAACAAAATGGACGACCTAAGATCAAGAATATCCTACCAACGGGACATTAAAAACTGTAATATCTTATGTTTCACTGAGTCGTGGCTGAACGACGACATGGATAACATACAGCTGGCGGGATATACGCTACATCGGCAGGATAGAATGGCTGACTCCGGTAAGACAAGGGTGGCGGTCTGTGTATATTTGTAAACAACAGTTGGTGCATAAAATCTAATACTAAGGAAGTCTCAAGGTTTTGCTCGCCTGAGGTACAGTATCTCATGATAAGCTGTAGAACACACTATTTACCACACTATATTTTTCGTAGCTGTCTATTTACCACCACAAACCGATGCTGGCGCTAAGATTGCACTCAATGAGCTGTATAAGGCCATAAGCAAACAGGAAAAAGCTCATCCAGAGGCAGCGCTCCTAGTGGCCGGGGACTTTAATGCAGGGAAACTTAAATCCGTTCTACTTAATTTCTACCAGCATGTTAAATGTGCAACCAGAGGAGAAAAAAACTAGGTAGGTAACAACACATCTGCCACGCTGATCCTCAACACGGGGGACCCTCAGGGTACTCCCTGTTCACCCATGACTGCATGGCCAGGCACGACTCCAACACATCATTAAGTTTGCCGATGACACAACAGCGGTAGGCCTGATCACCGACAACGATGAGACAGCCTATAGGGAGAAGGTCAGTGACCTGGCCGTGTGGTGCCAGGATAACAACCTCTCCCTCAACGTGATCAAGACAAAGGAGATGATTGTGGACTACAGGAAAAAATTGAGGACTGAGCACGCCCCCATTCTCATCAACAGGGATGTAGTGGAACAGGTTGAGAGCTTCAAGTTCCTTGGTGTCCACATCACCAACAAACTATCATGGTCCAAACACACCAAGACAGTCGTGAAGAGGGCACGACAAAGCCTATTCCCCCTCAGGAGACGGAAAAAATTTGGCTTGGGTCCTCAGATCCTCAAAATGTTCTACAGCTGCACCATCGAGAGCATCCTGACTGGTTGCATCACCGCCTGGTATGGCAACTGCTCGGCATCCGACCGCAAGGCACTACAGAGGGTAGTGCGTACGGCCCAGTACATCACTGGGGCCACGCTTCCTGTCATCCAGGACCTCTATACCAGATGGTGTCAGAGGAAGGCCCTACAAATTGTCAAAGACTCCAGCCACCCTAGTCATAGACTGTTCTCTCTGCTACCGCACGGCAAGCGGTACCGGAGCGCCAAGTCTAGGTCCAAAAGGCTTCTTAACAGCTTCTACCCCCAAGCCATAAGACTCCTGAACAGCTAATCATGGCTACCCAGACTATTTGCATTGTCCCCCCCCCCCCCCTCTTTTACGCTGCTGCTACTCTGTTTATTATCTATGCATAGTCACTTTAACTCTACCCACATGTACATATTACCTCAATTACCTCGACTAACCGGTGCCCCCGCACATTGACTCTGTAACGGTACCCCCTGTATATAGCCTCCCTACTGTTATTTTACTGCTGCTCTTTAATTATTTTAAATTTTTTACTTAACACTTTTTTTCTTCTTCTTAAAACTGCGTTGTTGGTTAAAGATTGTAAGTAAGCATTTCACTGTAGGGTCTACACCGGTTGTATTCGGCGCATGTGCCAAATTAAATTGTATTTTATTTGATGATTACAGATGTGAGTGCTATAAGGCGGTTGTCATTGTGGCAAGTTACCTTAGATTTCTTGTGAACAGGAACGATGATGGTCAATTTGAGGCATGTGGAGATTACAGACTAGGACAGGGAGAGGTTGAAAATGGCCGTAAAGATGCCTGCCAGCTGGTCTGCGCATGCCCTGAGGATGCGCCCTGGTATTCTTTCTTGCCCAGCGGCCTTATGAGCGTTGACACGTTTAAAGGTCTTACTCACGTCAGCCTCGGAGAGCGAGTAATCCGAAACAGCGGGAGCCTTTATGCAAAGCTCTGTGGTGTTGTCATTGAAGAGTACATAAAAGGCTTTAAGTTGGTCTGGTAGAGTGGCATTGTAGGGCAGCTCACAGCTGGGTTGTCCTTTATAATCCATTTTCATCCTTGCGTTGAGCATTGGAGCCAGTGCAGTAGGATTCCACCTTATTCCTGTATTGTCTTTGCATGTTTGGTGGTTCTACGGAGGTTGTAGTGGGACTTCTTGTATGTGACTATGGCTACTTCCTTAGCCTCAGGGTTAGCTACGTTGGCTGCGATAGCCCTATGTGTGGTGTGTCTGTCCTTTTAGTTTAGCATGTGTCTCAGTGTTAATCCAGGGCCTTTGGTTGGGAAACATCTGACCTTTACTGTAGGGACAACGTCATCGGTGCATTTACTGATGAAGCCGGTGATGGTGGTGGTAAACTTGGCGACGTTGGCGGAGTCCCGAAACATATTTCAGTCTGCACTAGCAAAGCAGTCCCGTAATGTAGCATCTGCTTCGTCGGACCACTTCTCCACTGAGCGTGTCACAGGCACGTCTTGTGAAGGGAGGCCAAGGGAGTGACTTATAAGCGTGCTTGTTTGTCGTATAACAGTAGCGCCCCTAGTGGCACAGGACACTTGCTGGGAAAAGTTAGGCAGAAAGAATAATGTCTGAGTTTAATTCAATAAGAGAGAACCTGTGAAATGGAGGGTTGAAAATAAAGAGAAGGGAGGGACAGAAAAGTAATGTTTGGGAAAGATTTGGTGAAGTGGTAAAAAAGGCAGCTATGTTATGTGTGATGACTGTGAGGCGCTATACAAATTCCACAGTCACAAGACGGGACTTCAAACAAGCCTATGGCACGTCAAGGGAACTGTAGCCTACTATTCAGATGGGTTAAATGGAAACACTGACTGTAGGTCTATAACCTCTCACATAGCCTTAATATAAACTCCTGCAGAATTAAAATGATACACCAAATGTAGGCTAAATGTTGACTAGGGAACAGGTTTTTCTTTCCTTTCCCATCTTGAGAGAATGCAAATGCCAGTTAGCACCTCTACAGATGGTATCTATGTTCATCAGCATCATAAAATATGCATCCAAGCCGAACTGAAATCTTATCAGAAACATGTTGGGTCGTTTTCACAGCTTTATATTTCCTTACAACTGGTCAAAATGATATCATGTAAAAAAAAATGTGCACATGAAATATTTCCAGTTAAAATTTTCTCCCCAGTCCCTAAATTTCTTTGCTCTGTGAAAGAAGCAGAGATGACAGAACTTTACCGATGTCAGCTATATTGAAGCATTCATTCTATTGATTTATGACATTGTTCTGGTGAGCAAGGGTTTATTTAGTCTACTAGGGCAACATAATGACAGAAGAGAAGCTGCATGTATCTAATTATAGACAAGTTGACTAACAAATAGCCTACCAAAAAGTCGGAAATTATAAGCAGAAACCTATCTAAATCTGTCAAAAAAATTGTTACGCCATCTATGACTGTAGCCTAGAGCGCATTTTCTATATTAGCGGGTTAGGGTCGGGTGGTGGCCTCAGATTTTTACTTTGTCAGATACAGTGGGGGGAAAAAAGTATTTAGTCAGCCACCAATTGTGCAAGTTCTCCCACTTAAAAAGATGAGAGAGGCCTGTAATTTTCATCATAGGTACACGTCAACTATGACAGACAAATTGAGAATTTTTTTCTCCAGAAAATCACATTGTAGGATTTTTAATGAATATATTTGCAAATTATGGTGGAAAATAAGTATTTGATCACCTTCAAACAAGCAAGATTTCTGGCTCTCACAGACCTGTAACTTCTTCTTAAAGAGGCTCCTCTGTCATCCACTCGTTACCTGTATTAATGGTACCTGTTTGAACTTGTTATCAGTATAAAAGACACCTGTCCACAACCTCAAACAGTCACACTCCAAACTCCACTATGGCCAAGACCAAAGAGCTGTCAAAGGACACCAGAAACAAAATTGTAGACCTGCACCAGGCTGGGAAGAATGAATCTGCAATAGGTAAGCAGCTTGGTTTGAAGAAATCAACTGTGGGAGCAATTATTAGGAAATGGAAGACATACAAGACCACTGATAATCTCCCTTGATCTGGGGCTCCACGCAAGATCTCACCCCGTGGGGTCAAAATGATCACAAGAACGGTGAGCAGAAATCCCAGAACCACACGGGGGGACCTAGTGAATGACCTGCAGAGAGCTGGGACCAAAGTAACAAATCCTACCATCAGTAACACACTATGCTGCCAGGGACTCAAATCCTGCAGTGCCAGACGTGTCCCCCTGCTTAAGCCAGTACATGTCCAGGCCCGTCTGAAGTTTGCTAGAGTGCATTTGGATGATCCAGAAGAGGATTGGGAGAATGTCATATGGTCAGATGAAACCAAAATAGAACTTTTTGGTAAAACCTCAACTCGTCGTGTTTGGAGGACAAAGAATGCTGAGTTGCATCCAAAGAACACCATACCTACTGTGAAGCATGGGGGGTGGAAACATCATGCTTTGGGGCTGTTTTTCTGCAAAGGGACCAGGACGACTGATCCGTGTAAAGGAAAGAATGAATGGGGCCATGTATCGTGAGATTTTGAGTGAAAACCTCCTTCCATCAGCAAGGGCATTGAAGATGAAACGTGGCTGGGTCTTTCAGCATGACAATGATCCCAAACACACTGCCCGGGCAATGAAGGAGTGGCTTCGTAAGAAGCATTTCAAGGTCCTGGAGTGGCCTAGCCAGTCTCCAGATCTCAACCCCATAGAAAATCTTTGGAGGGAGTTGAAAGTCCGTGTTGCCCAGCGACAGCCCCAAAACATCACTGCTCTAGAGGAGATCTGCATGGAGGAATGGGCCAAAATACCAGCAACAGTGTGTGAAAACCTTGTGAAGACTTACAGAAAACGTTTGACCTGTGTCATTGCCAACAAAGGGTATATAACAAAGTATTGAGAAACTTTTGTTATTGACCAAATAAATTCATTAAAAATCCTACAATGTGATTTTCTGGAGAAAAAAAATCTCATTTTGTCTGTCATAGTTGACGTGTACCTATGATGAAAATTACAGGCCTCTCTCATCTTTTTAAGTGGGAGAACTTGCACAATTGGTGGCTGACTAAATACTTTTTTTCCCCACTGTATAGTCAGGCGATTGCGGATAAGTTATTAGCAATTGCGGGTGAACAAACAGCTGACCGACTACAGGATTACGTCCACGTTTCAAGTAGCTCTTCATCTATGATAAACTGAACTATTGAGATTCTCCTCCCAACACCATCAGGAGAGACTGTGTTAATATTCACCTCTGGTGTTTTTCCCTTCAGGCAAATCTTCAAACAGTTCCTGACCAACCGCATTCTGAAGGACCCCAAACAGCGACGCTTCTTCAAGTCCAACGACATCTACGAGCTGTTTACCTTATCTAACCCTGACGGGACGCAGGGCACAGAGACCAGCGCTATATTCGCAGGTACACACACACACAAACACACACACACAAGTGGTTCCGACTGTCTGTTCCTATTGGTTTTGTGTCTGATGTTTTTATTTCCCCTCGTTGTGTAGGTACGGGTTCTGATGTCCAAGCTCCTAAGAAACCAGTCAGACCAAGGTCTAACCACATACACTCTGTAACCAATCACAATGTTAGCTCCACTGGAGGTGGAACCATCCCTTCCCCATCGCCCCGGCCTGGAGACAGGACCACCCCCCTTCGCAGTAACATCTCTCTCGATAGGAACAACAGGCTGACGGACAGCCAGGAAGCCAACCAGGGCGAGGCAAGGGAGGGACCAGATATTCCTATTGACCAGTCCAAGACAGACTGTGACACACAGCACTCTAGGGAGGAGGGAAGCAACGCTCATATACACACAGACCCCGACAGAGACACAAACTCCAATCTGCCCCACAAACACAGAGAACATTCACACACTAACTCCCCCAGTCCCAGCACACAGAAGCACAGAGAAAAAAAACACAGTTCACACAAACACAGAGACTCTCAAGGACCCGGCTCCAGTCCCTACAAACACAGGGAGAAGAGGAAGCACTGTGACTCGACAGCAGAAGGACCTAAAAACAAACACGGGAAACAGAAACAGGCCAAGGTCGAGGGTCATCGCATCTCCTACCTGGTGAAGAAGAGGAGCTACAAAGGACAGGAGGAGCGCGAGGAGCAGCCGGAAAAACAGGACCAGAGACAGAGCGACGACTATGTACTGGCCAAACTCTTCAAGAAGTCGGGTATGTTTTTATGTTAATACATGTTTACAAGTAATTCAATATATTTGTATTGGTAGTTTGTATATCGCTTTAATTCTTATTCATGAAAGTTATTTTAAAGTGTTACCGTACTTTTCTTTACGTGTTTCAAGAAATCGGGTACCTCTGCACATGAGGCGTTAGTTGCCAGGTTAAGTTTTGGTGGACTGAGGGAGAAGCTCTTTGTTTAAACGGTAGAAGAAGATGAACTAGCATGAACCACAGTGTTTTTGTGTGTGTTTGTTTTGTGTTGTTTAACCACAATTGTGTTAGTGATTTTGTCCTATAATCACAGGGGAAAGTAAAGCCTCACAGTGCATCTTGAACCATTTTCTCTCTCTCCTCTCCAGGTATCCACAGTGTGATGCAGCATGACTCCATCATGGAGGCGTCTAACCCAGACTTTGTCCTGGTGGAAGCTGAAGCTAACAGAGTAGCTAAAGACGCTTTGAAAGCTCTGAAGGTCTCCAGGCAACACTGTAGACTGCCCTACAACCGACCTGCCCCAGCTCCAACCAGGTACACACACACACACACGTACACGCAGGCTAACACACACACTCGCACACAGCCTAGCACATACAGAGGGTAGTGCGTACGGCCCAGTACATCACTGGGGCCAAGCTTCCTGCCATCCAGGACCTCTATACCAGGCGGTGTCAGAGGAAGGCCCTCAAAATTGTCAAAGACTCCAGCCACCCTAGTCATAGACTGTTCTCTCTGCTACCGCACGGCAAACGGTACCGGATTGCCAAGTCTAGGTCCAAAAGGCTTCTCAACAGCTTCTACCCCCAGGCCATAAGACTCCTGAACAGCTAATCATGGCTACCCGGACTATTTGCACTGCCCCCCCACCTCCACCCCCCACCACATCTTTTTACGCTGCTGCTACTCTGTTAATTATTTATGCATAGTCACTTTAACTCTACCCACATGTACATATTACTTCAACTACCTCAACTAGCCGGTGCCCCCGCACATTGACTCAGCACCGGTACCCCCCTGTATATAACCTCCCTACTGTTATTTTATTTTACTTCTGCTCTTTTTTTCTCAACACTTTTTTTGTTTTATTTTACTTTTTTATTTAAAAATAAATGCACTGTTGGTTAAGGGCTGTAAGTAAGCATTTCACTGTAATGTCTGCACCTGTTGTATTCGGCGCATGTGGCCAATAAAATTTGATTTGATTTGATACACAGGCTAGCACACACAGGCTAGCACTGTAGACTTCCACATTGAGTGGAGGATTATGGGTAGTGTAGTTTAATGTGTGTGTGGTTGTGTGTCTACAGGAAGAGGTTTGGTCAGAAGAAGAATCCTTTGCTGTCTGCTCCTCCTTCTACAGCTGCCCCAGCTCAGGACAAATGCAAGGTAACTACACACCTCAACACCACAGAGGTAGAAAACATATTTGTATTCATTGTGTTCATTAGGGCGCACAAAGGAAAATGTTATAAGAAAAATTCACAGGGTGTCTGCAGGTCCTTAAAAGGTCTTAAGTCTTAAATTCATTTATCTAAATTAAAGGCTTTAAAATGTCTTAAATTCAGTTTTCAATGGTCTTAAAAAATGCAACCTGAGATGACTACAGTGTTTCCCCTATGTTGTGCAGCTGCTTAATTGTTGCCACCACGGCAAAATAAAAAATTCACATCAAATTATAGCCTACTCCTACCAAGGCGCATTTTCAAGATGCTAGAGAGCTCCACATGTATAGCCTACGACTCTGTGTGTGTGCCACTGCAAGTAGACTGTTGCCAGATGAGAGAGCACAGCGAGTAAGGTAGCCTACAAAATAGATAGCCAATTCGAAACATTGCTTGTAGCTTAGCTAGTTGGCTCACTCATTAGCTAGCTTGTTAACTATTTAGCTATTAAATGATTTGGTCAAACAGTATAGTGCATTATCGTCATCATTCCTCTAATGGAAGTGTCTGCCCTGCCCATGTGCCTGTTTCGCCGGGACCTGCTGCAGTGATGATGAGCGAGCCATTTTTTACTGCCTTTCCCACTGCACTTCTGTAGAAAAAAAATGTGTTCTGATTTTAGCTATAAGAAAAACACAGCTATCCTGTGTAATAACACCCGCCACCTGACAAACGCAGGTGGGTAAGAATGTCTAATTCACCAGATTAGTTTTTAGAAGCAATGGGCACAGGCATAAAAGTAGATCTAATTTACTCTGAAGTCTACTAAAGTGAGACTTTGTCCTCGTGTTTCTTGGCAATTTACATTGTTTTGTTGACAAGCTAGGTTGCTTTTCAATGTTTGAGTTTGCTACAACTGCTAGCAAATAGAGACATTGTTGGCCTCTACTAGTGACATTCTCACAGGCACATGTGATGACTCCATTGGCCCTGTTACCAAGGTAACCTTAAAGGGGCAGCTAAAATGTTTTGTCTGTGATATTTTTGTTAAAATACTCAGGTCACAGAATATTAAATTAAATCGAGCAATATACCACATTACTTCTTACTAGTAATACATGTATTGTTTTATAAACATTACTAAGCATGCTCATAATTTTTGTGTGTTTCTTTGTGTAACAAATCGGAGTTGCTGCTAGGTTTTTTTATCTACCTGCCACAGTGGCTGGTATACAAAAAAAGTTAGTTTTAGGCCCTCGTAATACTTGTTGTCACTGTTGAAGAGAGGAGGTTCTCAGCTTTGTGCAGGTATATTTTTTTATTTCTCAGCTGTCTATTTTACAACCAAGATATTGATATGGATTTGAGAGACGGAGCACACAAAATGAGCATTGGCCATTGCGAGCACATCGGCCTCATTGGGTATTAGGCTATGACAGCAACGTTTTTTAGGGCATTAATAATTACTTTACTGTTAGATTAAAACATGGTTACTTCCAGTGAAAATTATATTTCGAGGTAGTCCTCTAGCTAATGTGTTTTGAGTTTCCACTTACTCAGCTGGTGAATTAGCACCAAATATTTGTCTGTGATATTAGTGTAGGCAAATTCATCTCTATTGAACAAAAAATATAGAGTCCTATTTTAACACTAAATAGAACAATGGCCTAGTTGTCAAACTAAAATTCATTACAATCACTGGATTAGGTTGCAGTGCATATAAGAATATCTTGAATCATGCATTCCTGCTTAGATAAAACACGTTATTTGAGTACCATCTCAGTAGTCTATTGCACTTCTTTATTAAAGCACTGTGAATGCCATTAGAAGATGATTAGCCTACTATTTGTTTTCGATTAGTGACTGTGTGAAGAAATAGGGAATATAAGCAGGTTTGTGGCGCACGCAGACCTCAAAGTTGGTATTAAATTGCATTTCAATTGGCATTAAAAAGGTATTTTAAAAAGTCTTAAATTCAACTTGATGGAACCTGCAGATAACCTGTTTCAATGGAAATGGAAATTAGTGTTTCCTATTGGACACATCCAGGTAGTCTCTCCATGTTTCGGTCAGTTTTCCTCTGTTTGGTGCCTAATGACATGACCCTGCTGAAACATATAGTCAGATATTCTCTGTTCTTCATTATTCTGTTCTCTGTTGTAACCCAGTGTGTCTGCTTTGTCTGTGTAGGATGCTTCCATCATCAAGAAAACCATTGCCAGGAAACCCATCCCAGGGGGTCACTTCAGTGGAGAAGGGGTAGAGGTGGGCGGATCTTCCTCCGCTCTGCTGGCCCGCATGAAAGCTAGGAACCACCTCAGCCTGCCCCAGAGAGAAGGGGATGGAGGAGGAGAGGAAGAGGAAGAGGAGGAGGGGGGGCATACCACCTCGGGCACTCCTGCCCCCCCTACGGAACACGATGAGCTCCTGGTGGAGCTGAGGAACTTTGTGGCATTCCAGGGAGCTGTGGATGGACAAGCCAGCACCAAGGAGGTCCTGGACCACTTCACCCCCAGACTGAACCAGACCCAGACCCCTGTCTTCAGAGAACTACTCCGAAACATCTGTAACTTCCACAGGGCAGAGGGGCAGGAGGGGACGTGGAGACTTAAACCTGACTACAGATAATGGGAGTAGGGAGAAGGGGAGAGGAGACTCACATCTGACTACCTGTACTGTGAGGAAGAGAGGAAAAAGGAGTGTAAAGAGGGTGAGGCAGAGGAGGAGAAGTGTGTGTTGATGGAGCAAGAGAGGAACTTGAGACAAAAAAAAATGTCACCTTGCGGAGAGAACAGAGAGGGAGGAGAGGGGGACCTGAGTTACTGTAGTAGTTGTTGGGTTGGGGGGGGTTGGGTTGGTGCTATTAATGTCCACTGGTGGAATTCCAGAAATTTTTTGTTTATTTGTTTGTTTAGTTGTTTGTACCTGGGATCT
Source organism: Coregonus clupeaformis (assembly GCF_020615455.1). NCBI lineage: Eukaryota > Metazoa > Chordata > Actinopteri > Salmoniformes > Salmonidae > Coregonus > Coregonus clupeaformis. The sequence continues at coordinate 4,098,215 of NC_059228.1, forward strand.
ACTTGAATTCAGACATTTTACATGTAATTGAAGTTGTAACAGAAATTGATTACCGTTCTCGTGGCAGCAGGATATTATGCTGGCAGCGCGATCGCAGATTTTTTAAATTCAAAATAAGAGTCCCCTTACAAAGACATGCTAAACTTTGGGAATATCGCTTTATTTTTTGCACTCTAGTGCAGTACAACTGTTTTTCACAGCATTGCAACCACATTTAAGAAGATGTCTTAGTCCACCGCATCCACCGATGTTGCACTTCCACATGAAAGGTGTGCAGAGCTAGAGCGGTGTTTGTCAGACCATGAGACATCCCGAAAATCGGTCTTCTCACTAAAATGTCTGTAGCGTCCGAACGGCCTTCAAACTGTTATGACCCCTCTATGGAAAGATGACGATGGTGTTCTCCGTTTTGCTCTACGACCCACACAAGCGTCTTGGGACTCGTCTGAAGTCAGTACAGCTGATCTGCCAACTTCTTTCTGTAGAGTCAAACAGTTTGGGCTACAAACTAATATCTGTCACGAACACATACAGTACCAGTGAAAAGTGTTAAACAAATCAAAATATATTTTATATTTGAGATTCTTCAAATAGCCACCGTTTGCCTTGATGACAGCTTTGCACACTCTTGGCATTCTCTCAACCAGCTTCACCTGGAATGCTTTGCCAACAGTCTTGAAGGAGTTCCCATATATGCTGAGCACTTGTTGGCTGCTTTGCCTAAACTCTGCGGTCCAACTCATCCCAAACCATCTCGATTGGGTTGAGGTAGGGGGATTGTGGAGGCCAGATCAACTGATACAGCACTCCATCATTCTCCTTATAATAATAATAATATAATATGCCATTTAGCAGATGCTTTTTATCCAAAGCGACTTACAGTCGTGCGTGCATACATTTTTGTGTATGGGTGGTCCCGGGGATCGAACCCACTACCTTGGCGTTACAAGCGCCGTGCTCTACCAGCTGAGCTACAGAGGACCTTCTTGGTAAAATAGCCCTTACACAGCCTGGAGGTGTGTTGGGTCATTGTCCTGCTGAAAAACAAATGATAGTCCCACTAAGCGCAAATCAGATGGGATGGCGTATCGCTGCAGAATGCTGTGGTAGCCATGCCGGTTAAGTGTGCCTTGAATTCTAAATAAATCACAGTCAGTGTCACCAGCAAAGCACCCCCCCCCACCTCCTCCATGCTTTACGGTGGGAAATACATATAAGGAGATAATCCATTCACCCACACCGCGTCTCACAAAGCCACGGCGGTTGGAACCAAAAATCTCAAATTTGGACTCCAGACCAAAGGACAAATTTCCACCGGTTTAATGTCCGTTGCTCGTGTTTCTTGGTCCAAGCAAGTCTCTTCTTATTGGTGTCCTTTAGTAGTGGTTTCTTTGCAGCAATTTGACTGTGAAGGCCTGATTCAGACTGTCTCCTATGAAGAGTTGATGTTGATATGTGTCTGTTACTTGAACTCTGTGAAGCATTTATTTGGGCTGCAATTTCTGAGCCTGGTTACTCTAATGAACTTATCCTCTGCTGCAGATGTAACTGGCTCTTCCATTCCTCTGGCGGTCCTCATGAGAGCCAGTTTCATCATAGCGCTTGATGGTTTTTGTGACTGTACTTGAAGAAACGTTCAAAGGTCTTTAAATGTTCCGTATTGACTGACCTTCATGTCTTAAAGTAATGATGGACTGTTGTTTCTCTTTGCTTATTTGAGCTGTTTTTGCCATAATATGGACTTGGTCTTTTACCAAATAGGGCTATCTTCTGTATACCCCTCTACCTTGTCACAACACAACTGATTGACTCAAACTATTTAAGAAGGAAAGAAATTCCACAAATTAACTTTTTTAGAATTGAAATGCATTCTAGGTGACTACCTCATGAAGCTGGTTGAGAGAATGTCAAGAGTGTGCAAAGCTGTCATCAAGGCAAACGGTGGCTATTTGAAGAATCTAAAATCTAAAATACACTGCTCAAAAAATATAGGGAACACTTAAACAACACATCCTAGATATGAAATAATTTTATTAAATACTTTTTTCTTTACATAGTTGAATGTGCTGACAACAAAATCACACAAAAATTATCAATGGAAATCAAATTTATCAACCCATGGAGGTCTGGATTTGGAGTCACCCTCAAATTTAAAGTGGAAAACCACACTACAGGTTGATCCAACTTTGATGTAATGTCCTTAAAACAAGTCAAAATGAGGCTCAGTAGTGTGTGTGGCCTCCACATGCCTGTATGACCTCCCTACAACGCCTGGGCATGCTCCTGATGAGGTGGCGGATGGTCTCCTGAGGGATGTCCTCCCAGACCTGGACTAAAGCATCCGCCAACTCCTGGACAGTCTGTGGTGCAACGTGGCGTTGGTGGATGGAGCGAGACATGATGTCCCAGATGTGCTCAATTGGATTCAGGTCTGGGGAACGGGCGGGCCAGTCCATAGCATCAATGCCTTCCTCTTGCAGGAACTGCTGACACACTCCAGCCACATGAGGTCTAGCATTGTCTTGCATTAGGAGGAACCCAGGGCCAACCGCACCAGCATATGGTCTCACAAGGGGTCTGAGGATATAATCTCGGTACCTAATGGCAGTCAGGCTACCTCTGGCGAGCACATGGAGGGCTGTGCGGCCCCCCCAAAGAAATGCCACCCCACACCATGACTGACCCACCGCCAAACCGGTCATGCTGGAGGATGTTGCAGGCAGCAGAACATTCTCCACGGCGTCTCCAGACTCTGTCACGTCTGTCACATGTGCTCAGTGTGAACCTGCTTTCATCTGTGAAGAGCACAGGGCGCCAGTGGCGAATTTGCCAATCTTGGTGTCTCTGGCAAATGCCAAACGTCCTGCACGGTGTTGGGCTGTAAGCACAACCCCCACCTGTGGACATCGGGCCCTCATACCACCCTCATGGAGTCTGTTTCTGACCGTTTGAGCAGACACATGCACATTTGTGGCCTGCTAGAGTTCATTTTGCAGGGTTCTGGCAGTGCTCCTCCTCCTCCTCCTTGCAAAGGTGGAGGTAGCGGTTCTGCTGCTGGGTTGTTGCCCTCCTACGGCCTCCTCCACGTCTCCTGATGTACTGGCCTGTCTCCTGGTAGCGCCTCCATGCTCTGGACACTACGCTGACAGACACAGCAAACCTTCTTGCCACAGCTCGCATTGATGTGCCATCCTGGATGAGCTGCACTACCTGAGCCACTTGTGTGGGTTGTAGACTCCGTCTCATGCTACCACTAGAGTGAAAGCACAGCCAGCATTCAAAAGTGACCAAAACATCAGCCAGGAAGCATAGGAACTGAGAAGTGGTCTGTGGTCACCACCTGCAGAACCACTTCTTTATTGGGGGTGTCTTGCTAATTGCCTATAATTGCCACCTGTTGTCTATTCCATTTGCACAACAGCATGTGAAATGTATTGTCAATCAGTGTTGCTTCCTAAGTGGACAGTTTGATTTCACAGAAGTGTGATTGACTTGGAGTTACATTGTGTTGTTTAAGTGTTCCCTTTATTTTTTTGAGCAGTGTATATTTTGATTTGTTTAACACTTTTTTGGTTACTACACGATTCTGTATGTTTTTTACATAGTTTTGAGGTCTTCACTATTATTCTACAATGTAGAAAATAGTAAAAATAAAGAAAAACCCTTGAATGAGTAGGTGTGTCCAAACTTTTGACTGGTACTGTATATCTGGAGATTAGTTTAGTGTAAAAGATAAGGGGTCAAATACATGTAAAACAACCCCCCCCATAAATAGTTTCCTGATCTTTCTTATACTGTATCTCTCAGATCTAGGACAGACACTAAAGAAAAAAACTTTATTTTGATTTTTTTTAGACCATCTGTTGTTCCATGTAGTGAATCTGTTATTCAATGCATTTGTATTGGCTAATAGCAGTTAAGACTAAATTACATTTTTCATAAAACAGCTTACACGGCTTAGACTATAGAGGGTTAATATTGTATGACACAAAGTATGTGGGCACCCCTGACAGGTGTATAAAATTGAGCACACCGCCATGCAATCTCCATAGACAAGCATTGGCAGTAGCCTTACTAAAGAGCTTTGACTTTCAACGTGGCGCCATCATAGGATGCCACCGTTCCAACAAATCAGTTTGTCAAATGTCTCCCCTGCTAGAGCTGCCCCGGTCAACTGTAAGCGCTGTTGTGAAGTGGAAATGTCTAGGCGCAACAACGGCTCAGCCGTGAAGTGGTAGGCCACACAAGCTCACAGAACGGGACCGCCGAGTGCTGAAGGGCGTAGCGTGTAAAAATCGTCTGTCCTCAGTTGCAACATGCACTAGTGAGTTCCAAACTGCCTCTGGAAGCAGCGTCAGCACAATAACTGTTTGTCGGGAGCTTCATGAAATGGGTTTCCATGGCCGAGCAGCCGCATACAAGCCTAAGATTACCATGCGCAATGCCAAGCGTCGGCTGGAGTGGTGTAAAGCTCACCACCATTGACTCTGGAGCAGTGGAAATGTGTTTTATCTTATAGTCCGATAGACGAATCTGGATTTGGCGGATGCCAGGAGAACGCTACCTGCCCCAATGCATAGTGCCAACTGTAAAGTTTGCTGGAGGAGGAATAATGGTCTGGGGCTGTTTATCATGGTTCGGGCTAGGCCCCTTAGTTCCAGTGAAGGGACATTTTAACGCTACAGCATACAATGACATTATAGACGATTCTGTGCTTCTAACTTTGTGGCAACAGTTTGGGGAAGTCCAGTTTCAGCATGACAATACCCCTGTGCACAAAGCGAGGTCCATACAGAAATGGATTGTCAAGATCGGTGTGGAAGACCTTGACTGGCCTGCACAGAGCCCTGACCTCAACCCCATTGAACACCTTTGGGATGAATTGTAACGCCGACTGCGAGCCAGGCCTAATCGCCCAACATCAGTGCCCGACCTCACAAATGCCCTTGTGGCTGAATGGAAGCAAGTCCCCGCCGCAATATTCCAACATCTAGTGGAAAGCCTTCCCAGAAGAGTGGAGGCTGTTATAGCAGCAAAGGCGGGACCAACTCCATATTAATGCCCATGATTTTGAAATGAGATGTTCGACGAGCAGGTGTCCACATACTTTTGGTCATGTAGTGTATTTATACCAGCATTTCTTTAGATAGTTTACACCAACACTGGTATGTTGAAAGCTATATGTAAAGAAATACACAAAAAATATATATATACAAATATATGTAATTGGATTACTCGATAGTCTACAAAACTTAAATTGGTCTATTGTGCTGGGCAACGGGTTTAATACAGAGTGCTGGTGACTCCTTACTCCACCCACTCCATTCACTGCAATGCAATACACTGCATATGAGTTACATATTGGCTTATAGAGAAAAAATGTAATGCCACTGTAAAAGTGGGGTTGGGATTACTCAATATGAGCTGTAGAATCTAAATATGATTTTATTTCTTGGGGGACTGATGTCTACATACCCAGCCAGCACTTTTACTCCACCCATTCCAGTAGTCCCAACACAATACACTGTAGGCCTATAAATTACATATTGGCTTATAGAGGGAAAAAAGACTGTGCCGATGTGCGTTGTAGCCTATGGAATGGGCGTAGTAAAAGGCCGGCAACACTGTATTATTCAGTGCCCATGAAATGACACCATATATAGATTCTACAGACCCTACTGAGTACTCCCCACCCCACTTTTATATTGGCACAAATAATCATTTTTTCACTAAGCCCAATATTGTCAACATACCAGTCTGAACATTGTATTTTTCAAGTAGTCTTAAAATAATGTTTTAAAAAACATATTTAACAAATATTCCATAAATTCCTTCTTGCATTTGAAGCACTAAAAATCGACATTGATTCAAATGTATTATTTTTTGAATGAGTATCCATCCACCTTGCAATGTTTTGAAATGCGTGCTTTTATTTTGGTTTCTTCATTACCATAGGAAAGTGACATCATCCTTAGTGCTGCTTGCAGAATAGTAGTCAGGGATTGACTCTAGGGAGAACTACAATAGACACTGAGTGTACAAAATACAAAACACCTTCCTACTATTGAGTTACACACCTTTTTGCCCTCAGAACAGCATCAATTTGTCTGGACATGGACTCTACAAGATGTCAAAAGCATTCCACAGGGCTCCTCAAACCGGTTCGCCTGGCACCTACTAACATACCCCGTTCAAAAGCACTTCAATCTTTTGTCTTGCCCATTCACCCTCTGAATGGCGCACACACAATCTATGTCTCAATAGTCTCGGCTTGAAATTCTTCTTTAACCTGTCTCCTTTCCTTCATCTACATTGATTTTATGTGGATTTAACAGGTGACATCAATAAGGGATCATAGCTTTCACCTGGATTCACCTCGTCAGTCTGTCATGGATAGAGTAGGTGTTCCAACTGTTTTGTACACTCAGTGTATATTAGTATTACAATGGATCTTTATGGTATTATACATTGCTATGTTGAGGTTGGATTTTGCAATATTCCTAAATTAATATTTGCGCTGCTCTTGGAACAATTAATATTGAAACAAAAGTTAATGCGTTCATTCATACATTTTCTTGGAGTATCATATTTTTCTTGGAGTGTCAAGGGGGGGGGTCAATTGAAATGCTCTCCTATACTATCTTCTCTCGTATCGACCGAAGATGTAAGGACTTGATTTTTCCTATTTTTTAAGGCTATTGAACAACTTGATTTTCTAAAGCCAAGGGGAGATTGTGGAGAAATATTACGACATCGTAATAGCTGACTAAATCAAACCTGATCTACCTCAATACCACAGGAGGCTGCTAAGGGGAGGACTGCTCATAATAATGGCTGGAATGGAGTGAGTGGAATGGTTCCAGCCATTTGTATGAGCCCGTCCTCCCCAATTAAGGTGCCACCGGCCGCCTGTGCTCTATACCCAACATGGTCTCATAGATTAGACGTAACATAGTAAAATAAATCCGGTAGAAGCAGATTAATATGATATGTTTGGTATGGTTACATAAAACAGAAGGTTAATTAAGGCAAAAACTAAAGTTGGGTGAGCGTGTAACACGAACATCTAGCAACCCAAAGGTTGCATGTTCTAAAATCACGGACAACTTTAGCATTTTAGCTAATTAGCAACTTTGCAACTACTTACTACTTTTAAGCTACTTTGCAACTACTTAGCATGTTAGCTAACCTTAACCCTTTGAACTAACTCATAATCTTAACCCCTAACCCTTAGCCTAGCTAACGTTAGCCACCTAGCTATATTATTTTGCTAAATGTTTTGCTAATTAGTAACATATTGTACAAATTGCAATTCGTAACATATATGAATTGCAATTCGTAACATATATGAATTGCAATTCGTAACATATACGAATTGCAATTCGTAACATACCATATGAAATGGATGATGGACAACCACATATTAATACATACCATACGAAACGTAACATATCATACCAATTGCTGTGTCCCGGATTTACATTTACTATGTTTGGTCTACATCCGAGTCCAGGTTGCTATACCTGTCAGTTGTGTAGATAGAAATGTGTAGATGCCAACTTTTATAGACACAATAACATGACTGCATTTCATAATGATGGAATAAATCTTCCATAAAATCTAAAGTGTATAGTGTATTTTTTTTGTTTCTCTAATTCTATGGAGATCCTTATTTTCGAATTTTATAATGCCAACCACTTATTTATACTCTGTAGAAAATATTGATTTATAATTTAGCTTCAAGGTTATCTTTCAAAATTGCTTTTCTTTCAAATCAGTTCATCCCCTTTCTACTACACGTGAGCACCTGCCTTTTACAACCTCTGAGCAACGATTTTACCCAACCACTATTAACCCATTTTAGTTATTATGAACAGTGCATTTGACTATCAACGGTAGAAACATTACACACAGATTTTTTCGTGTCTGCATACATGGGGAAAATATATTGATTTGTCCAAAATGGAATCAGATTGACTGCTTTAGTCCTTTTGAGCTCAAATAATTAAAAGCATGCACTATTCTACTTTACTTTAGGATTTTATTTTGGAGCATGTATTTCCTTGTGTACCAAACTAAGCACGGCAAAAACCTATGGCCCAATTCCAAAACAATAAATAGACTTCTGCAACTATACTGAACAAAAATATAAATGGAACATGTAAAGTGTTGGTCCCATGTTTCATGAGCTGAAATAAAAGATCCCAGAAATGTTTAATACGGACAAATAGCTCATTTCTCTCAAATTTTGTGCACAAATTTGATTACATCCCTGTTAGTGAGCATTTCTCCTTTGCCAAGATAATCCATCCACCTGACAGGTGTGGCATATTAAGACGCTGATTAAACAGCATGATAATTACACAAGTACACCTTGTGATGGTTACAATAAAAGGTCCCTCTAAACTGTGCACACAACACAACATTTGTTACACAACACAATGCCACAGATGTGTCAAGTTTTGAAGGAGCGTGCAATTGGCATGCTGACTGCAGGAATGTCCACCAGAGCTGTTGCCAGATAATTGAATGTTCATTTCCCTACCATAAGCTGCCTCAAACTTCATTTTAGAGAATTTGGCAGTACGTCCAACCGGCCTCACAACCGCAGACCACGTGTTACCACGCCAGCCCAGGACCTCCACATCTGGCTTCTTCACCTGCCGATCGTCTGAGACCAGCCACCCGGACAGCTGATAAAACTGTGGGTTTGCACAACCGAAGATTTTCTGCCCAAACTGTCAGAAACCGTCTCAGGGAAGCTCAAGTGCGTGCTTGTCGTCCTCACCAGGGTCTTGACCTGACTGCAGTTCGGCGTCGTAACCGACTTCAGGGGGCAAATGCTCACCTTTGATGTCCACTGGCACGCTGGAGAACTGTGCTCTTCATGGATGAATCCCGGTTTCAACTGTACCGGGCAGATGGCAGACAGCGAGTATGGCGTTGTGTGGGCGAGCGGTTTGCAATGTCAACGTTGTGAACTGAGTGCCCCATGGTGGCGGTGGGGTTATGGTATGGGCAGGCATAAGCTACGGACAACGAACACAATTGCATTGTATCGATGGCAATTTGAATACAAAGCGATACCGTGACGAGATCCTGAGTCCCATTGTCGTGCCATTCATCAACAATCAACAAGCTGATCAACTCTATGCAAAGATGTGTCGCGCTGCATGAGGCAAATGGTGGTCACACCAGATACTGATTTCCTTATATGAACTAACTCAGTAAAATGTTTGAAATTGTTGCGTTTATATTTTTCTTCAGTGTATTATTGGCTATAGAGAGAGAGAGACCTAATCGTGTGGGGTTTCGGGTTGTGTCAGTAGGTAAGCATTAATACACTCCAGACTGTGCGTTGCCAAGGAATTACCGCAAATCTCAGCGGTGTGAGAAGGCACGAGGCCAAAGGCTGCCCCACGTAGCTGCTGATGGAGTACTCGTCACCTGTAAACGTCCTCACCTCAGCGTAGAACTAGCGCAGGTTTTCGTTCATCTTCACCTCTCCATCAGTCTCCCAATATAACGTCACCCCTGCGTGCACAGCCCAGTCAGTGGAAACGGTCAATGCCCAACTAGTGACCTTTTTAGTGTTGCGCTCCTCCTTTTCGCTCTCAATCTGGTCCAGTTCAGCTACTGCAAGCTGGACAAGCCTGTTCTTTATCTTCAGCCTTTCCTCATCAACTGTTGGCCAACGTTTTTCAGCCAGGTCACCCGTGACACAAGTCAGTGTTTCACGTCCATCCATGTCTGAGGATGTCAGGAAATGACGGGGAAACCGGCCACTAGCGTGCAACAGTGTTACCTTCAAGTAGGTTTCGGGTTTTGCTAGGGCATTATTGACTGGGATGGCATCTGCTTCTGATTCCAAAGGTTGCAAGTTCGAATCCAGTCGCTAAATGACGTCATCACCTAATTTGCTTAATTGGCGATGTGCATGTAATTGTGATGGATGCTGTAGGAGAGAGGAATAACGTCGTGGGAGAGACAAAAAGTGAGTAAAAAACACCCTACATTTACATCCCGCCCTGAATGTAAGCCAGGGCGGGATCAGCCAGCGGCGGCTTCCCGCATGCGCGATTCATCTCCAGTCTGGACGCGGAGGGGTGAACATCTCCTGCGCTGACTGCAGCTGGGAGGGACTGCTGCACGAGGACTGGGACACACCGCCTGTGAGTGCTTTGGGACGGGGGTGGGGCCCACGGCAGCACTCGCTGCTCATTGAGAAGAGTAAGAGCGATATGTGCTTTCACGTCAGAGTCTCCAAAAGTCTCCAATAACACCAGAAAAAGTTGCTCGATTTGTCGCTAGTCGCTTTTTTGAAAATGTGTCGCTAGAGGGGTCTGAAAACTTGCTAAATATAGCGACAGTCGCTAAGTTGGCAACACTGGTGAGAGCTACATAGTTGGATTTTTTTCAGGGTGAGGCCCCCATGTAAATAAAAATGTATCACAAAATCCTCCAGGTTTGTCTGTTGTTATTGAATGTCAGTTAATTATGCTAATTACCATTATCTGATTTTAAATATGTTCCATTCATGAGCATAAGTTCATATGTAGTTAGCAAATTATTTTCTGATAGGCTACTTTTTTTTTCCTGGGTTCTAGAACAAGTTGAAAACAACAGTCTTCCAGTCATTGCCCTAACGCAAGTTAGCATTGGCTCCCAGAAGTACCTTCATACTGCAGGCAGAGACAGAAAAATGGTATCCAGGAGTTCGTCTGGGCAGGAACTTGCAGTATCCCTTTAAGACTTGCACACCACAATGAATGTGATCTAGCATTCTGCCAATGGTCTATGGCGTTGTGTTTTAGGGACCACCTGCTTGCTGTAGGCCTAGATCACATTTTTCACGCGATTCTACATGTAGAATCGGTTGGCACTCAGTTCCAAAATTATGTTCAGAGGTGCTAAATAGCCTACCAGAAAACGCTATTGGTGTGTCTGAGTCCTAAGTGAGGTGACAGAGAAAGCTGCAGTTTTACGCTGACAGACTTCACATGATAAAGAGGGTCCTTACTGACACACGCACTCACACACACACAGATTGTTTCTCTCTATACTCTTAGAAAAAAAAATCTAAGAGTTTAATACTTTATTTCAATTTTCTCCTTGCCTCTAGTCGGAAGTCGTAATAACTTTATTTTCAGCAGTGCAAAAATTAATTACATGCATTTAATAACCAAAATATCATTATTATTCCCCCTTTTAATATCACAAATGCTGCACACAGGGGACGCTCTTAATAGCGCACGGGCCGTAACTGGCCATTACCCGACTGTAATGATATTACAGACCCAATTACCTGCCATTAGACCGGCTTCTCCACCTTATGTGCGTTGATCCAATCCCACCCTCCTCTTCCAATCCCACCCTCCTCTTTCAAATGTCAGGTGCAGTATGGAGCCTCATTTCGCCTCTCCATGGAGACTCCAGCGTCTGCGCTGTGATGTCCCAGATTCGCTTTAAAACTAATTGAAAGGGTCCCATGGTATATCGTTTATCCGTGGAAGCGATATAAAATTGTGGGACCCCTTGCTGTGAAGAAAATCAAAATTCTGGCCATTGTAAATGTTATGATATGCGCAGCCCGTTGTAAAGTGGACCCGGTAACCCACCTAAAGAGCAATTAACGGCCTGGCAGTCAATCTCAAACCCAACAGAAGTCATCTTAGATTTTTAATATAGAAGCAACCAAATAAAGAATGTGTGTGCGTGTGTGTTTTTATGGCCAGGGACTAACCACTGACATAACAGCAGAATAATCTGCCGGGGAAAATATTTGAATTCTCAGATACCTGGGAGAGTTGATGTTTCTCTCACACACACACACATACGGAGACACACACAGAGAGAGCGAGAGAGAGGTCCCACTCACAGTGAGAAGACAAAGCCGCGGTAATCCGATTAGAACCAATTAAGCGTGAGATTCTAAAGGCAGCAAGAGCTGAAAGCCTCAACTCGCTGTAGACATCTGGACACTCCCAGAGAGAGAAAGGCAGAGAAGATAAACTCCGATAGGGATGCTGTGGGGGAAAGAGGGGAGTGAGTAAGAGAGAGAGTGAGAAAGAGAAAGAGAGGTTGTAGAGATAGATAGTGGGACAGAGAGAGAGCGAGTGTGACTGTGACAGTGGATTTGCCGGTACCTCAAACATACAGGAAACTCTTCGCGCCCTCAGCATCCTCTCCTCCTCGCCCCTGGACCAGCGCAAGACAAATACTCAGCAGGTATGACAGACAGCCGGAATATCTACCATGTTCTATCTTAGATAGGCTACGTGTTTCATATCATTTACTATCATTTATGACTTTTTTTTGCAAGAGATCTGGGCATTATTTCTGATTTGTCGCTTTAACTCATTTGGTGAGTGCTGCCCTGTGGACTATTTTGATGAGGATTAATCTCCGCTAATAACTTTGGTGTGAGCACATTTCATGCTATTTCATGTTTTATTCCAGTGTTTTATAGCCTAGTAATTTGGTTTGTTGCGCAAATTACTTTTATTGTTTTTTTATTTGGGAGGGAAGAGCAGGGAGTTTTTGTCTTTTCCTATTTTGTCATTGATATAAACATTGTAATAATTACACTGATTAGGCTTACAATGGTTGGATTTTGGCCCGTTCCACTAATGTCAAATATTGATGCAGACAGTTTGGACACATCTTGACTCGTTATTCTCTGATTTGCGACTGAAATTATTTGATTTATTTTCAGATTTCTCCGTGACATCGGGCTTTCGTCCACACATATCCATAGATAAACAAAGCCCAGAAAACCATCATGTTTTACTTTCACTGTCCCCCTCAGCTGGATGGAGAATGCTGTCGGACTAATACGCGTAAGTAGACCATAGCCTAATGCTGCAACTTTTGGGACCGCTTCTCCATAGATGGGCTAGAATGTGTTGTTTTGATTTGGAAATACTAAGTGTAGGCTACATCAGCCTATAACTTCTATATCCTTGCAATCGAGTATAAATATGTGCAGCCTGACCCTACCTCTGAATAGGCTGTAAGAAGAGTGGTTTAAGGGTTATGACTCATGAAAACTGTAAACATCTGAATAACATATTTGTATCCACTTTATTTCATTGTGGTAAATAAAGTATGTGTGCATTTGTGTGTGTTCATAATTTCGTGTAAAGTACTATAAAACTGTTCCCTTGATATAGCTGTGATACTGTATATATGTATTACTGCATGTTCCATACATTTTTTAAACGGTTGTCGCGAGTTTTTGTTTGTCTTTAAAGATCATACTTATTTTTGAAGAAGCTTGTTTTAATAGCGTATTTTTGTTTGTTTTATGAACTGTTTGAAATGTGTGTGTGTGTGTGTGTGTGTGTGGTTAGCCCCGAGGCTGAGGCGGGTGTGGTGTCCCGTCTGCGGCCACAGATGTTGGGTGTCATGCCTCAGACCGGGACATCAATGTTTCATGGCTCCAATAAGTGGAATACAAGTAGATTATAGTCCGTTTCAATGGGCCATCCTTTTTACTGACATCCTAAAAAATAAACTCCTGCTTGATCCCTTAGTTTTGATGTTTTTGCTGTAAAAATATGTTGCAAAGTGTTTCCATGTCCGTTTTTGAGTGAAAACAAACAAATGTATTCAATGTATTTATATCACCAAGTATTTTTATTGAAACATTTCTTCGATTATTATGTTTTCAGTGAACACCAACGGGTTTGCCAACCATGCGTCAGCAGGTGATTTTGATGACGGCTTTCTGCGGAGAAAACAACGTAGAAATAGAACAACATTTACTCTACAACAGGTAGCAATCAATTATAAAACTCTGGACTGCTTAGAAATATCACTCTGTACATTGGTTATAACGAATGTAATCCAATAACAAATGTAGGCCTAATATTTCCATAATGTTGTTGATAACGATTATTATGATGATGCTTATTATTTCCAACATAATAATAAAATTTAGCCTATCACTTCCTTATTACTTGCACTTATTCTAGTTAATAGCATTTTGTTGCCTAGTGAGGCTATTCATAGACCTACAGTATATATAGGCCTATCGCTTCTGAAAGTAGGCTAGGGTACTTACCAAAACATGTACCTTGTAGATTTTGTATATTTCGTTCAAAAACCAACACCAACATAAAAATAAAATTTTGTGTGGTGTTATGAATAATAAAGTCGTATAACTTTAAAACTCTTAATGTAATATTGATCTTATTCTCAGTTGGAAGCTTTGGAGGCTGTTTTCGCGCAGACTCACTACCCGGATGTGTTCACGCGCGAGGAACTGGCCATGAAGATCAACCTGACAGAGGCGCGTGTCCAGGTGAGCACGCACGCACGCACACAGGAATGAAGCAGCGGGCTCTGAGCACGTTTGACCAGAGAGGGTAAATTAAGGCACTCTGTCATTCTCCCGATGCTCTTTAATAACATCAACATAATGGTGAATATTAGATCAGGTTGATTAATCGGTCATTCATAATTAAACAGTGATAATGTTCTTCACTAATTTGTCCGCATCTCAAAACAAAGGTACAAAATATACATCATACATGTGCGTCCGTTTCCGCAGCTCATAAAAAAAAAAGCATAAGGGATGCTTTTAAAGAGGGCAGTAGATAAAAATGTTAAGACCATTAAATATGCGCTCACACACACACACACATCTTTACATTGTTAATATTTATTTTTTGCCCTCCACATATGTGTGGTTATAAACTTGGTCAGTTGTAATTCAATTCAGTGTGTCCTGTATGTAATTTCCTGCATTCCAGATTTGCTTTTGGGTTTTGTTGTGAGCGCAGATCTAATTGTAGGAAATATAATAGTTAGGCTTTGCTTCCCCTGGGTCATCTTACTATTGCTTAAAGCCGACGGCGCGCGGGATAATGGAATCCCGAGCTGTAAATTAGGGATTGTAAACAAATTATTCCGTTCTAATCCGATTACAGCATTGCTATTATTAAATCTGAACATGAATCTGCCGCAGCATGCAGGGATATTAAACTTACATTATTATTAGAAAATAAATGTCCTTTCTGTTGTAGTGTTGTTGGCCCGTCTTTATTGTATTGTGTCAATGGGTTTCCTCCTCCTTAAAGCAGGTGCCAAATGGAGATTAATGTAGCAATTACCAGCCATTCAGAGGGACGGGATCACGACTCTTTAGCTGTAAGGTGCAGGGGTGAGATAGCCTGCCTCACAATCACAACAAGCCGCCATATTGTTGTCCTGTCACTAAACTAAACGGTTATCCTTTTTTTGTACATTGCCTGAATGGGATTCGTTTTGTTTGGCTGTTGACATCATTGTACCTAGGCTTTTGCACAATGGTGACTGTTCTGTCCCGCGTGCAGGGCGCATGCAGTCGTTCTGATTCGCACACCCGCTCCACCCCATTCCATTCACACACATCATGATTAATGCGTGTACGAGTGCAGTCTTAATCGAATCTGATGTTGTCAAACAATCACTAAATAGGGGAATAAACGACTTCATCACAGCTCTCTCTCTAAAGCGCCCTGACTGTCAGTGGGAAGTCATTAAAATATGAGAATGAAAAATTGCTCAATTAAATGTTGTTATAGGCAATGACCTTCATTCAATTAGGATATAGAAGTTGGCAGTATGTGGCAGGCTGGAGACTATGGGTGGGTGAAGTTTGGGAGAAGTGGCAGTGCAAAGTCACTCAGGCAGAGTGCTTCGGTCTGACACACACACACACACACACACACACACACACACACACACACACACACACACACACACACACACACACACACACACACACATACACACACACATACACACACAGTGATATGTTATCTTTATATTATCATGAACCAAAATAATGACATCCTTTTGATACATTTAATAGCAAGACACAATAGACCATGTCCATATTTCGGTGATGAGACATGGTTAATGAAATCTGTCCGTTTTCTGACCAACTGAATCTTACCTTCTGCTCCTGTGTGCATAAATACAAATATGCTGGTCTGGGTTTGTAACATGTCAACATACAAAAGCAGGTATTCATTGGACTACATTCAATTGTACAAGGGAGAGAGATTGCATGGAGCAACATTGCATTTTTTTTTACTTCCTCTCCTCCTGTTTAGGTGTGGTTCCAGAATCGCAGGGCCAAGTGGAGAAAGACAGAGAGAGGGAGTACAGACCTTGACGGAGGGAAGGAGCCGATGAACGAGGGAGGCACTCCTCCGTCCAGGAGTCTGAACTCCCAGTCTCCTGTGGACCAGAGCAGGAAACAGAAGGAACCTTTGGAGATGCAGCAGAGGTAAGAGAACAGGGACAGGGACATAGGTGGGACAGGGATGGCTGTATAGTCTAGCATAGAGTTTGTGGGGAGCCTTCTCCTCCAGAGTTAGGCCTCTTCTCCCATTACATTGGGTTTTCCCAGTGGCCAGTAACATTACAGCTGCACCTCATGGTCGCTGTCCACTGTTATGTGGTGCTGAACAGCAGATCACAGGATTCTGAGTGTACAGCTGTCTGTAATGCTGAAATCTCAGACCAGCCACTATTTGCTTGTTGTTTACTTCAGACCTTCCACATGTGATTGAGTCACCACAAATGCTAACCCACTCATCTTCCCCTCCTCTCTCCTCTTCACTCCTCTTCACTTTCCCTCAGTTGCAGGATAACCATAACCTCTTATCTCCTCTCGGAGTCATTTTAAACTAACCTCCCTCCTCTCTCTTCCCCCAGTATAAACCGAGCGGTGGGTCCTGGTGGTCCGTTCTTCCCCTCCTGTCTACCAGGAACCCTCCTGAACTCAGCCACCTATGCCCAGGCTCTGTCACACGTTGCCACAATGAAGGGTAAATTAACACAGTTAACACAACTAACACACTCAATGGTTAGAGGAGAGGAGGAGGATGGTGATGGTGGTGGTGATAATAGACATACTCTACTGTAAAACAATTTCCTGAACCTGACCTGTGTTTATTTCTGTGTGTATGTGTCTTACCAGGAGGTGGTCTGTGCTCATGCTGTGTTCCTGACCCCATGGGCCTGTCCTTCTTGCCCCCCTACGGTTGTCAGGGCAACCGTACGGCCAGTGTGGCAGCCCTGCGGATGAAGGCCCGGGAGCACTCTGAGGCCGTGCTACAGTCAGCCAACCTGCTGGGGGCCGGCCATGGGACTGGAGTAGGAGGCCTGTCGGGGCTTGGAGTGTCTGGGGTTGGGGCTGGGTTGACGAGGCCCGGGATGGGCCCTGCCCTGGGAGTAGTATCTGGATCAGTGTTGGGCGTCTCTGGAGCCGTGGGGAGAGGCTCCAGAGATGAGGCTTCCAGCCCAGGCTCCAAGACCCCGACTCAGGGTACCGGGTCTGACAAACACCCCCTCTGCCCCAAGGAACCACTGGAGAAAAAGTGAGTGTCTATGTTGCTGCCCAGAGGAGACAGACGTACAGACAGTGTGGATGTACAGACAGACGGAAGGACTAGGACTTAAACTCCTGTGGTGTGACTGTGCCTATTGTTACAACCACCCTCCCTCTACCTACTCCTCCTAAAGCACAACTATGGACCTTGTCCTATTACTACTGGAGCAGGGAGAGGAGTGGTTACCCAGATATCATACTCTATGGATTCAACTATCAAGATATTGTATGAGTGTGATTTATTTATTGTGGGTTAATATTGCTGAATATCGTGGGGCCGTTGCGGTCCCCTTATAAGCACACGTACTGTACGTAGCTCTTGGCGCTGTGTCATTTCTCATGGACTCTACATGGACTCTGAATAAACTGTGTGTGTGTGTGTGATGGAGACTGCCACCCTGGCTAATAATGTGAATCTGAGGCATTTCCCCTTCTCTCTCATCTTGGCTACACACTCTCCCTTGTGTATTAGGGTACAGAAAGTCACCAGACAATGTGACATGTTATGTTCCTCTTCTTTTTAACACATGTAAAACACGAGGTGAAATATTGACAATTCTATAGTCATGGTCATCAATGTTCAGGATTTTAAGCCAGCGACCAGAGAGAACGCTAACTACTGATTTATTGATCGGTCTCGTTTAACTGACAGTGGCAGTGCACATAAATCAACGTGTTTGCTTTTACATTGATGTTAAAGTGTCACAGTTGAAGCTAATGTTGCTCTGTGGTCCCTTGGCTATGCTAACAGGGTAGGCTAACAGATATGATGACACAACAGTGGTGTTGATATCAGGGCTGTTGCTAATAGCAGTCTGTTAGCACGTCTGTGGCGTAACTAGCGTTAGCCGACCCTGGATCACTTTGGTCCTGTTGTGACATGTTCTCTAAAACAATTAAAGATGTAGTCTCTCCTGTTGCCTACTGCCACGGACATCTGCTCCTATCCATTATTCATCCGTTTCCCTTAAAGCTGGAGAAACTAGAGGAGAGCAATCATTGTTCTTATTATTTATTTACTTTTAGGAATGCCACTCATGGCCTCCTCTGTCTCTATCTCTTGCCTTCTCTCTCTCTCTCTCTCTCTCTCTCTCTCTCTCTCTCTCTCTCTCTCTCTCTCTCTCTCTCTCTCTCTCTCTCTCTCTCTCTCTCTCTCTCTCTCTCTCTCTCTCTCTCTCGATGCATCGCCAGGTTACAATAACCCATTAAACATGATACATCCTAATTATTAATACCAAAATGTATATAGGTCTTCTTTAAACCCAGAGGCTCCTTCATGGTTCATCAGCGATTGTTGATTTATTAATTTAGCCTTAAAAAAAATATGAAACCTATTTTCTATGTTGTCTTTCACCAGATCGGCTGATAAGACATAAACCAATCAGATTGAGAATACTTAATTGCAGCAAGAGAGAGCACACAGAGACCAGGATTTAGGCTGATTCAATTTGAGTCCTTGAGGATTTTCAGGAAATTACTTTTGATAATCAATAACACAATTAAGTCAACTACACACACATTAGCATTAATAATTGATGGTGAATTATGTATTACCACAAAGTACTGGGTTAATAATTAATGATGAGGGAGACACCCTGGTGACATGGAGGAGGGAGATCATGTCAGAAGTCCTGGCTCGAGCACTCGCACACTTTTATTCTCTCTATTCCTACATTTTTCTCTCCCTCTATTTCTCTAACTATTTCCCTTTCTATTCCTCTCTCTATTTCTCCCTGTATCTTCTTTTTCTTTCTCTCTCTTTATTAATCGGTCTCCTCTCTCTTCTCTATCTCTCGCATCTTTCACAATGAAATGTTCTGCATGCTGTGCATAGTTCATATATATTAATAAAGTGATTGGATCTTTGAGTCATTGAGTTATATTGTTAGTGTGTTTGTATCAGCAAGACCACTCATGATCTGTGGAGGCTTTGCTTCTTCTTATATATATTTCTGGGTTATTTTGTTCTACACTCTTTAAATAAGACAAGCAAAACCTTCTATGAAACAAACAGCCGTGCATGTAGTTTGTTGAGTTTGCATGATTATACTCTAAAATATGAGTAAATTGTGATGCTTCTATCTAAAACTTTTGACCAGTATTTAATGATTGAGTTTTCCAAACCACTCATGTAACATTGAAATCTTGGCCAGATTGAGGTGAGGAAAGGCAAGTTTAACAAATGATTTGTATTTTTACCTTACTCCAGTAGTTTTTTCTTTTTCAGAGCATATATATATATATATATATGATATATTATATAAAAATAAAATATATCTCTCTCTCTCTCTATATATATATATATATATATATATATATATATATATATATATATATATATATATACAGTGGGGAAAAAAAGTATTTAGTCAGCCACCAATTGTGCAAGTTCTCCCACTTAAAAAGATGAGAGAGGCCTGTAATTTTCATCATAGGTACACGTCAACTATGACAGAGAAATTGAGAATATTTTTTCCAGAAAAACACATTGTAGGATTTTTAATGAATTTATTTGCAAATTATGGTGGAAAATAAGTATTTGGTCACCTACAAACAAGCAAGATTTCTGGCTCTCACAGACCTGTAACTTCTTCTTTAAGAGGCCCCTCTGTCATCCACTCGTTACCTGTATTAATGGCACCTGTTTGAACTTGTTATCAGTATAAAAGACACTTGTCCACAACCTCAAACAGTCACACTCCAAACTCCACTATGACCAAGACCAAAGAGCTGTCAAAGGACACCAAAAACAAAATTGTAGACCTGCACCAGGCTGGGAAGACTGAATCTGCAATAGGTAAGCAGCTTGGTTTGAAGAAATCAACTGTGGGAGCAATTATTAGGAAATGGAAGACATACAAGACCACTGATAATCTCCCTCGATCTGGGGCTCCACGCAAGATCTCACCCCGTGGGGTCAAAATGATCACAAGAACGGTGAGCAAAAATCCCAGAACCACACGGGGGGACCTAGTGAATGACCTGCAGAGAGCTGGGACCATAGTAACAAAGCCTACCATCAGTAACACACTACGCCGCCAGGGACTCAAATCCTGCAGTGCCAGACGTGTCCCCCTGCTTAAGCCAGTACATGTCCAGGCCCGTCTGAAGTTTGCTAGAGTGCATTTGGATGATCCAGAAGAGGATTGGGAGAATGTCATATGGTCAGATGAAACCAAAATATAACTTTTTGGTAAAAACTCAACTCGTCGTGTTTGGAGGACAAAGAATGCTGAGTTGCATCCAAAGAACACCATACATACTGTGAAGCATGGGGGTGGAAACATCATGCTTTGGGGCTGTTTTTCTGCAAAGGGACCAGGACGACTGATCCGTGTAAAGGAAAGAATGAATGGGGCCATGTATCGTGAGATTTTGAGTGAAAACCTCCTTCCATCAGCAAGGACATTGAATATGAAACGTGGCTGGGTCTTTCAGCATGACAATGATCCCAAACACACCGCCCGGGCAACGAAGGAGTGGCTTCGTAAGAAGCATTTCAAGGTCCTGGAGTGGCCTAGCCAGTCTCCAGATCTCAACCCCATAGAAAATCTTTGGAGGGAGTTGAAAGTCTGTGTTGCCCAGCGACAGCCCCAAAACATCACTGCTCTAGAGGAGATCTGCATGGAGGAATGGGCCAAAATACCAGCAACAGTGTGTGAAAACCTTGTGAAGACTTACAGAAAACGTTTGACCTGTGTCATTGCCAACAACGGGTATATAACAAAGTATTGAAAAACTTTTGTTATTGACCAAATACTTATTTTCCACCATAATTTCAAATAAATTCATTAAAAATCCTACAATGTGATTTTCTGGATTTTTTTCTTCCCATTTTGTCTGTCATAGTTGACGTGTACCTATGATGAAAATTACAGGCCTCTCTCATCTTTTTAAGTGGGAGAACTTGCACAATTGGTGGCTGACTAAATACTTAT
Source organism: Coregonus clupeaformis (assembly GCF_020615455.1). Classification (NCBI taxonomy): domain Eukaryota; kingdom Metazoa; phylum Chordata; class Actinopteri; order Salmoniformes; family Salmonidae; genus Coregonus; species Coregonus clupeaformis. Next base: position 4,119,539 of record NC_059228.1, read on the forward strand.
TTCCCCACTGTATATATATATATACAGTTGAAGTCACAAGTTTACATACACCTTAGCCAAATACATTTAAACTCAGTTTTTCACAATTCCTGACATAAATTCCCTGTCTTAGGTCAGTTAGGATCACCACTTTATTTTAAGAATGTGAAATGTCAGAATAATTGTAGAGAGAATTATTTATTTCAGCTTTTATTTATTTCATCACATTCCCAGTGGGTCAGAAGTTTACATACACTCAATTAGTATTTGATAGCATTGCCTTTAAATTGTTTAACCTGGGTCAAACGTTTCGGGTAGCCTTCCACAAGCTTCCCACAATAAATTGGGTGAATTTTGGCCCATTCCTCCTGACAGAGCTGGTGTAACTGAGTCAGGTTTGTAGGCCTCCTTGCTCGCACATGCTATTTCAGTTCTGCCCACAAATCTTCTATAGGATTGAGGTCAGGGCTTTGTGATGGCCACTCCAATACCTTGACTTTGTTGTCCTTAAGCCATTTTGCCACAACTTTGGAAGTATGCTTCGGGTCATTGTCCATTTGGAAGACCCATTTGTGACCAAGCTTTAACTTCCTGACTGATGTCTTGAGATGTTGCTTGAATATATCCACATCATTTTCCTTCCTCATGATGTCATCTATTTTGTGAAGTGCACCTGTCCCTCCTGCAGCAAAGCACCCCCACAGCATGATGCTGCCACCCCCGTGCTTCACGGTTGGGATGGTGTTCTTCGGCTTGCAAGCGCACCCCCTTTTTCCTCCAAACATAACGATGGTCATAATGGCCAAACAGTTCTATTTTTGTCTCATCAGACCAGAGGACATTTCTCCAAAAAGTACGATCTTTGTCCCCATGTGCAGTTGCAAACCGTAATCTGGCTTTTTTATGGCGGTTTTGGAGCAGTGGCTTCTTTCTTGCTGAGCGGCCTTTCAGGTTATGTTGATATAGGACTAATTTTACTGTCAATATAGATACTTTTGTACCTGTTTCCTCCAGCATCTTCACAAGGTCCTTTGCTGTTTATCTTGGATTGATTTGCACTTTTCGCACCAAAGTACGTTCATATCTAGGAGACAGAACGCGTCTCCTTCCTGAGCGGTATGACGGCTGCGTGGTCCCATGGTGTTTATACTTGCGTACTATTTTTTGTACAGATAAACGTGGTACCTTCAGGCATTTGGAAATTGCTCCCAAGGATGAACCAGACTTGTGGAGGTCTACAATACTTTTTCTGACATCTAGGCTGATTTCTTTTGATTTTCCCATGATGTCAAGCAAAGAGGCACTGAGTTTGAAGGTAGGCCTTGAAATACATCCACAGGTACACCTCCAATTGACTCAAATTATGTCAATTAGCCTATCAGAAGCTTCTAAAGCCATGACATGCTTGTGGAAGGCTACCCGATACGTTTGACCCAAGTTAAACAATTTAAAGGCAATTTTCCTTCCTCATGATGCCATCTATTTTGTGAAGTGCACCAGTCCCTCCTGCAGCAAAGCACCCCCACAGCATGATGCTGCCACTACCGTGCTTCACGGTTGGGACAACTTTGGAAGTATGCTTGGGGTCATTGTCCATTTGGAAGACCCATTTGCGACCAAGCTTTAACTTCCTGACTGATGTCTTGAGATGTTGCTTCAATATATCCACATAATTTTCCTTCCTCATGATGTCATCTATTTTGTGAAGTGCACCTGTCCCTCCTGCAGCAAAGCACCCCCACAGCATGATGCTTCCACCCCTGTGCTTCACGGATCATACATTTCTCCAAAAAGTATGATCTTTGTCCCCATGTGTAGTTGCAAACCGTAGTCTGGCTTTTTTATGGCGGTCTTGGATCAGTGGCTTCTTCCTTGTTTTACTGTGGATATAGATAATTTTTTACCGGTTTCCTCCAGCATCTTCACAAGGTCCTTTGCTGTTTATCTGGGATTGATTTGCACTTTTCGCACCAAAGTATGTTCATCTATAGGAGACAGAACGCGTCTCCTTCCTGAGCGGTATGACGGCTGCGTGGTCCCATGGTGTTTGTACTTGCATAGTATTATTTGTACAGATGAACGTGGTACCTTCAGGTATTTGGAAATTTCTCCCAAAGATGAACCAGTCTTGTGGAGGTCTACTGTTTTTTTCTGAGGACTTGTCGGATTTCTTTTGATTTTCCCATGATGTCAAGCAAAGAGGCACTGAGTTTGAAGGTAGGCCTTGAAATACATCCACAGGTACACCTCCAATTGACTCAAATTATGTCAATTAGCCTATCAGAAGCTTCTAAAGCCATGACATAATTTTCTGGAATTGTCCAAGCTGTTTAAAGGCACAGTCAACTTAGTGTATGTAAACTTCTGACCCACTGGAATTCTGATACAATGAATTATAAGTGAAATAATCTGTCTGTAAACATTGTTTGAAAAATTACTTGTGTCATGCACAAAGCAGATGTCCGAACCGACTTGCCAAATTTATAGTTTGTTAACAAGAAATTTGTGGAGTGGTTGGACGACTCCAACCTAAGTGTACGTAAACTTCCGACTTCAGCTGTACATATCCTTTAAAAAAATATATATTTTCCTTTATTACCTTCTAACCCTACCACCCCTCCCCTAATTGGAGTAAACTAGTGAACAACAATGCTTAGGCCTCTACTTCCAGCTTATACTATATACGTTTTATGGACACAGTCAATTTTACAATAGTTTTTGTTTGTTTTTACTCCTGAACGTCTTACCCTCAACCTCTCCGATCATTTTCATGATGTCCATCCGGTTTGCTTCTAAATGCCATATCTTTCAAACTGTGTTCTTTCACAAAAGTTCTTAACCTATATACGTATTATGGACATGGTATGTTTTACATTAGTTATCTTGTTTTTATTTGTTGTTATTAGTCCCAACCTCCAGCTCCATTCAACCCCTCCCATCTATCTCTTAACACCATCCATATTGGATTTCTATTTGCCATATATTTTTCAATTGTACTGTGATGTTTCACAAAAGTTATGAACCTTTCTATTCTCATTGTTTCTACAGATTGTAAATTGAAAATAAACATTTTTGCTAAAAGTATTATTATATTATTGATCGATTGACTGTGACTTTTCAGATCACCTAGTAGTGCTATCTGCAGGGTTAGCTCCAGGTAAATATAGCAATTCTTCAGCCATTCCTGGACCTGCTGTGACCAAAAACAAGCTACAAATGGACAGTATCAACACAAATGATCTAATGATTCTGTCTCTTCACAGCAAAATTTGCAGAGCTGGGAAGATTGTATCCCCCATATAAATAATATTGTATTGTTTGCAAGAAATGTTTATAATAATTTAGTTTTGAATCTGGCGTCTTTTTGCCTATCAGTTCATAAACCATGTGCCATGGAATCGGTACGTCAAAAAATACATTTCTGTATGTTTTTGTTAGCTGCATGTGCGACATAACTCCACCAGTCCTACCTATAATATCATTTATGAAGATTATACATTTTAAAAACATTCTTTCAAAAAATAATGTTTTTTTATCATTTAGTATATTTAAGTTGAACCACAATATTTCTTGCATTATTTGTTCTATCGTTTCTGTAGGCTTAAATTGAAATAGCATTGTTTTAGAAATAGTGATATTTGGGAGATTATTTCCTTTTCAAATAACTGAAAGTGAGATGTTGTAATCTGAATATAGGCCATTCTTGAACATAGGGTGAGACAATCTTAATAATTTATTAGAGAACCAGTTCGGATTTAAGTATATATTTTGTATGACTGAAGCTTTTAGTGATAGGTCTAATGCTTTAATATGTAATAATTTCTGTCATCCGAATTTATATTCATTATATAAATAGGCCAGTTTAATTTGTTCTGGCTTGCCATTCCAAATAAAATGGAATATTTGTTTCTCATATACACTACCGTTCAAAAGTTTGGGGTCACCTAGAAATGTCCTTGTTTTCGAAAGAAAAGCAATTTTTTTGTCCATTAAAATAACATCAAATTGATCAGAAATACAGCGTAGAAATTGTTAATGTTGTAAATGGCTATTGTAGCTGGAAACGGCTCATTTTTAATGGAATATTTACATAGGCGTACAGAGGTCCCACTATCAGCAACCATCAGTCCTGTGTTCCAATGGCACATTGTGTTTGCTAATCCAAGTTTATCTTTTTAAAAGGCTAATTGATCATTAGAAAACCTTTTTGCAATTATGTTAGCACAGCTGAAAACTGTTGTGTTGATTAAAGAAGCAACTAAACTGGCCTTCTTGAGACTAGTTGAGTATCTGGAGCATCAGCAATTGTGAAGAGGCGACTCCGGGATGCTGACCTTCTAGGCAGAGTTACAAAGAAAACGCCATATCTCAGACTGCCCATTTTAATCTTTCCTTTTTATTGGCCAGTCTGAGAAATTGCTTTTTCTTTGCAACTCTGCCTAGAAGGTCAGCATCCCGGAGTCGCCTCTTCACTGTTGATGTTGAGACTGGTGTTTTGCGGGAACTATTTAATAAAGCTGCCAGTTGAGGACCTGTGAGGTGTCTGTTTCTCAAACTAGGCACTCTAATGTATTTGTCCTCTTGCTCAGTTGTGCACCGGGGCCTCCCACTCCTCTTTCTATTCTGGTTAGAGCCAGTTTGCGCTGTTCTGTGAAGGGAGTAGTACACAGCGTTGTACGAAATCTTCAGTTTCTTGGCAATTTCTCGCATGGAATAGCCTTCATTTCTCAGAACAAGAGTAGACTGACGAGTTTCAGAAGAAAGTTATTTATTTCTGGCCATTTTGAGCCTGTAATCAAACCCACAATTGCAGATGCTCCAGATACTCAACTAGTCGCCTATGTAGATATTCCATAAAAAATCAGCCGTTTCCAGCTACAATAGCCATTTACAACATTAACAATGTCTACACTGTATTTCTGATCAGTTGTATGTTATTTTAATGGACCAAAAAATTGCTTTCTTTCGAAAACAAGGACATTTCTAAGTGACCCCAAACTTTTGAACGGTAGTGTGTTATATATATATATATATATATACACAGTGCCGTGAAAAGTATTTGTTCCTTTCTGATTTCTCTATTTTTGCATATGTTTTATACTGAATGTTATCAGATCATCAACCAAAACCTGATATTAAATAAAGGGAACCTGATTGAACAAATAACACAACAATTACATACTTATTTAATTTATTTAATAAACAAAGTTATGCAACACCCAATTCCCCTGTGTGAAAAAGTAATTGCCCCCTTGTACTCAATAACTGGTTATGCCACCTTTAGCTGCAATGACTGCAACCAAATGCTTCCTGTAGTTGTTAATCAGTCTCTCACATCGCTGTGGAGGAATTTTGGCCCACTCTTGCATGCAGAATTGCTTTAACTCAGCGACTTTTGTGAGTTTTCAGGCATGAACTGCTCGTTTCAAGTCCTGCCACAACATCTCAATTGCAATTAGGTCTGGACTTTGACTAAGCCATTCCAAAACTTCAATTTCTTTGCTTTTTAACAATTTTCATGTTGACTTGATTGTGTGTTTTGGATCATTATCTTGCTGAATGACCCAGCTATGCTTCAGCTCACAGACGGATGGACTGAGATTCTCTTGTAGAATTCTCTGATACAGAGCAGAATTCATGGTTCCTTCTATTACGGCAAGTCGTCCAGGTCCTGAGGAAGCAAAGCATCCCCAAACCATCACACTACCACCACCATGCTTGACCGTTGGTATTAGTTTCTTACTGTGGAATTCAGTGTTTGGTTTTCGCCAGACATATTGGGACCCATCTCGTCCAAACTGTTGACACAAGTTTGCCAAAAATCACTTGGAAGCACCTGGATGATCATCAAGACCCTTGGAAGAATGTTTTATGGACAGATGAGTCAAAATTATAACTTTTTGGACGACATGGGTTCTATTATTTTACAGAAAACAAATTAACAACAGACTTTCAGCATGCTTATAGGGAAGGGCACTCAACATGATCGGCACTGACACAAATGACTGATGATTGGCTGAAAGAAATTGATAATAAGAAGATTGTGGGAACTGTTTTGTTAGACTTCAGTGCAGCTTTTCATATCATTGATCATAACCTATTGCTGAAAAAACGTAGGTGTTATGGATTTGCATCCTCTGCCTTATTATGGATTGAGAGTTACCTATCTAATAGAACACAGAGGGTTTTCGTTAATGGAAGCCTCTCTCATGCAAATTCAGTTGAGTGTGTTGTCCCGCAAGGCAGCTGGGTAGGGCCATTATTGTTTTCTATTTCTACAAATGACCTTCCACTGACCTTGAATAAAGCCTTTGTGTCTATGTACGCTGATGACTCAACAGTAAAATAAATAACTGAGACACTTAACATAGAGCTCCAGTCAGTTTTAGAATGGGTAACTAGTGTAGTGGAAATGTTTACTGTCCTCTGTCTCTGCAAATGCATGACTACATGTAGCATATTGTTTCTTGTTATTGTGTTAGGAAGTTCTGTGACTGCTCTCATGGAAGCGACTGATAGAAGAACAGAAAGAAGGGAACACATTGTTACTTTGGCCCAATGCCTAGAATCTACACTATGCTTGCAAGGTCATGATCAGCCTATTGCACCCTGAGAGCAGAGACGCCTAGTTTGTGCATGAGTATAAAGAGTGCTGAAGGGAGAGCATCCCTTCAGAGCTTCTGACAGACTTGTACTTTGAGTATTACGTTTGTTGTATCTTCTCCGGCCATGACAATAAAGATCTGTTCATTTAACTTGGACTTTGAGTCCTTAGTGGTAATTTCCATGAAAATTTGACGTCACAAACTGGATAATTGATTCTACCTGTGGAGCACGGCAGTGAGGGTCTGTGAGGGAACACCGGTGGCGCATTCCATGTGAAGGCGTGCAAGGGAAATTCCCGTCTGACCAAGGACAACGAGGACCCGACCAAACACTCACTGTGGGCTGCCTGGGAGAAAACACATCGTCTATGAAACCTGGAAGGACTGACAACTGAATTTCAGTAAGTCAATTTAAATGAATATTGAACAATAATAACTGTTTTGAGAAGCTTAGAAAAGGATCCAGAGTCCCAAGAGGGGACTAGGCGTGGGTAGAGAGACCCCGTCGGTAACGTTGTCTGTAGGTATTCAGGGAATACTTACATTGTTCTGGGAACTACATGGGAGTTCTGGGAACACCATTTTAGGATTCAGAGAATAGTAAGTGATTGAGTGGAATGATTTTTGTATGATTGACTAATTTACTGAAAAAGGGAAATTAGTTCCCAGAATGATTGAGGTATAAGTGTGATAATTTAGAGTAAAGTAAATTGATAAGGTATAATTGAATGTAATAATGTGGAAAGGGAACAGTAAAAGTATTTATGAAGACCCAGATTTGGCACTAAATGGTCCCAGTAAAGTGATGGCAAAGAAATTTGATAAGGGGGTACTGTGCCAGACATAAGATTAGACAGCATGGACTGAACCTGCGAAAGATGCTGTGAAGTGTGAAGAAGAGGTGAGAGCAATCATTGCCATGTATAACCCCACCACCCGTGAAATTGAGGAAATACTCCATCTGTGTTTGAAGTTCAAGTGGAACCAGTGTAAGGGAGGTTGGAACAGTGATGCAACCAGAGCCAACCGTGCTGACCAACTCACTGCTGTGTTTGATAATATAAAGACAACATACCCAAAGCACACAGACTGGCAGAAAATACAAAATACATAGTTGAGGACTACCAGGAATGAATGGAGAAGATCTTCCTCCAGCACTCTGGTCTGACCCCTGACCAAGAATCATATGGCAGCCTGCTGTGCCATGCCGTGGTTACTGGCCTGCGACAAGACCTGAAGACAGGTGTGACCACTACATACATTGGGTGGGAGACAAAGACCCTTGCTGATGTCAAACCTCACATCACCCATGCAGAAAGACAGATCAGGTCGAAGAACTCCAAGACTGGTGCTAAACTACAAGCTGCACAGTTGATTTTATTCGCTGGAGGAGGAGGATACCGTGGAGGTGGAGGTCAAGGACGAGGCAGAGGAAGAGGTAGAGGAAGGAGAAGAGTTAGAGGGCGAGGAGTGCGAGGAGCGCGAGGCGCCTCTGAAGGGAGAGACTGGAGCTGCTACAACTGTGGCAATCCAGGATATTTTGCAAGGGACTGTCCTGGTGATGGAGATGACCAGGGTGAATGGACAGGACCACCTGAAGATGTAAAGGTTGGAAATCGCTTTGGTGGGCAAAGAAGATAGGATGAGGTGGAAACAGAAGAAGACTCTGATGATGAAGAACCACAAGAAGCATGCCAGATGCTGAAACTTACCACCTTTTCGACTAAAAATCCCCTGATAGAAATTGAAATACTTGGCCAGAAGATTCCATTCCTAGTAGACACCGGGGCTGCTATCTCGGTGTTGAAACAATCTGTCCTGAAAGTAATGTCCTCTAAACAAAAACCCTCACTGTTGGAGCATCAGGAATTCTCTCTGAAGAATGCCTAACTTATCCCCTACATGTTAAATGGGAAGATGGAAACATTGATTTCTGTACTCCTCCGCCTGCCCTGTAATCCTCCTGGGAAAAGATCTGATGTGCAAGATAAATCTGACTGTTGCATGCACTGCTGAGGCTTGTCCCTCCGTTCCCCTACAAATGAGATATACCCGTGCATGTCCCAGTGTTATTATGCCTGGCATTTGAACGATCCTGAGGTGGAAGGTGAACTACGAGAGAGATCACTTACCTCCCCACAACACTGTGCATGGGAGGTCCCGGAACATCTTCACTGCACAGCAGCTGTCCCCTCGTGTGAAGAAGACACTGAATATCAACAAAGATGGACAAAGCAGAAAAGCAGAGTTGAAGTGACAATTGATGGAATATAATACGGTGAGGAATTTACATTGGCCAGAGTTTTGCAGTCTGATGTACAGAGAGCACTGTATGAAGTAACAGGTGCGGTCCCACCCTGTAGTATGTAAAAATAAAAATAGATTGAGAATGGAGAGATGTTGGCCCTTGGATGAAGACTGTGATGACAGCCACTGATTGGGTGGTCTGGGAAGGTAGTGGGAAGTGGTCACCATCAACAGCGACCTTTTACTCCCGTTTCTGGGCTACCACTCGAACGATACCTGTTATAATGAGTTTCTCTGGTATCAAGTAATTCAGGATGCAAGAATATACTTAAACAATTATATGGAGAGTTGATGCAAAGTATTTAATTGCTTATGGTACCGGGTTCGTATTACAAACGGCACATGCGTTGCCTCCTGTCATCCGAACACTGGACAAAGGAAATCTCTCAGTTTATATTCTTAATGTTACACGTTTCTTCAACAACATCTGGTAACCATCAGTGGGCACTCTCCACTCTGATGGTATCACCCTGTACCCAAGTCAGTGTATTCCATCTATCAATCATTCTATGATAAACCCCAGTAAGTTCCCTCGACATACTGGAATCCTTAGTATTCAGACTCTGTGGCACCAAGAGTTACCTATCTAACAGATTTAACTTTGTTCCCACAACACTATGACAATACGTTATATCAATACCAAAGAAAGGACCTCTTCTTACCGAAAGTATGATGGTCGTGCCCCAAGATAACTCCCACATACCATGGCTGGATGAAGTGCCAGAACAGCTCTGGGCTATCTCTAAAACCGATATTGGGAAGATGAGCGGTGCCACCCTGGTGAAAGTTGTCCTGAAGAATAATCACAGACCATATAATGGTCACTACCCTCTTAGAAAAGAAGCAGAAAAGGTTATTATTCCCATCCATCAGGCCCTAGTTGAAAATGGGGCTTTGATCCCATGCCCAAATTGTTCCTGTAACACCCGAAATGTACCTGTTAGGAAGCCAACTGGTGAATATCCTTTTGTGCAAGTTCTTAGAAAAGTTAATGATGCTGTTCACGCAAGAGCACCCCTGGTGCCGAACAGAGTTACTATTCTTTCCCAAGTTTCCCCAGGGAGCTGTTGTTTTTCAGTTACAGATTTGGCTAATGCATTTTCCAGCATCCCTGTTGACCCTGGGTCACAGGATTGGTTCTCTTTTACATTTCTTGTGGGAAAATGGACTTGGACGGTGATGCCACAAGGCTACATTGAATTATCTGCCATTTTTTCCCAAGAAATGGCGAGGAACCTGGAAGGTTTTATTCCACCTGGAGGTAGTACTGTAGTTCAATACGTTGATGACCTGTTGGTCTGTTCCTCATCTGAGGAAATCTGTCAAGAAGATACTAAGGCATTGTTGATTTTCTTAGCTGAAAATGGTCATAAATCTTCCCCCTCTAAGATGCAGTTGTGTAGAAGTTCTGTTAAATATTTGGGTCATGACATTACTTCTGAGGGTCGCGCCCTCTCTAAAGATAGGCTTGAGGCGATAAAGTCCCTGCCTAAAGCTGTTACTATGCAACACATGATGTCGCTGTTGGGAGTGGCTGGTTACTGCCACCCATGGTTGAAAGACTATGCAGAGACAGTACAGCTTCTGCAGGATTGTATTTATGGCAGAAAGATGGAAATGTCTGAAGTGGTGGAATGGACACCTGAGGCTGAATTTGCCTTGATTAAGTTAAAGCAGTCTCTAATGTCGACCCCCTTTTTGAGTTTGCCTGACTACACCAAACCATTCCATCTCTTTGTCTCTGAGAATCATGTGTTTATGTCTGCTGTGTTGATACAGTACCACAGAGTTGGCTATAGGCCTGTGGGGTACTACTCTAAGTGTTTAGACACTGTTATCCGAGGCATGGTTTCCTACCTCCGCTCTGTTGCTGCGGCAACTGAGGCGGTTTTGGCATGTTCTGATATTGTACCAGTGACTGAGCTGACGGTGCATGTTCCCCATGCGGTTCATACCATTATTACACAGGCTAAAACTGCCCATCTTATGCCTGCCAGATTGTTGGATTATTAGAACATTCTGTTGACAATGTCTCACGTTACCCTGAAAAGATGTACTATGCTTAACCCATCTACTCTTCTCCCTACAGCTGATGCCAGTGAAGAACATGACTGTGAATTGACAATTGAGATTCACTGTAGCCCTAGGCTTGACCTAAAAGACGTTCCTCTTTTGAATTCGGACTTTACGTTTTTTTGTGGATGGCTCTGCCCAGCGAAACAACAAGGGTGAACCTTTAGTAGGCTGTGCTGTTGTCACCGCTGTTCAAACTGTGGAAAGTGCTAGACTTCCCCCTCACTTGTCTGCTCAGGAAGCAGAGATATTTGGTTTAACTAGAGCATGTATTTTGGCTAAGGATTGCTCTGTTAATATCTACACTGATAGTAGATATGCATTTTGTGTATTATTCTGGAAAAACTATTGCGCACAGTGATCTTGTCTCCTCTTTGCTGACGGCCGTTCAGCTCCCCTCATCTATTGCAGTGGTTAAGTGCCAAGTACACACTTCTGCAAAGGACAGTGTTTCTCAAGGGAACGCTAAAGCTGATTGTGCGGACAAGCTGGCTGCTTCGTCTTCTGTTTCCCCCCCCCCCTTACAGATGGTAGCAGTTCCTGTTCCCACTAACCCCTTCTCTCCTAATGATGTTGTTGTTTTGCAGGCAGCAGCTGATGCGACTGAGAAAAGGCGGTGGGCTGAACACTGTCACAAGGACACCTCAGGTGTACGGCTTGACGTTAGACCTGCATTGCCCCATTGTACTTTCCAATACCTTGCTAAATTGTCACATGGTCAAGACCATGTGTCAAAAGGAGGGATGGTGGATCTTGTAAATAAATATTTGAGTACAGTAGGATTTACTGTGTTTGCTAAACATTTTATAAGAAGTGTGTGATCTGTATGACTAATAATGTTGGACGCGGCATTTCAGTATCCCCCGCGTCCCATTCCAGGCCAAAGTCCCCCTTTGAGCACTAGATGATGGACTTCATTGAGTTGACTCCTTGTGAGGGGAACAAGTATTGTTTGGTGATTGTTGACATATTTTCAAAATGGATTGAAGCAGGAGAGCTACAGCAGCAGCTGTGGCAAAGGCTCTTCTGAGAGAGATCATACCAAGGTGGGGTCTGCCGTCAAAATTCTCCTCTGACAATGGTCAACATTTTGTGAATGAGATTGTTCAGTCCCTGTCAGTGGCTTTACAGATTGATTTGAGAACCCATTTTGCCTATCATCCTCAATCTGGGGGTGCAGTAGAACGGGCAAACCAAACCCTAGAAAATAAATAGATTAAGCTGATTGGTGAAACAAGCCTGACATGGGTGAATGTGCTTCCATTGGCACTGATGAGCATGAGAGGCAGATCCCACACAGTGACTGGTCTCTCTCCCCATGAGGTGCTGACAGGGCAACCCATGAGAATGACTAACACGCCATTTCCTCAAAACAGGTTGACGTTGCAGGGAATGGAAGAAGACATGGTAGCATATTGTGTCTCACTTAACAATGTTCTTAAGACTCTCTTCCCACGGGTGAAGGCTTCTCTGCCCAACCTATCAGGAGGAACTGAGCATTGTCTGTGCCCTGGATACTTTGTGGTGGTAAAAGACTACAGAAGGAAGAGCTGGGAGGATCCTTGTTGAAGAGGACCATATCAGGTTTTGCTGACCACCCCAACTGCAGTAAAGATAGCTGAGAGGGACACCTGGATTCACGTCTCGCACTGCAGATGAGTTCCTGCCCCTGAGGAGGATTGCGGGAGTCCCATCCCTTAGGCTATGTGGCCAGCCTGTCTGGATCTGCACCATTGTGTTGATTGGAACAGTTGGTTGCCCTCCAGTGGGTGACCGTTCAGGTGAAGATGAAAGTCCCGAGTCAAAGGGACCACCACAGACCCGGACTAGTGGTCCAGAAGGAAGAGTCAGCCAAAGGAAAAGAGAAGTAAAAGGTCAAAATGAGGGAGGGAATCTGTTCCTCTCTTGAGCTGAAATGATGGCAAATGTCACCTCACATAAGACTTCTTGATGGGTGTGTCGGTAAGGTCCTGTGGGAGTAGGTAAGGGTCTCCCATATTTAGGGGTTCCCTTGGGGGTGAACTTAACTATTCAACTGTCCTCAGTATTGTTGTTGGCCACTTCCCCTCCAAAGAATTCCGACCCCATTACTTATTGTCAGTCTTGTACAGTTGAAGTCGGAAGTTTACATACACTTAGGTTGGAGTCATTAAAACTCGTTTTTCAACCACTCCACACATTTCTTGTTAACAAACTATAGTTTTGGCAAGTCGGTTAGGACATCTACTTTCTGCATGACACAAGTAATTTTTCCAACAATTGTTTACAGACAGATTATTTCACTTACAGTGGGGAAAAAAAGTATTTAGTCAGCCACCAATTGTGCATGTTCTCCCACTTAAAAAGATGAGAGAGGCCTGTAATTTTCATCATAGGTACACGTCAACTATGACAGACAAAACGAGAAAAAAAATTCCAGAAAATCACATTGTAGGATTTTTAATGAATTTATTTGCAAATTATGGTGGAAAATAAGTATTTGGTCAATAACAAAAGTTTCTCAATACTTTGTTATATACCTTTTGTTGGCAATGACACAGGTCAAACGTTTTCTGTAAGTCTTCACAAGGTTTTCACACACTGTTGCTGGTATTTTGGCCCATTCCTCCATGCAGATCTCCTCTAGAGCAGTGATGTTTTGGGGCTGTCGCTGGGCAACACGGACTTTCAACTCCCTCCAAAGATTTTCTATGGGGTTGAGATCTGGAGACTGGCTAGGCCACTCCAGGACCTTGAAATGCTTCTTACGAAGCCACTCCTTCGTTGCCCGGGTGGTGTGTTTGGGATCATTGTCATGCTGAAAGACCCAGCCACGTTTCATCTTCAATGCCCTTGTTGATGGAAGGAGGTTTTCACTCAAAATCTCACGATACATGGCCCCATTCATTCTTTCCTTTACACGGATCAGTCGTCCTGGTCCCTTTGCAGAAAAACAGGCCCAAAGCATGATGTTTCCACCCCCATGCTTCACAGTAGGTATGGTGTTCTTTGGATGCAACTCAGCATTCTTTGTCCTCCAAACACGACGAGTTGAGTTTTTACCAAAAAGTTCAATTTTGGTTTCATCTGACCATATGACATTCTCCCAATCCTGTTCTGGATCATCCAAATGCACTCTAGCAAACTTCAGACAGGCCTGGACATGTACTGGCTTAAGCAGGGGGACACGTCTGGCACTGCAGGATTTGAGTCCCTGGCGGCGTAGTGTGTTACTGATGGTAGGCTTTTTTACTTTGGTCCCAGCTCTCTGCAGGTCATTCACTAGGTCCCCGCGTGTGGTTCTGGGATTTTTGCTCACCGTTCTTGTGATCATTTTGACCCCACGGGGTGAGATCTTGCGTGGAGCCCCAGATCGAGGGAGATTATCAGTGGTCTTGTATGTCTTCCATTTCCTAATAATTGCTCCCACATTTGATTTCTTCAAACCAAGCTGCTTACCTATTGCAGATTCAGTCTTCCCAGCCTGGTGCAGGTCTACAATTTTGTTTCTGGTGTCCTTTGACAGCTCTTTGGTCTTGGCCATAGTGGAGTTTGGAGTCTGACTGTTTGAGGTTGTGGACAGGTGTCTTTTATACTGATAACAAGTTCAAACAGGTGCCATTAATACAGGTAACGAGTGGAGGACAGAGGAGCCTCTTAAAGAAGAAGTTACAGGTCTGTGAGAGCCAGAAATCTTGATTGTTTGTAGGTGACCAAATACTTATTTTCCACCATAATTTGCAAATAAATTCATAAAAAATCCTACAATGTGATTTTCTGGATTTTTTTTCCTCAATTCGTCTGTCATAGTTGACATGTACCTATGATGAAAATTACAGGCCTCTCTCATCTTTTTAAGTGGGAGAACTTGCACAATTGGTGGCTGACTAAATACTTTTTTCCCCCACTGTATAATTCACTGTATCACAATTCCAGTGGGTCAGAAGTTTACATACACTAAGTTGACTGTGCCTTTAAACAGCTTGGAAATTCCAGAAAATGATGTCATGGCTTTAGAAGCTTCTGATAGGCTAATTGACATAATTTGAGGGAAATTATGTGGATATATTGAAGCAACATCTCAAGACATCAGTCAGGAAGTTAAAGCTTGGTCACAAATGGGTATTCCAAATGGACAATGACCCCAAGAATACTTCCAAAGTTGTGGCAAAATGGCTTAAGGACAACAAAGTCAAGGTATTGGAGTGGCCGTCACAAAGCCCTGACCTCAGTCCTATAGAAAATGTGTGGGCAGAACTGAAAAAGCGTGTGCGAGCAAGGAGGCCTACAAACCTGACTCAGTTACACCAGCTCTGTCAGGAGGAATGGGCCAAAATTCACCCAACTTATTGTGGGAAGCTTGAGGAAGGCTGCCCGAAACGTTTGACCCAAGTTAAACAATTTAAAGGCAACGCTACCAAATACTAATTGAGTGTATGTAAACTTCTGACCCACTGAGAATGTAATGAAAGAAATAAAAGCTGAAATAAATAATTCTCTCTACTATTATTCTGACATTTCTCATTCTTAGAATAAAGTGGTGATCCTAACTGACCTAAGACAGGGAATTTTTACTAGGATTAAATGTCAGGAATTGTGAAAAACTTAGTTTAAATGTATTTGGCTAAGGTGTATGTAAACTTCCGACTTCAACTGTATATCCTAGGCCAAACAATTGCAGTGACCCACCAATCCCTATAGGAGGATCCCTGGTAGCCCCCTGGTGTATTAGAGGAAATGGGAGTAACCATTTGGGTTAAAATGTTGGTAACTGTACTATGTTGGTTAATGGTAGCAATAACTGCTCACTTGATTCTGGACATAATTCTGTTACAGGAGCAGCAGGAAATATGAGTTATACAATTTCTTTCTACATTAAGTCTATCGCACTGGAAGGAGCCCCAAATGGTACCTATTGGTTGTGTGGCCGACTTGCTTATTATAGTTTACCACCTAATTGGGGAGGGACGTGTACTGTTGGGTTTGTGGTGCCGGCCATGAGAGTCCTTGGAAACAATGAAACAGAATTGAGGGTTCTGTTCAGGGACTATCATGAGCCGACCCCTCGTTTTAATTAGCAATCCCTTGCAGATCTCACTCAGGTGCAGACCTTCTTCTTCTAATTCACTGGTGTTTTGCTACCCCAATATGGAGTTGCATTTGCCTTAGATCAAATTAGAGATTTGGCTATTAAAGTTGAGAAAATGGGAAATGCTACTAGAGATGCCTTGGCTGCTCTGAATGAGGAAGTGAAAGCACTCCACAAGGTGGCCCTGCAAAACAGGAAGGCAGCTGAGTACTTTCTGGCTGGTCAAGGGGGTACTTATACACTCATTGGCGACGAATGCTGCACTTTTATCCCAGATGTGTCATCAAATGTGACTGACCATGCTAACTACATTGCAACTGTTGCAAAGTGTCATTCCGGGAAATCAGAGTGGGTGTTTACTGGTTGGCTGAAAAGCCTCTTTGGAGCTTGGGGCTCCCAGATAGCTCAGTGGGTGATAGCTGGAATCTTTTGTTTAATGTGTTTGATCATTTTGCTTTCGTGTTGTAAGCCATTTGTACTTCCCTGGCAACTTGAGTCTCAGCAACTATCGTGGTCAATGCTACTAATAAAGGTGATACTGATAACTTACTGTCTCTCCAGGAACTCCCCTTTCCCCCTATAAGGGATGAAATCTCAATCGAGTTGTTGTGGCAGGACTTGAAAAGTGCATTTCATGCTTGTAAACCCAGAAAATGGCTGCTCACTGTTCGACTCCAGGTGAGCGTAAATGGATGCGTGTCGGAACCAGAAAGAAGGAGAAGAATCGTTCTCGCCGCACTTGCCTTCTTCCCTCGCGTCCGGACTTAAGACTTTCAAATCGCTATGAGCCCCTGTACCAGCTGTCCTCTGTCGGGGGCTTGGGTGTACCCTCCAGCTACTTCTCCCTGTCCTAGTCAATCAACTGCCTGGGCCGTGCTCTTTGGATCAGAGCTCTGTCCCTTTGGTGGTTGTGGCCTGCACGCAGCCGGCGTCTCAGCAGCTCTCTTCTCAGGTGAGTTCTGTGGCTCTGGCCTCACAATCTGCTTCGAGACACGGCAGAGGCCGGATCATTCTGGTGATTGTGATAGGGAGTTCGTTGGTGAGGCATATATCTGTCCCTGGTGCAAAGACTTTGTGTTTTCCTGGGGCAAAAGTTCAGGATATCACCAGGTTGCTTCCCGAGGCTGTGAGTCAGTCACTGGATGCTGATACCGTCATGGTTCATGTGGGGTTAAATTACATTATGAAGGGCAGCTGAGAACAGTTGAAGATGGATTTTAAAGAACTGATTGGGTCTCTACTTGACACCAACAAAAGCCCCATAATATCTGGCCCTCTGCCCTCCCTAAATCGTGGCATTGAATGGTTCAGCAGACTTTTAGCCCTCCATAACTGGCTACGAGACTATTGCAACTCTGTGGGTGTAACATTTATTGACAATTTTGATACCTTCTGGAAACAAAGCTCATATTATAAGGAGGATGTGATCTACCCAAATCATTTGGGTTCCTGGATCCTTTCACAGCATTATAAGGCTGCGTTGAGACAATGACTTATCAATGACCCAAGTCCAGCTAATTTAATCCCTACCATTGTGTAGCAGAGTTGTCATAATGATTCAGCAAATGTACATTATCCTATGGGCGTTGGAAGACACAATGTAAATAATTTATGTCCCTCTTACTGCCCGGAATGCCTCTGCTGATCCTACAGCTATTGTATGCAGTAATCATATGCCTATGAACCAGAGTAATACTGTTAGCACTGAGGTGGTGTGACCTAGTAGGAAGTCCACTGCGTGCAGCTCACCCTGCACTAATACAAATAACCTGAGTATGTCTACCTCTGCTAAGCTTCCCAGTAAAGCAAGAACAATAATCAAGCATCCCACAAAAGCGTTAAAAATAGCACGTTAACATATTTTGCTTAAGAAACAAGGTTCATGAAATCAATAATTTGCTAGTAACAGATGTCATTCTTATTCTGACAATCTCTGAAACTCACTTAGATAACACCATTTATGATACAGTGGTAGCAATACAAGGTTATAACATTGACAGAAAATATAGAAATGCCATTGGGGGCAGTGTTGCGGTCTATATTCAGAACCACATTCCTGTAAAGCTTAGAGAGGATCTCATATTAAATACTGTTGAGGTAATATGGCTACAGGTTCACCTGCCTCACCTGAAGCCCATTCTGGTGGGAAGCTACTACAGACCACCAAGTGCTAACAGTCAGTATCTGGATAAAATGTGGGAAATGCTTGATAATATATGTGATATCAATAGAGACGTATACTTTCTGGGTGTTTTAAATATTGACGGGCTTTCATCAGGCTGCCCACTCAAGAGAAAGCTTCAAACTGTAACTAGTGCCTGCAACCTGGTTCAGGTTATCAATAAACCTACCAGGGTAGTACAGGAATTAAATCATCAACATGTATTGATCATATCTTTACTAATGCTGCAGAAATTTGTTTGAAAGCAGTATCCAAATCCATCGGATGTAGTGATCACAATATAGTAGCGATATCTAGGAAAACCAAAGTTCCAAAGGCTGGGTCTAATATTGTGTATAAGAGGTCATACAATAAGTTTTGTAGTGATTCCTATGTTGTTGATGTGAATAATATTTGTTGGTCTGTGGTGTGTAATGATGAGCAACCAGACGCTGCACTTGACACATTTATGAAATTGTTTATCCCAGTTACTAATAAGCATGCACCCATTAAGAAAATGACTGTAAAACGGTTAAATCCCCGTGGATTGATGAGGAATTTAAAAATTGTATGGTTGAGAGGGATGAGGCAAAAGAGATGGCAAATAGGTCTGGCTGTACAACGTACAGTACAACGTAAAGGGGAGTTGGTAAACGTACTGCAAATTGAGAAATCATGTGACTAAACTGAATAGAAAGAAGAAGAAACTACACTACAAAACAAAGATAAATGACATAAAGAATTATAGTAAAAAGCTTTGGAGCACCTTAAATGAAATTTTGGGCAAAAAGGCAAACTCCGCTCCATCATTCATTGAATCAGATGGCTCATTCATCACAAAACCCACTGATATTGGCAACTACGTTAATGATTTCTTCATTGGCAAGATTAGCAAACTTAGGCATGACATGCCAGCAACAAACGTTGACACTACACATCCAAGTATATCTCAATAAATTATAAAAGACAAGCATTGTAATTTTGAATTCTGTAAAGTAAGTGTGGAAGAGGTGAAAAAAGTATTATTGTCGATCAACAATGACAAGCCACTGGGGTCTGACAACTTGGATGGAAAATTACTGAGGATAATAGCAGACGATATTGCCACTCCTATTTGCCGTATCTTCAATTAAAGCCTACTAGAAAGTGTGTGCCCTCAGGCCGGGAGGAAAGCAAAAGTTATTCCCCTACCTAAGAATAGTAAAACCCCCTTAACTGGCTCAAATAGCCGACCAATCAGCCTGTTACCAATCCATAGTAAACTTTTGGAAAAAATTGTGTTTGACCAGATAAAATGCTATTTTACAGTAAACAAATTGACAATAGACTTGCAGCAGGCTTATAGGGAAGAGGACATTCAACAAGCACAGCAGTTACACAAATGGCTGATGATTGGCTGAGAGAAATTGAATATAAAAGATTGTGGGGTCTGTTTTGTTAGACTTCAGTGCGGCTTTTGACATTATCGATCATAGTCTGTTGCTGGAAAAACGTATGTGTTATGGCTTTACACCCCCTGCTATATTGTGGATAAAGAGTTACCTGTCTAACAGAACACAGAGGGTGTTTTTTAATGGAAGCCTCTCCAACAAAATCCAGGTAGAATCAGGAATTCCCCAGGGCAGCTGTCTAGGCCCCTTACATTTTTCAATCTTTACTAACGACATGCCATTGGCTTTGAGTAAAGACAGTGTGTCTATGTATGCGGATGACTCAACACTATACACGTCAGCTACCACAGCGACTGAAATGACAGCAACACATAACAAAGAGCTGCAGTTACTTTCAGAATGGGTGGCAAGGAATAAGTTAGTCCTAAATAAATAAGCATTGTATTTGGGACAAATCATTTACTAAACCCTAAATCTCAACTATATCTTGTAATGAATAATGTGGAAATTGAGCAAGTTGAGGAGACTAAATTACTTGGAGTAACCCTGGATTGTAAACTGTCATGGTAAAAAAATATTGATACAACAGTAGCTAGGATGGGGAGAAGTCTGTCTATAATAAAGCGCTGCTATGCATTCTTAACAGCACTATCATCAAGGCAGGTCCTACAGGCCCTAGTTTTGTTGCACCTGGACTACTGTTCAGTCGTGTGGTCAGGTGCCACAAAGAGGGACTTAGGAAAATTGCAATTGGCTCAGAACAGGGCAGCACGGCCTGCCCTTGAATGTACACAGAGAGCTAACATTAATAATATGCATGTCAATCTCTCCTGGCTCAAAGTGGAGGAGAAATTGACTTCATCACTACTTGTATTTGTGATAGGTATTGACATTTTGAATGAACCGAACTGTCTGTTTGAACTACTGGCACACAGCTCGGACACCCATGCCTACCCCACAAGACATGCAACCAGAGGTTTCTTCACAGTCCGCAAGTCAAGAACAGACTATGGGAGGTGCACAGTACTACATAGAGCCATGACTACATGGAACTCTATTCCACATCAAGTAACTCATGCCAGCAGTAAAATTAGATTTAAAAAACAGATAAAAATACACTTTATGGAACAGCAGAGACTGTGAAGCAACACAAACATAGACACATGCACATGGTCTTGCCTACGCCTAGCGAACAGTTTTTTAAATTATATGAGAAAATAATATTCAATTTTATTTGGAACGGCAAGCCAGACAAAATTAAAAGGGCATATTTATATAATGAATATGAATTCGGAGGACAGAAATTATTAAATATTAAAGCATTAGACCTATCACTAAAAGCTATTATTATATACAATTCTTGCTACCAATAGAATGTTATTTATATGGGGGATACAATCTTCCCAGCTCTGCAGATTTTGCTGTGAAGAGACAGAATCATTAGATCATTTGTTTTGGTTCTGTCCATTTGTAGCTTGTTTTCGGACACAGGTCCAGGAATGGCTAAAGGATTGCAATATTTACCTGGAGCTAACCTTGCAGATAGCATTACTGGGTGATCTGAAAAGTCATAGTCAATCAATCAATAATATAATAATACTTTTAGCAAAAATGTTTATTTTTAATCCACAATCTGTAGAAGCAATGAGAATAGAAAGGTTCAGAACTTTTGTAAAACATAACAGTACGGTTGAAATATATATGGCAAATAGAAATCCTATATGGATGGTGTTAAGAGATAGATGGGAGGTATTGAATAGAGTTGAAGGATGGGACTAATAACAAATAACAACAAATAATAACAAAGATAGCTAATAATGTAAGCATACTGTGTCCATAATAAGTATATAGGTTGTATGTTGGGAGCTTTTTGGAAAGAGCACAGTTAGAAAGATATGGCATTTAGAAGCAAACCGGATGGACATCATGAAAATGATCGGAGAGGTTGAGAGTAGAAGAAGTTCAGGAGCAAAAAATAAAAAATAAAAAAAATAATATAATATGTATGTATATATATATATATATATATATATATATATATATATATATATATATATATATAGAATTATTGTAAAATTAACTCTGTCCATAAGGTGTAGATAGTAAGTATAGACCGGAAGTAGAGGCCTGGGCATTGTTGTTCACTAATTTACTCCAAGTAGGGAAATGATGGCAGGGTTGAAAAGTAATAAAGGGGAGATTGGAAGTGATGCAGACAATTACATTGATAGAAGATACAATCTATCTGCAATATTAAGCTGATCCACCCCCCCAAAAAAATAAAAAAATAAAATAAATGTGGTAGTAGAATAGAGGCCTGAGGGCACACACTTAATATGTTATGAAATCTGTTATGAATGTATTGTAATGTTTTTAAAATGTATAACTGCCTTAATTTTGCTGGACACCAGGAAGAGTAGCTGCTGCCTTTGCAGGAGATAATGGGGATCCATAATACATACAAATACAAATACAAAACTACAGGAAGCATTTAGTTGCAGTCATTACAAATAAAAGTGGCACAACAAGTTATTGAGTTTAAGGGGGCAATTACTTTTTCACACAGGGGAATTGGGTGTTGCATAACTTTGTTAATTAAATGGATACAATAAGTATACCTTTTTTTGTTATTTGTAAACTCAGGTTCCCTTGATCTAATATTACGTTTTGGTTGAAGATCTGATAACATTCAGTATAAAAAATATTGAAAATCAGAAAGGGGGCAAATACTTTTTAACAGCACTGTGTGTGTATATATACTGTACATATAAATACAGATGAAGTCTGAAGTATACATACACCTTAGCCAAATACATTAAACTCAATTTTTCACAATTCCTGACATTTAATCCCTGTTTTAGGTCAGTTAGGATCACCACTTTATTTTAAGAATGTGAAATGTCAGAATAATAGTACATTTATTTCAGCTTTTATTTCTTTCATCACATTCCCAGTGGGTCAGAAGTTTACATACACTCAATTAGTATTTGGTAGCATTGCCTTTAAATTGTTTAACTTGGTTCAAACGTTTCGGGTAGCCTTCCACAAGCTTCCCACAATAAGTTGGGTGAATTTTGGCCCATTCCTCCTGACAGAGCTGGTGTAACTGAGTCAGGTTTGTAGGCCTCCTTGCTCGCACACGCTTTTTCTTTTCTAGCCATAAATGTTCTATAGGATTGAGGTCAGGGCTTTGTGATGGCCACTCCAATACCTTGACTTTGTTGTCCTTAAGCCATTTTGCCACAACTTTGGAAGTATCCTTGGGGTCATTGTCCATTTGGAATACCCATTTGTGACCAAGCTTTAACTTCCTGACTGATGTCTTGAGATGTTGCTTCAATATATCCACATAATTTCCCTTCCTCATGATGCCATCTATTTTGTGAAGTGCACCTGTCCCTCCTGCAGCAAAGCACCCCACAGCATGATGCTGCCACCCCCGTACTTCACGGTTGGGATTGTGTTCTTCGGCTTGCAAGCGCACCCCCTTTTTCCTCCAAACATAACGATGGTCATTATGGCCAAACAGTTATATTTTTGTTTAATCAGACCAGAGGACATTTCTCCAAAAAGTACGATCTTTGTCCCCATGTGCAGTTGCAAACCGTAGTCTGGCTTTTTATGGCGGTTTTGGAGCAGTGGCTTCTTCCTTGCTGAGCGGCCTTTCAGGTTATGTCGATATAGGACTCGTTTTACTGTGGATATAGATACTTTTGTACCTGTTTTCTCCAGCACCTTCACAAGGTCCTTTGCTGTTGTTCTGGGATTGATTTGCACTTTCTGCACCGAAATACGTTCATCTCTAGGAGATAGAACGCGTCTCCTTCCTGAGCGGTATGACGGCTGCGTGGTCCCATGGTGTTTATACTTGCGTACTATTGTTTGTACAGATGAACAAGGTGCTTTCAGCCGTTTGGAAATTGCTCCTACGGATGAACCAGACTTGTGGAGGTCTACAATTATTTTTCTGAGGTCTTGTGTATGTAAACTTCCGACTTCAACTGTAGATATTCCATAAAAAATCAGTTGTTTCCAGCTACAATAGCCATTTACAACATTAACAATGTCTACACTGTATTTCTGATCAATTTGATGTTATTTTAAAGGACAAGAAATGTGCTTTTCTTTCGAAAACATGGACATTTCTATGTGACCCCAAACTTTTGAACGATAGTATATATATATATATTATCCAATCAAGCCGAATCAAGGATTACTTGATTAATCATCTCCTAATATGGTAATATGCAAATGTTTGAGTTCTAAAAATCCAATGACATGGCAGCTAATGATAATATTGTGTATAATTATTATAACAATACTTATTATAAGAAAAAAAAATCCCAAAATGGAACATTTATTATATGATGTGGCTGACATTGACATATGGTCTAAAACTGGCACAAAACATTCAGACAACACATTTAAATCTCTCCAAATTGAATACAGTAGTTTTGGAATTTAATCATGAACAAAAACAAAAGATTTCGGGGTTATAATGGTTCCGATCATCTAAGTTTTGTGTAGCACCCATAATTCACTGCTTTAATATCCCATAAACAAGTCAAGTTGCTATTGACATCCCCGCTGTGCATGTGGCATCTGTGATAATTCTCTGTCACCTAAAATAAGTCCTGCAGCAGTTTTGTGGAGCATTGTTGTATTAAATTAACTGGAGGGCAGCCAGAAACATAAACTGACAGAGTGAATATGGAGGACAGGCATTTTACTCTGTTCTACACAGCCATGTTAATGGACTTCTATTGTTGCAGTAATGAAAACATAATACTGTGCTGCAGTAAGAGAGAAAGGGAGATGTCCTGGACCCGGGACACTACACACTGAGAGACAACCAGCAGGATGAAGTTGACCCTGGACACTGATCCAAGGTCAGTTTTATGTTTTCCCTCCCTAATGGTAACGTATTTGAGGGAGGGTATTAAATCTGATCCTAGATCTGTATCTATAGGGCTATGCTAACTTCTACCCAACGGCAGAGAGAAACAGTGCAGAAAGTGTTCAGTTCAGAGAAGAGACTGAACCTCCACCGTCATCATCACTGCTTTTAATTCCCGCATTAGAGACGATCGATAAGCCAATCAATTAGAATCAGTTAGACTCATCTCTGATGGAGGTTATACCAGCATAGCATATTTTAACTCAGCAAAGTAATGCATTTGTCTGTCAGACGTCTGCCAGCTGTAACCACAGGCTGCTGACAGCAACACAACCACAGGGAGGCACCTGACTCAGCATGGAGAAGACCTGGACCAGACTCCTGTCTCATATCAGACCCAGAGATGGCTCATGAAGCCATCAACATGGCCGACTTTGCCAGGTCTCCTGACCTCAATGGGACTTTATTTAACCTAAATAAAGGTTAAATTAAAAACGTTCTTTCACATTTTTCTCCCTTGCAAAATATATTTATTTCTCAATGGGGTACACCAGATTAAAAAAAGATATATCATATATCATATTAAATAAAGGATAAATAAATAAATACAAATATATTTTTTGCAAGTTCCTCTGCCTCAAAATGACATGTAATTTCTGGTTTAGGCTTTAGATCGAACATTTCTTGCCACTATAAAATTGACCAAAGTCAGAGCATATATTTATAAAGCCATTTAGGGTGCATCTCAGTATTAGGGATACATACATAAATGAACATAAATGCACCATAAGAAATGACTGGAGCATTATGCAGGCCATGTGGAAGGACAGTGTATTGAAAAAGGCCACAAACAGTGTGATTATGGACACCAAATCTACTATTATACTTAAGGAGAGGAGGATCGTGGTTATGTACTTATCACGTCCACTAGGTGGTATCTTAGTCAGCTACTGAGTTCATCAACAGAGAATGGAGAACTAATTCTGTCAACAACAAGAACAAGACCAACAAACAACACATTGTTTTATTTGCTTCTTTACAAAGTGCTTCTGAAAGACATCCAAAATACTGACAAAGAAAGTTAATACAGAGTGATAAGTTGCGCTTTTATTAAGTCCATCTCACACTATATTATTCACAGCAAGAGAGAAACCCAGTACACATTTCTCACTTCAGAAATGTGGATCTATTTATTGAAATCAAATCTACTAAACAGCAAGATTTAAATCAGCTTTCACATCTACACAATGTGGTTGCATATTTGCATAAATACACATTTTGTGTTCACTTTGCATAGACCTTTCAGTTTAGGTGACATACATCATAACTACAATGGTTAAATTCCCCATATGTCACTATTCTGACATATTCTAATGAGACCATGTTGCGTAATCGCCACCACATTTGTTAGACAATATTTCATGCACACCAACCAAATTGAGGTCTAAATAATATTCCCATCCATTTTATGTTTACACCGGTAACAGATGGAGCTAATGAGAACTTCATTTTCTACAACCTGTTAAACTTCATCCCCAAAAGTACTAGCAGCATTGAAACTGTTAAATATTGTAGATAAATCATTTGTTGTATTCTTATTTACTATTCACTAATATTAGTATAAGTTGTAGGTGACCATGACATATTGATCAAATGCACCACAAGCATATCACATTCAAAATTGGAATGGTAAACATTTCTGTAAAACAGTTAATAATAAATAGCCTTAATCTAATTCATAATTCCACTACAAAAACATCAACATCAGCAATATAACAATAAGCTTTACAAAATGTCTCCGAAAACAAAACAAGATAGAAAGATCTTAAATAAGTCACATATACAGCCGCATCGCTTCACACTTACACCCCAACACACACATACACACACACTACATACGTCCACACACACTTAACATTTACACACACACACCCACACACACACACACACCCACACACACACTGCTGCTACTGTCTATTATCTATCCGGTTGCCTAGTCACTTTAGTCCTACCTATATGTACAGTACATACACTAGCTACCTCAACTACCTCGTACCCCAGCACATTGACTCGGTACCTTTACTCCTTGTATATAGCCATGTTATTTTTAGTTGTTATTCTCTTATTCGTTATTTACTTTGTATTTATTCCTTGTGTCACTATTCATATTTTTTATTTAATTTTATTTAGTATCTTTAACTCTGCATTGCTGGAAAAGGACCCGTAAGTAAGAATTTCACTGTTAGTCTACACCTGTTGTCTACGAAGCATGTTTTTTATATAATTTTTGTATTTGTTTTTATAACTATATATTGTGCTTCTGTGAAATCTGTATTTTTGCATGTAAATACTATCAAACACTTTAAAACACAGCTGTTTATTCAATTTCATGAAATGTTACTCAGCCTTTATAAGTCTCTTTGATGCTTGAACCTAGAGAGACCAGGGTTGTGTTCATTATTAGGGCACGTAACGGAAAAAGACAATTTCAGTCCATTTTCTTCCGTTTGGTGCCTAATGAACACGATCCTAACCGGACTGCTTCAGTGAAACAAAAGCTGTCAATCAGTGTCGTTACCAGTCACCGGAATCGATAGCAAAGTCCTCCAGCTCGCTCATGGTGATGATATCACGGTGGGGGGCGGATTTAGTATCATCACTGTCCACTGCGCCCTTGTCCAGCTGGTTGTGTGTGTCGTACGAAGTGTGTGTGTCGTTCACTGTGTGTGTGTCATGCACAGTGTGTGTGTCATGAGCTGTGTCCATGTAAGGTGTCTGCTCTTGGCTGTAGCTCTGTCCATATGTCTCTCTCTCCATTCTCTCCTCCTGTCCTTCATAGCCCTGGCTGCTCCAGCCCTCTCCTTGCCTCTCTCCATCCTCTGCCCAACCCTGACTCTCCTCTGTAGGCTGTGGGTCCTGGGTGGGAGACACCAAGGCAGACATTCCAGAGAGAGACCTGTGAATGGGCAGGGAGGATACGGGCATGGGCTGGTATCTCTGGGGGTATCCCTGGTAGAGCACATAGGGCCGGCTGGCTGGAGGAGCCTGGGGCTGGGTGAATGTGGCTTCGGGAAGGGACTGGGTATAACACTGTGGCTGGGGCTGAGACAGAGAGCCTCCCTGGGCTGGCTGACGGACATTCAGCTGGACGTACTTCCCCGTCTCTGGGTCAAAGAAGGTCTTGGTCTTCACCTGGACAGGCATGTCCACCACAAAGTACTGACCAGACCCCGGGTCCTGTAGAACCTTCTTCTGGGTTAAACTTTGGGTGAAGTGCTGGGGGAGGCTGAGGGAGGGCGGGGAAGGGTAGTTGGGGTCTACGTGATACTGAGGGACATTCAGGCGGGAGGTGAGGGGGGGGGGGGGCAGGGGTGAGACAAGGTGTCTGGGGTGAGCAGGGTGGTGGTGGGTGGGTGAGGAGGGTACACTGGCCGCTTGCGTTGGGACTCGGGGGTGGGAGACAGGGGGTGAGGCATGGGGTGAGGCATGGGGTGGGGCGAGGGGAAGGAAGACAGGGGCTTTGGCGTGGGGGGAGGCGTGGAAGGATGGGTAATGGGTGGATCCTAAATCAGTTGGAGAAGAGGGGACACTGGAGATGTGAGTTGGGGCGAGGGGCAGGGAGATAGGGGCAGCGAAATGGGGGGAGGCACGAGCGTGACGGTTGGAGGATCGTAGCTCCGAGGGTGAGGAGGGGACACTAGCGACCGCACGGACCGGTTTCTCCACTGGGTCAGCAGTGCTGTCTGTTTCAGTCGACTCTTTCTTTATCCTGCGGGTAGTGAGCCTCTTGGCTCTCCGTAGAGCTTTCTCACTCTTAGGAGGAACAGTCGGGGGCTTCCCAAGTGGCCGTCCTACGTCACTGGTAAAACTACAGGCTGAATCTGGCCTGTCATAGCCCCACCTGCTGGCGAACTCAGAGTCGTACAGACCTGAGTACCTGTCGGACCTGAAGTCAGACACGTCGGCTACACTGGTGGCATAACTCTCAGCATCCCCAGACATGTTGCTGATCATTGAGCGAGAGTCATCATCGTCCATAGCCACATTCCTCCTGGAGTAGAACCTGGAGTAGGGGTATGTGTAGGTGGTCTCTGAGGGGGCGGTGAACTCTTTCGAAGGCTGAGTCTCTCGAATGTGGGGGAGTCGGTGTGACGAGATGGCGGAGTCGTGATATACAGGAGTCCCGGCGCTCTCTCTCTGCCTTTCGTGCTCCTCGTCTCCCTTCTCTGATCCGCTCCAGCGGGCTGAGCCCACCCTGAACTCTTCTCCGAAGCTCTTGTGGAAGTGTGGTTTGACTGACTTGGTGAGAGAGGAGCCTCTGAAGGTGTTGTCTTTGACTCTGAACATGGTGGGCTTGCCCCCGAGGCTGGGGGAGGAGGTGTTGGAGCGGGTGGAAGGGGGGGCAGGGGAGGTAGGGAGGTGAGGTCTACCATAGGACTCCCAGTCCTCAGGGTCCCCCCTGCGTGGGGAGGGCTGGGGGGAGAAGAGGGGTATGTCCCTGGGTCTGGTTTGACCCTCAGAGCTGCTGATGGAATAATACTGGAGAGCATCCATCTTCTCCTCCTCTTTCTGTCTCGCCCTCCTCTCCTCCTCTTTCTTCTCCTCTTCTCTCTGTCGCTGTGGCTCTCTCCTCTCCTTCTCTTTCCTCTCTTCCTCTTTCTGTCTCTTCATGCTTTCCTCATCTCTTTGTCGCTGTTGCTCTCTCCTCTCCTTCTCTTTCCTCTCCTCTTCTCTCCGTGTCGCCCTCCTCTCCTCCTCCTCTATCTGTTGCTGTTCCTCTCTCCTCTCCTCCTCTTTCTGTCTCACCATCCTCTCCTCTTCTCTCTGTCTCTTCCTCCTCTCCTCCTCCTCTCTGTGTTGCTGTTCCTCTCTCCTCTCCTCCTCTTTCTGTCTCGCCATCCTCTCCCCTTCTCTCTGTTTTGCCCTCCTCTCCTCCTCCTTTCTCTGTTGCTCTCTCCTCTCTTCCTCTTTCAGATTCTCCCCTTTCTGTCTTGCTAGCCTCTCCTCTTCTCTCTGTCTCGCCCTCCTCTCCGCCTCTTTCCTCTCCTCCTCTATCTGTCTCACCCTCCTCTCCTCGTCCTTCTGTCGCTGTTGCTCTCTCCTCTCCTTCTCTTTTCTCTCCTCCTCTCTCTGTACCACCCTCCTCTCCTCCTCTTTCCTCTCCTCCTCTATCTGTCTCACCCTCCTCTCCTCCTCTTTCTTCTCCTCCTCTCTCTGTCGCTGTTGCTCTCTCCTCGCCTCCTCTTTTCTCTCCTCCTCTCTCTGTATCACCCTCCTCTCCTCCTCTTTCTTCTCCTCCTCTCTCTGTCGCTGTTGCTCTCTCCTCTCCTTCTCTTTTCTCTCCTCCTCTCTCTGTACCACCCTCCTCTCCTCCTCTTTCTTCTCCTCCTCTCTCTGTCGCTGTTGCTCTCTCCTCTCCTTCTCTTTTCTCTCCTCCTCTCTCTGTACCACCCTCCTCTCCTCCTCTTTCTTCTCCTCCTCTCTCTGTCGCTGTTGCTCTCTCCTCTCCTTCTCTTTTCTCTCCTCCTCTCTCTGTACCACCCTCCTCTCCTCCTCTTTCTTCACCTCCTCTCTCTGTCGCTGTTGCTCTCTCCTCTCCTTCTCTTTTCTCTCCTCCTCTCTCTGTACCTCCCTCCTCTCCTCCTCTTTCTTCTCCTCCTCTCTCTGTCGCTGTTGCTCTCTCCTCTCCTTCTCTTTTCTCTCCTCCTCTCTCTGTACCACCCTCCTCTCCTCCTCTTTCTTCTCCTCCTCTCTCTGTCGCTGTTGCTCTCTCCTCTCCTTCTCTTTTCTCTCCTCCTCTCTCTGTACCACCCTCCTCTCCTCCTCTTTCTTCTCCTCCTCTCTCTGTCGCTGTTGCTCTCTCCTCTCCTTCTCTTTTCTCTCCTCCTCTCTCTGTACCACCCTCCTCTCCTCCTCTTTCTTCTCCTCCTCTCTCTGTCGCTGTTGCTCTCTCCTCTCCTTCTCTTTTCTCTCCTCCTCTCTCTGTACCACCCTCCTCTCCTCCTCTTTCTTCTCCTCCTCACTCTGTCGCTCACGTCTCTCCTTCTCTTTCCTCTCCTCTTTTTTCTGTCTAGCCATCCTCTCCTCTTCTCTCTGTCTCTTCCTCATCTCCTCCGATTTCTTCTCCTCTCTCCGTCGCTGTTGCTCTCTCCTCTCTTCCTCTTTCCCCTCCTCTTCTTTCTGTCTCGCAATCGCCATCCTCTCCTCGTCTCTCCATCTTACCTTCCTCTCCTCCTCTTTGTTCTCCTCCTCCTCTCTCTGTCGCTGTTGCTCAGTCCTCTCCTCCTCTTCCCTCTCCTCTTTCTTTCTCGCCATCCTCTCCTCCTCTCTCTGTCTTGTCTTCCTATCCTCCTGTCTCTGCTTCTGCTCCTCTCTCTGTCTCGTCTTCCTCTCCTCCTCTTTCCTGTGCTCCTCTCTCTGTCTCTCTCTCCTCTCCTCCTCTCTCTTTTCCACGCTATATATGTCTCCCAGAGAGGCCTGTGTTGCATGTGTTTTCTCCATATATTGCGTTGCCTCTTCTGTAGGGAAGAACAGGTATTTTCCAGGCATGTCAACATGAGTGGGTTGGATGGGTTGTTGTGAGAAAGAGGGGTTTCTGGTCTTAACGTCGACCTGCGAGGGTATGGAGTGAGCTGGCAGAGGAGGATTCTGGGATTGATAGAGTCTTTGGTTCCTATCAATCTCAGATTGGTACCCAGGTTGGTACCCTGAAGTTGTTGTATGTTCTGGTTGTGGCACAGTGTCGTGTTTAAGAGAGTGTGTATCTGTTGTCTCTGTGAATCCCTCAGTAGATTTTGCCTCATTGAATGAGATTGCCTGTTTGTCTTTTTCCCTCAGATTGAACATCCCTTTCTTTCTCTGTTCCTGCTCCATGGAAGACAACACTCCTATCTTAGCCTCCATGTTTAGTTTGGAGGGAACCTCTGGTTCTTTCACAGCTACTGCTTCTTTCCTCGACATCCCTCCCGTCACTGGGTGGTCTTGTTGTTCAGTTGTCAAGACTGGACATCTACTGCGGCAAGTCTGTATCATGGGAAAATATCCATCCTTTCTGCTTGGACTGTGCATGTTAGGAGAGGAATCTTCTTCTGTAGAGATCACCTTTAGTCTGGCGTAGTCTGCGATGGCAGTTGGGACAGTAGGCAGCACCTTCTCTCTTGGTTTCACCTCTGGTTTACAAGACACCTTTTCACTTGTTGGAAGTGCTGGGTTATGCTCTCTCTCTTTTGCTGTTGTTTCCACATTGTTGTTCTCACTCACTCCTGACACAACACGGATGGCTATACTATCAGTGTGAACATTATTGTCACCAGTGGGTTTCTCTGCTCCTGAAGAAACATGTTTGGTAGTTTTGTCGTTGTCAATCTCACTTATTAATGATACAACACGGATAGTAATACTTTCTATGTGTAAATTCTCCACTTGGCCATCTTCAACGCTGACGTCTTTGCCACCTTGAACGACACTGCTCTTTGCCATTTCCACTGGTGCAAGGTCGGCCTTGCCGATGGTTTCATTAGTAGGAGGGTTGTTATTTGCGTAGTCGTTAGGGTTTCGTGCAGTGATGCCATGTTTAAAGAGGAGAGGTTGAGTTTCAGCCAACTGTTTATTTTTAGCCGGTTTGACCTCTGCTGAGCGTCCATCTTTAACTGCAGAGGTGTCATGGAGTAGAGTTTCCATCCGAGACTGATCTCTCCCATACGATGGAGGAATCTCCTGTGAATAATTCTCGTTCCTCACAGTCTTCTCATTTTTTGGGGGGTCTTTCTTTGTGGTTTCAGGTGCACTTCTAGCCTGCTTACTCTCACTTATAACACATTCAGTTTTAGGTTCACCTTTCCCCTCTGGCAACTGTGTTTGCTGTTTAACTCTGGCCTTTTCTGGAATTACAGGCTCAGCAAATGTAGTGTCTTCTCTTTCGCTTGTTACAGTTGATTTAACATTATTATCTGAAACTCTTTCATCTGCAATGGGAGCCATGGCTGGAGAAGTCTCTTGTTTCAAATGGCCTGAATTGTTTTTGGGAAGTTGGCCTGAGCTGAGTTGATTTTTATTGGAAATAATTGCCTCTTCTTCCCTGTTTATCTTATCTTTTACTGGGGTGGGTTGTTGTGGAGTAAAAACATTATCTTTATCCACCGAGGGTTCTCTTATGGTCACCATTATCCCCATGATCTGCAAACTGTCATCATCTGAAACTGCCTCACTCTTCCCAAGAACAAGTTTAAGATCATTTTGGTCGTCAGAGATGGTCTCATTTTTACTTTCCTCCTTCTTTGAATGGAGCACTGCCTTTTCAGTTATATCACTGACCTTTGACCTGTTTCTGGCCTGTTCCAGTGATGCTGTTGACTGTTGACCATCACTGACAGCCGATGCTTCAGTTTTAGCTGGCTCTTTATGTTGTGATTGAGGTGCTTCCTTCCTGATGCTGAGTTGGCTGTTGTTTGTTTGTTTTTCACCCCTGGATGGATCATTTTTAACGCTCTTCACTTCCTGTCCACTCTGACCTCTCTCTCTGTGTTCCTGGTGCTTGGTGGGGTTTCTTGATAAGAGTCTGTCTCGTTTACCAAAACCTTTCTCTTTGATGGCTGAGATCTCCTTTTCAGCGTGGGCCTTCAGTTTTGACGTCAGTATCTCTTGCTTGGTCTGGCCTTTCTCTTTTAGTGACAGAGCTCTGAATGAGGACGGATGGACGTCTTTACTCATTGCTGCAGTCTGGTCAGCAGGCTTCGTCTTACTCTCAATCTGACTGGCCAGTTTGAATTGTTTGGATGACTCGCTGTAAACCCATTGACCCTCACTCCCCCGCTCATGTTTATTAGTGGCAAGTGCATCATTCGGAGTCTTTTCACTCTCATCTGTTGCAGCTACATCCTTAGAGGGCTGTTTGTTTTCCTTAGCTGAAACTGCATGACTGAACCCGTATTTCTCTCTCAATCTGTTGTAGTCAACTCCCCCCCTGTCTGCTCTTTCATACCTGCTGATGGGAGAGACATCTTTCTGCTGGAGTGTTTTGTTCTCTGCCTTTGCAGATATGGTGTGATCGGTGAGATTGTCATCTGTTGCTGCAACGGCTTCATTGACACTGTACTTTTTCTCTCTCCGTTGCTCTCTCTTCACCTGTTCATAGTCTCTGGTAGTGAGGATATTGTTTATACCGTATCTGTCCTCACTGGCTGACCATGAACTGTACTGAGCAGGTTCATCATTCTTTGCTTTTGCAAGCTCTGCTTTAGCTAACTCTGCTTTAGCTTGTTCTGTTTTAGCTAACTCTGCTTTAGCTAACTCTGCTTTAACCAACTCTGCTTTAACCAACTCTGCTTTAGTTAATTCTGCTTTAGCTTGTTCCGCTTGAGTTTTAGCTAACTCTTCTTTATCTGTCTCTACTTTAGCCAACTCTGTTTTTGCTAGTTCTGCTTTCACTTGCTCTGCTTTAGCTTGTTCTGCTTGAGCTTTAGCTGACTGTGCTTTAGCTAGTTTCACTTTAGCAAGCTCTGCTTTTGCTTGTTCTGTTTGAGCTTTTGATAACTCTACTTTAGCTACTTCTGCTTTACCTTGCTCTGCTTTATTTTGTTCTGCTTTAGCTTTAGGTAACTCAGCTTTAGCTTTCTCTGCTCTAGCGCTCTCTGATTTAGCTTGTTCTGCTTTAGCTAGCTCTGCTTTCACTTGTTCTGCTTTCGCTAGCTCTGCTTTAGCTAACTCAGTTTTAGCTTTCTCTCCTTTTTCTAGTTCTGCTTTAGCTTGCTCTGCTTTAGCTAGCTCTGCTTTCACTTGTTCTGCTTTAGCTAGTTCTGCTTTAGCTTGCTCTGCTTTAGCTTGTTCTGCTTTAGTTAACTCTGCTTTAGCCTGTTCTGCTTGAGCATTTTCTGCTTTAGATTGTTCTGCTTTAGCTAACTCTGCGTTAGCTAACTCTGCTTTAGCTATTTCTGCTTGAACTTGTTCTGCTTTATCTAGCTCTGCTTTCACTTGCTCTATTTTAGCCTGTTTTGATTTAGCTAACGCTGCTTTATCTTCCTTTAATTTAGCTTGTTCTGCTATAGCTAGCCCTGTTGTGTGCATCTTATTGGGGTCATTCGTAGTACTTTTGGGATATTGGTGACTGTTATTTGCACTAAATTCTCCTTTTATCTGTTGCAATATTGTAGCAGTGCTGTCAGTATACTGGCTGTGATCTTTTGCCCATTGTGCTGTTACAGCTGCATTGTCTGTGTATTGTCTGTTCTCATTCTTGTGTGATGAATTCCACTGTATATCCTGGTCATATATATATCTTTCGTGTCTGGGTAGTTTGTTGTCGTCCACCCATGGGGCATGTGGTTTTCTCTGAACAGGTTGCTCTCTTTCTGTCAGGGTGTTATGGACTGAATATGTTTTATCACCCTCCGAATACAGACTCTGTTTTCTGTGGTCTTGTCCTTTACCCCTGTACAAGTGATCATTTTGGTTCTGATACTTCTCTTTGGTGGTGAGAGATTCCTCATTGACTCGATACTGATCTACAGTTCCATACTTGTCCATAAAAGTCCCAGAATAGTATTTTTCTTTTACAGGGTCTCTGATGATCTGCTGACTCAGAGGGTAGTCTGTGTTTTGAGCGAATCTGTTTGACAGTTCCTCCTGATTGGCCAGTGTGTGATCAGGAACTGGAAGCGTTTCCTTATATGGAAGGCTATTTTTACCTATTAAGACTTCACCTGCTGGATGCACCCTTCCATCAGATACATACTGCTCCCCCTGTTCTCTCTTTTCTTGTTGTCCATATATATTCCACTCATTTCCATATTTCTGGTTTGGGTCCTGCTTCATTGTAGCTGCTCTGTGTGAGGGTAGAGACTGTTTGTCTTTTTCTATTAGTGCAGCGATCTCCCCTTTCCATGGAGGCACGTCTGTTGTAACTCTGTCATTCACACCCAACCCATATTTGTTCTCTCTCACTTGGTCATATCCACATGCCTTTGTGTATCTCTCTACTGTAGCCTGGTTTGTATTGGGCTCAATAATTTGTTTAGATACTAGTGCATCTCTGTTTACAGTGTTGGTTTGTTTTGCAGTGATTCCATCTCTCCTATAAGTGTCTATGACTGCCGGGGGTGGGTTAGGGGTACAATTAGGGCTAGGGTAAGGTTTGGGCTTAGTGTTAGGGAGGGGTGATCTCACTGTAGGAAGGGTGTTGTCTAGGCCTGGTTTTGTGGGTCTGACTTGCTCATACATATGATTTTGGAGGAGCTCAGTCCTATTTATTTCATCTGGTTTAATAAATTGTGTTAACCCACCTTGGCTGTTCTGACTGGTAGTGAGCTGATCTCTACTACTGTAGTTTCCACTGTACTCCTGATGGTAAACCATCTCCTCCTGAGTCTGAGACGACCTCACTGCCTGATAGGCCTCTGGTTTACCTGTGTAGTCCAAGTGTTGGGAAGAGTGTGCAGTGGTTGGCTGCAATGAGGGGCTATACTGTGGGTTGGTATGGGGGTGAAATGAAGTGTCTACTGCATTGGGCTCCTCCTGTACTACCTCCTGGGGAACAGGGATGTCTAAGATAGCTGGCATATCTATCACTGTGTCTCTGGGCTCATAGCCGTCCAGGTTAGATTTACTCCTGCCAGTCACCTCCAGGCCTTTGAACTTGGTGGGACTGTAGGTGCTTTTCACCCTCTTCCTATTGTCTTTTAGGTTGAAGAGGAGACCGGAGGCTCTGGACTTGTAGCTGGACATCCTCACCTCTGGTGTGGCCCCCCTTCTCTCCCTCTCTCTCTCGCCCCAGATGGGGGGCTGTTCGAGGGTGAGGGGGGGTGAGAGGGCGTACTGTAGCACCTCTGAGGTGGTGTCAGTGTCTTGCGGATTGTGGATGACAGGTGTCAACAGCTGGGTGAAGTTAAAGGGAGTGGTGCTGGTGTTGCTAGCGACTACACCCTGCTCCACTGCTACTGTGCTAAATTTGTTGCTAAAGGAAATTACACTGTTCTTGTTGCCTTTCACTACACTACTCTGCTCGGCGCTGTTTAGGACCGTTGTAACACTCTGCTCTGTGGTCAATTTGGTAAACCGCTCGGTGTGCTGGAACTCAGTGACGGCGCTGACAGCATCTTGGCCAAGTCGGGACCTGGTAGGAGAGACTGTTGAGGGACGGAGTGAGGGATATCTGTTTGACCCCACGCTCTGGGTGCGTTTCCAGGGTGGATAGTGACCGGCCAGCTCAGACTCAGAGCGTTTCTCTAGGGCCGAGGCCTTCTGCAGCACTGTGGAGCCCCCCTCCATGGGCTTACGTTGGGGTCCATACACTGTCTCCTTGATCCCAGGGGGCGTGTAGAACTGCTGTTCGAATGTCAGCTCCTTGTACATGGGCGAGTCGTACCATTTAGGGAAGTCTGCAGGGGACATGAACCCGGAGACACCTCCCTGCTGGAAGGGGAATCTGTTATGGTCTCTCCACAGGGGCTGGAAGGGGCTGAACTCACTATGGAGAAAGAAGTTAGAGGTTGAGTTGAGCTGCGCAAACATGCTTTGTTTACTGTGGGAGGATCTCATAAAGGAGGATGTTTTGTCCATCTGAGACACAGCAGAAGATACCTCAGAGGGGTACAGGCTGTTCCTACTGGGGGGTAAGGGGCCTGTCTGCCTGGGGAAGGCGCCGGCCGCGGGGAAGGGGCCAGTGTTAAAGTTATGGGGGTACGCCGTAGAGAACTCAGACAGCTCTCTCTGGATGCTCATCAGAGCTGACTTGTCCCAGGAGGACTCATTGTTCCAGTCCCTGAGTTTCCCCTCCATCCACCCATCCCCACCTCCATAACCCTCCGAGCTAAAGGCTTTGATGAGAGAGGAGACTCGGGAGCGACTGCGACGCTGCTGCCAGCTGGTGTCGGACCCTCCATAACTCAGGAAGGACAGTCTCTCCTCCCTCAGAGTCTTCTCCTGCTGAGACACGTCCATGAAGGAGCGCTGGAATGTGGTAGACACCCTTCCCTCTGTCCTCCTCTCCCCTTGCCCCTCCCACCCCGAATAATCCTGGTTCTCTAAACCACACTGTCCCGTCCACATCCTTCCCTCCCCCTCCCAACCCGCCTCACCCCCTCCCTGTCCATACTGCTGGAGACTGAGGCTGAAGCTCTCTTGGGCGGCTCTCTTGAGAGCATCCCTTTCCCTGTCCTCCTTCTCCCAGCCCTGGCTGTCCTGGGCAGCTATAATCTCTTGGCTGAAGGCCTGGTGTCTCTCTCTCTGAGCTGACGGTGAGGAGCCCAGGTCAGAGTCGTTGTAAACAGCTTCTTCCCCGATGCAGAGGCTCCTGAAGGATCGGTCAGTCAGGCTGCTGACCTCACGGTCTGTGTCGTCCAGGATCGAGCCTCCACTGGATGTGTCGCTCATGCCGCCGCTGCTGTGCTTCCTGTGGCCGCTGCCCCTGCGGCTGAAGTGGCGCTTCTCCACCGTCGTCATGGGTAAAGCTCAATCACACACCTCACACACACACTCACACTCACTCAGACACAGCTCATGTCTAGTGTTCAGTCACACACCCAGGCAGCAGTGTTTAGCTGGGGCTGGGTTAGGACACCTCAGAGGGGCCCAATCAGTCTCTATGGAGGGCTGCAGCCCCAAAGGCGTGGTTGTATTCCTGGTGGCCCCTAAGGCGTATTGCATTTGTGTAGCAGAAGGAGCCACGACTTCCTGTGTGTCCTGCAGGAAGAGAATAGACGAGAGAACAGAGTTAAAAGTGGAAAAGGCCTAAAATTGTTCTGCACTTTAGCCTAAATATATAGAATGAATGTCTGACTGTGTCTTCACGACCATCAGACCTTTTCTTTGTTGCCCTAAAAGGGAACATACCCTAAATCCGTAAACATGGGCACCCTCATAGATATCATCCTGACTAACTTACCCTCTAAATACACCTCCGATGTCTTCAACCAGGATCTCAGCGATCACTGCCTTATTGCCTGCATCCGTAACGGGTCCGTGGTCAAACGACCACCCCTCATCACTGTCAAACGCTCCCTAAAACATTTTAGCGAGCAGGCCTTCCTAATTGACCTGGCCCAGGTATCCTGGATGGATATCGATCTCATTCCGTCAGTAGAGGATGCCTGGTTGTTCTTTAAAAGTAATTTCCTCTCAATCTTAAATAAACATGCCCCATTCAAAAAATACAGAACTAAGAACAGATATAGCCCCTGGTTCTCCTCAGACTTGACTGCCCTTGACCAGCACAAAAACATCCTGTGGCGTACTGCATTAGCATCGAATAGCCCCCGCAATATGCAACTTTTCAGGGAAGTTAGGAACCAACATACACAAGCAGTTAGGAAAGCAAAGGCTAGCTTTTTCAAACAGAAATTTGCGTCCTGTAGCACTAACTCCAAAAAGCACCTCCTCCCAGCTGCCCACTGCACTGAGGCTAGGAAACACTATCACCACCGATAAATCTACAATAATCGAGAATTTCAACAAGCATTTTTCTACGGCTGGCCATGCTTTCCACCTGGCTACCACTACCCCGGCCATCAGCTCTGCACCCTCCGCTGCAACTTGCCCATGCCCCCCCCCCCGCTTCTCCTTCACACAAATTCAGACAGCTGATGTTCTGAAAGAGCTGCAAAATCTGGACCCCTACAAATCATCTGGGCTAGACAATCTGGACCCTTTCTTTCTAAAATTAGCCGCAGAAATTGTCGCAACCTCTATTACTAGCCTGTTCAACCTCTCTTTCGTAATGTCTGAGATCCCCAGAGATTGGAAAGCTGCCGCGGTCATCCCCCTCTTCAATGGGGGTGACACTCTAGATCCAAGCTGTTACAGACCTATATCCATCCTGCCCTGCCTTTCGAATGTTTTTGAAAGCCAAGTTAACAAACAGATCACCGACCATTTCGAATCCCAACGTACCTTCTCCGCTATGCAATCCGGTTTCCGAGCTGGTCATGGGTGCACCTCAGCCACGCTCAAGGTCATAAACGATATTATAACCGCGATCGATAATAGACAGTACTGTGCAGCCGTCTTCATCGACCTGGCCAAGGCTTTTGACTCTGTCAACCACCGCATTCTTATTGGCAGACTAAATAGCTTTGGTTTCTCAAATGACTGCCTCGCCTGGTTCACCAACTACTTCTCAGATAGAGTTCAATGTGTCAAAACGGAGGGCCTGTTGTCTGGACCTATGGCAGTCTGTATGGGGGTACCACAGGGTTCAATTCTTGGGCCGACTCTTTTCTCCGTGTATATCAATGATGTCGCTCTTGCTGCTGGTGACTCTCAGATCCACCTCTACGCAGACGACACCATTTTGTATACATCTGGCCCTTCATTGGACACTGTGTTAACAAACCTCCAAACGAGCTTCAATGCCATACAACACTCCTTCAGTAGCCTCCAACTGCTCTTAAACACTAGTAAAACTAAATGCATGCTCTTCAATCGAACGCTGCTGGCACCCGCCCACCCGACTAGAATCACTACTCTCGATGGGTCTGACCTAGAGTATGTGGACAACTACAAATACCTAGGTGTCTGGTTAGACTGTAAACTCTCCTTCCAGAATCACATTAAGCATCTCCAATCCAAAGTTAAATCTAGAATCGGCTTCCTATTTCACAAAGCCTCCTTCACTCATGCTGCCAAACATGCCCTCGTAAAACTGACTATCCTACCGATCCTTGACTTCGGCGATGTCATTTACAAAATAGCCTCCAACACTCTACTCAGCAAATTGGATGTAGTCTATCACAGTGCCATCCGTTTTGTCACCAAAGCCCCATATACTACCCACCACTGTGACCTGTATGCTCTTGTTGGCTGGTCCTCACTACATATTCGTCGCCAAACCCACTGGCTCCAGGCCATCTATAAATCACTGCTAGGCAAATCCCCGCCTTATCTTGGCTCATTGGTCACCATAGTAACACCCATCCGTAGTATGCGCTCCAGCAGGTATATCTCACTGGTCATCCCCAAAGCCAACAGCTCCTTTGGCCGCCATTCCTTCCAGTTCTCTGCTGCCAATGACTGGAACGAATTGCAAAAATCTCTGAAGCTGGAGACTCTTATCTCCCTCACTAACTTTAAGCATCAGTTGTCAGAGCACCTTACCGATCACTGCACCTGTACACAGCCCATCTGAAATTAGCCCACCCAACTACCTCATCCCCATATTGTTATTTATTTTGCTCATTTGCACCCCAGTATCTCTATTTGCACATCATCTCTTGCACATCTATCATTCCAATGTTAATACTAATTGTAATTATTTTGCACTATGGCCTATTTATTGCCTTACCTCCATAACTTGCTACATTTGCACACACTGTATATATATTTTCTGTTGTATTTTTGACTTTATGTTTTGTTTTACCTCATATGTAACTCTGTGTTGTTGTTTTTATCGCACTGCTTTGCTTTATCTTGGCCAGGTCGCAGTTGTAAATGAGAACTTGTTCTCAACTGACTTACCTGGTTAATAAAGGTGAAAAAAAAGAATATATATATATATAACTTTATATCAAGCTACTAAAAAGTACAAGAGGATACTGGTGGTTGTTTAGCATTTGAACAAGAGCTATATTTAATTAAATCGATTTTCTGTGAATTAAGCAGCAATGTTCTGTATGTGTTGGAAAAATTGTGTAGCTGTTCCGCACTCAAAAAGGAGATTCATGGTTTCTTTTTAGTATTTATTTAATTCAGGGGTAGATAGATAGACAAATGTTTCGGCCTAAGCCTTGGTCAGTGTCGTGAAAGCCATATGAAAATTAAGCTCTTTGGCGTTGAAAGAAAGATGCATATGCAGAAAATAACCCCCAAAACTACTGTAAAATATGGTGGTGGATCTTTGATTTTTTGGGGCTATTTTGCTTCCACTGGTCCTTGGGCCCTTGTTAAGCTCAACGGCATTATGAACTTTACCCAGTACCAGGACATTTTAGCCAAAAACCTGGTTGCCTTTGCCAGGAGGCTGAAATGTGGCCGCAAGTGAATCTTCCAGCAAGCCAATAAGCCCAAGCCCACATCAAAAGCCACAAAGAAATTGTTAATTGACCACAAAATCAACATTTTGCAATGGCCATCTCAGTCTCCGGACTTGGACCCCATTGAAAACCTGTGGTTTGAATTGAAGAGGGCAAATGAAGGATATCAAGGATCTGGAAGATCCCTCCCAATGTGTTCTCCAATCTCATAAAACATTTTAGAAAAAGGCTCAGTGCCCTCATCCTTGCAAGGTGAGGTATTGAAAGGTATTGCAAATGGAAGCCAATAGTTTTGACCCCTATCTTTAAAAAAAAAAAAAATATGACTTGTTAAACAAAATCTCTTTCTCTGAGCAATTGTATTAGTATAAAATAATATAATTTGTTGGAACATTTGTTGGAATATATAATGTTGGAACATTGCTGCAGGGAATTGCTTCCATTCAGCCACAAGAGCATTAGTGAGGTTGGGCATTAATGTTGGGCGATTAGGCCTGGCTCGCAGTCGACGTTCCAATTCATCCCAAAGGTGTTCGATGGGGTTGAGGTCAGGGCTCTGTGCAGGCCAGTCAAGCTCTTCCACACCGATCTCAACAAATCATTTCTGTATAGACCTCACTTTGTGCGCGGGGGCATTGTAATGCTGAAACAGGAAAGGGCTTTCCACAAACTGTTGCCACAAAGTTTGAAGCACAGAATTGTCTAGAATATCATTGTATGCTGTAGCGTTAAGATTTCCCTTCACTGGAACTAAGGGGACTAGCCCGAACCATGAAAAACAGCCCCTACCACTTTGCGGCTGAGCCGTTGTTGCTCCTAGACATTTCCATCTTCACAATTACAGCACTTACAGTTGACTGGGGCAGCTCTATCAGGGCCGAAATCTGACGAACTGACTTGTTGGAAATGTGACATCCTATGACGGTGCCACGTTGAAAGTCACTGAGCTCTTCAATAAGGCCATTTTACTGACAATGTTTGTCTATGGAGATTGCATGGCTCTGTGCTCGAGTTTATACACCTGTCAGCAATGGGTGTGGCTGAAACAGACTGCTGCTTGCTCAAGGATTATACAACAGAATTGTACCTGAGGCAGTCAAACTTCAGCTCTCAGAACTGAAAAGAAGACATTAAATGGAAAATATGTTCTAGACGACGAAAACAATCACCTGATCTGATGCAAATCAGTCAAAATCCTTTCCTTTTCATTACCCACAATTCCCATCAATGAATAACATATCCTGTGTCTCTAAAGAATAACTGAGATCTGAAAATTGTTAAAGTTGCTAACAGCGCTACGGTATTGTGCACATTCCCTTGGGAACTTAAAGGAATGTTACACTAAAAATGTTGGTTTGGGATATTTAGTTCGCTTATTGAATTACTTAATAGCCATATTTTGTTGAGTTAGAATTGCATATAAAAGTACCATTCACCCTGAAAATATAAGATAGCTTGCAAACACCTCAATCCAACTCATATTGTACAAAAGTATTTTGAGTGGAATATCCCTTTAAGCCTGATACAGAATTGAAACGCTTTATGAAAGGATACAACACCAGAAATCAGTATTTGCTGTGTGTTAACTTGCATAGCAGTGCAATACAGTAATGAAGCAGTGTTAAACGGGGTAATCACTGAGGAGTGTAATACAGGGTGATCATCATGGGTGTTTAATTTTACTGCAGCTGCCAGGCAGTCGTCACCCGGCCCAGAATATCTACTGGGCCATTAATACCTCCTGACCTGACTGGGAGTATCAGACAGCACTCATTACATACCAGATACGCTACAGTAACTAGATGCAGACCACACCACACAGATCTAATACTATAGAATATCTACTGTACATTAGTACTCCTGACCCGGGGAACAACACATTCTGTCATCAGATATATGCTAGAATGGATTAAATAGATTAAACCAAACAAGCCACTATATGTCAGCTAAATGTACAAACAGAAACTCTTCCATAGGTATTAGAATCCAAATGAACCATAATGTAGATTTTGATTGCACTGACCTAGGATTCACAGAAAAGCTGCATTCAGTATCGCTGAATATTCATCGTACATCCATCATACCTGCCCAGTCTTAAGATACACTACACAGTGGGGAGAACGAGTATTTGATACACTGCCGATTTTGCAAGTTTTCCTACTTACAAAGCATGTAGAGGTCTGTAATTTTTATCATAGGTACACTTCAACTGTGAGAGACGGAATCTAAAACAAAAATCCAGAAAATCACATTGTATGATTTTTAAGTAATTAATTTGCATTTTATTGCATGACATAAGTATTTGATCACCTACCAACCAGTAAGAATTCCGGCTCTCTATTCTGTACTTTCAACTTTGTGGCAACAGTTTGTGGAATGTCCATACAGAAATGGTTTGTCGAGATCGGTGTGGAAGAACTTAACTGGCCTGCACAGAGCCCTGACCTCAACCCCATCGAACACCTTTGGGATGAATTGGAACTCCGACTGCGAGCCAGGCCACAGCATTTTTCCAACATCTATTGGAAAGCCTTCCCAGAAGAATGGAGGCTGTTATGGTAGCAAAGGGGGACCAACTCCATATTAATGCCCATGATTTTGGAAAGATGTTCGACGAGCAGGTGTCCACATACTTTTGGTCATGTAGTGTCCTTCATTAAACTTAGAGATTGTCTCTAGTCCTAGCTCCACAGTCTCTGATACCACTGGGCCTCCCTTAAAATGGCTGGTGGTCATTTACAGTTACACCTTACAGCTACTGAACCCAGCAGTATATAACAGAAACCATTAGTGTACTTTTGGCCATGTTCATGGGTTTCAATTGCAGTCAGTCCAATGCAGTGAAAGACTGTGCAGCAACAGCTATTTTCAGTGAATGTGTCAACCATGCAGTACCCATGGGAGATGAGTGCACATGCATTCCTTCATACAGTATCTATCTACCCCTGTTCATGACCAAAGATAACACAAAGCAGTGGGTGGAAAGAAACCGGCGTACTGTCTTACCTTCTGCTGCTGTATTCCATATTTGTGTAGTGATCTTTTAGTAAATCCTCAAACACAAGTCTGTCCTGCGGGAGAGCCTTGGCATGGTGCACCAAGCCAGCAGCTGCAGAAAGACAGGCCCTTTGTTGCCCTAACAGAGCCCTCTCAGACAGCACACTGACCGCTCTGTGCCTCTCTACTTAACATGCTGCTCTAACCCAGTCCTCCATCCATACAGTACTCTCTCAGGCCTCGGAGCGCCTGGTCAGATGCTTGGTTAGACGAAGGGTCTGAAGATCAGGCGGAGGAAGACGAGCCGTCCAGGAGAAAGCTAGTGTTGTAGGCTGGGGACGGTTACCAGGGCCTTCAGCTAGTACACGTAGCCAGCTATCTGACAGACGGTCGGTGTCGAGTGTCAGACAGATGAAACAAACAGGCCCCTCAAACTATTTATAAATCTGGTCCGCTAATGCTAACGGCTAGTTGCTAACAGCACCTCTGAAGAACATAAAACATAGAAGAAAAACATGGGACT
This sequence comes from Coregonus clupeaformis, assembly GCF_020615455.1. Taxonomy (NCBI): domain Eukaryota; kingdom Metazoa; phylum Chordata; class Actinopteri; order Salmoniformes; family Salmonidae; genus Coregonus; species Coregonus clupeaformis. The sequence goes on from NC_059228.1 coordinate 4,164,498, forward strand.
AGAGTTAGAAGAGAAAACCCTCCAGATCTGTTGTTGTGGTAAGGGTCTGGGGGGGCTTGGGCACATGTGCCCCCTTGGGAAACAGAAATAGCCTGTTGAGCTCACCCTTTTCATATGGCTACAGAGAGAAGAGCTACAGCGTTGTTGTTGTGGCGGTGTAAGAGGTGGAGCTGCTTTAGAGCTGTCAAATCCACAAGCGGCTCCTTGCGTTACCTTATCGCGGACACTGCCAACGGATGCAACGAAACCACACACAACTTTATGTCTGACAAATCCCATGCAGCCGCGTTAGAAGTTCATGCAGCCGTGTAACAAGTTCAAACACTCGAATGCGTGATGTTCTGTTGTCTACACCTATATTAGACTGATAGCCTATCCCCATCCAAATTAACATGGAAAAATGCATAAACCTACACTTTCTATCACCGTTTTGAACTTCTAACGGGTAGGGATAATAGGAATGGAGTGTTTTTTGACACACAAGAGCAGCCGCTGACCGATTTGTCAGCTCATACCACAGTTACACCTCCAACACCGCCAAAACATCCTCTATGTAGGCCAACACGGTTAAACGGTCGATCTGATTGAATCAAGGCCTTACAACAGTTGTTGCATTCAGGAGAATTCAGAGAGAGATAGATTATTTCATAATACTCATTGCTCTCCCTGGTGGCAGCATCTGGCTGTTCCCAGTCAGGGTTGTGAGGAAGAACTGGAGGAACTATACTGAACAAAAATATAAACAATTTCAAAGATTTTACTGAGTTACAGTTCATATAAGGCAATCAGTCAATTGAAATAAATTCATTAGGCCCTAATCTATAGATTTCACATGACTGGGAATACAGATATGCATCTGTTGGTCACAGATACCTTTAAAAAAAGGTAGGGGCGTGGATCAGAAAACCAGTCAGTATCAGGTGTGACCACCATTTGCCTCACGCAGCGCGACACATGTCCATCGCATAGAGTTGATCAGGCTGTTGATTGTGGCTTGTGGAATGTTGTCCCACTCCTCTTCAATGGTTGTGCAAAGTTGCTGTTGGCCTGGAACACGCTGTCGTACACGTCGATCCAGAGCATCCCAAACATGCTCAATGGGTGAAACATCTGTGAGTATGCAGGCCATGGAAGAACTGGGACATTTTCAGCTTCCAGGAATTGTGTTGTATGAAAAAACTGCAAATTGTAAAGTGGCCTTTTATTGTCCCCAGCACAAGGTGCACCTTTGTAATGATCATGCTGTTTAATCAGATTCTTGATATGCCTCACCTGTCTTGGCAAAGGATAAATGCTCACTAACAGGGATGTAAACACATTTGTGAACAAATTTGAGAGAAATAAGCTTTTTGTGCATATGGAAACATGAGACCAAAACTTTACATGTTGCGTTTATACTTATGTTCAGTGTAAATTAATTTGAGGTCTTTTATAGATTCCATCCCTGCAGACTCTCACTGAGGTAAAGGCCAGAAGGCAGAGGAGGGGGAGAGCGGAGGTGTGGGAGGTGTCATACTGCCTAACACCCTTACGCCCAATCCTCCCCCCTCCCTTTTCCCCCTTCCTCCCCTTCCCTACTACCGCAACATTAAGAGGAGTCCTCTCCACTACATTTGCTCTCCCCCCTCTCATGTCTTCCTACCGCCCCTCTGCCTTCCCCTGCAGTCCACATCTATAATAGGAAATAGGCCTTCTCCCAGGGCTGGCCTGTCTGGGTGATGGACACACACACATGGGCTTTAATGGAAACACACACACACACACACACACAGCCTGTTACTATGCCTCAGGAAAGGCAAAGAGGTCCTCCCTCTCAACCCCCCCTCCCTGTTACTATGCCTCAGGAAAGGCAGAGGTCCTCCCTCTCAACACCCCTCCCTCTTACCCACCTCTCACCCACTTCCCCTTCACCTTCACCCCCTCGCTCCATACCAACCTGGTCTCAGAGCATTTAATATTATTCTGTACATAAATCTGAGACACTCCATTTAGTATGATATGTTACGTTTTGTATTGGTATGTAAATCACGTAACGAAACTAAACAAAAAGAAGAAGAAACTATACTATGGAACAAAGATCAATTATATAAAGAATGATAGTAAAAAGCTCTGGAGTACTTTAAATGAAATTCTAGGCAAAAAAGCAAACTCGGCTCCATCCTTCATTGAGGCAGATGGCTTGTTCATAACAAAACCCTTTGATACTGCCAACCACTTTAATAACTTTCTTGTTGATAAGATTAGCAAACTTAGGCATGACATGCAAACAACAAAAGCTGAGCCTTCATATTCATGCATAATAGACCAAACAATGAAACACAAGCGCTGTAGTTTTGAGTTCCACAAAGTGGGTGTGGAAGAGCTGGATTTTTAAAACATATCTATAAATAAGGACAAACCACCTGGTACCGACAACCTGGATGGTAAATTGCTGAGGTTGGTAGCGGAATACATTGTGACTCCTGTTTGCCACATCTTCCATTTAAGCTTAGAAGACAGTGTGGGAGGCAAAGGTCATTCCACTACCCAAGAATAGCAGAGCACCCTTTAATGGTTTAAACATCCGACCAATCAGCCTGTTACTAGTGTTTAGCAAACTTTTGGAAAGAAATGTGTTTGATCAAATACAAAGTTATTTTACAAAAAACAAATTACCAACAGACTTTCAGCATGCTTATAGGGAAGGGCACTCAACATGCTCAGCACTGACACAAATGACTGATGATTGGCTGAAAGAAATTGATAATAAGAAGATTGTGGGAGCTGTTTTGTTAGACTTCAGTGCAGTTTTTGATGTCATTGATCATAACCTATTGCTGAAAAAACTTAGCTGTTATGGATTTGCATCCTCTGCCTTTTTATGGATTGAGAGTTAACTATCTAAGAGAACACAGACGGTTTTCGTTTATGGAAGCCTCTCTCATGCAAATTCAGTTGAGTGTGGTGTACCGCAAGGCGCCAATATTTTTAGTTTTTACTAATGACCTTCCACTGACCTTGAATAAAGCCTGTGTGTCTGTACGCTGACAACTCAACAGTATACACATCGGCTATAACAGTACAATAAATAACTGACACCCTTAACATAGAGCTCCAGTCAGTTTTAGAATGGGTAACTAGCAATAGGCTGGTGCTAAATATCTAAAAAACTAAAAGCATCATTTTTGGGACAAATCACTCGCTCAACGCTAAACCTCATTTAGATCTATTATTGAATAATGTGGCGATTCAGCAAGTTGAGGAGACTAAACTGCTGGGTGTAACCCTAGATAGCAAGCTGTCATGGTCAAAACATATAGACTCAATGGTTGCTAAAATGGGAAGAGGTCTGTCCACGATAGGGCGTTGCTCTACCTTCTTGACATCTCAGTCGACCAGACAGGTCCTACAGGCCCTAGTTTTTTGCGCCTGGACTACTGCCCAGTTGTGTAGTCATGTGCGGCAAAGAGGGACATAGGTAAATTGCAGTTAGCCCAGAACAAAGCAGCACATATTGCACTTACATGTACACGGAGTGCAAGTATAAGTAACATGCATGTCAATCTCTCCTGGCTCACTATTGGTCTTTGTGTGAGGTATTGATGTGTTGAAGGTACCGGAATGTCTGTTCAAGCAGTTGGCACACAAGACATGCAACCAGCGGTCTCTTCACAGTCCCCAGGTCCAGAACAGAGGCTGGGAAACGCACAGTATTAAATAGAGCCATGATTACGTGGAACTCTCTGCCACCCCAGGTAAATCAAGCTAGCAATAAAACCAGAGTAAAAAACCAGATAAAATAACACCTTACTGCACAACTGGGACTGTGAAGAGACACAGCCATTTTATTTATCTTGTATTGTAATTTGCACTGTATTATGTATTAGATCTAGATGTTGTGTGTATGTAATGATATGTAGGCTATGTGTGACGTTTGAAATGTATGTAGTTCAGTCCTTGACTAATAATGTTCTGTAATATGTATTATGCCATGTTTCATGTGGACCCCTGCTTTTGCAGCGGCTAATGTAGATCCTAATAAATACCAATACCAATGTATTAATTTGTGGATGTCCATCACCCATTTCACATGATATGTTTCAAATTAAAATTCGTACTATACTGTATGTTACGAATTTGCTAAACGTACAACATGTTACGAATTTGCGAAATGTATGATATGTTATGAATTCTAGCTAGGTAGCTAGGTGGCTAAAATTAGCTAGCTGGCTAATGTTAGCTAGGCTAGGGGTTAGGGTTAAGGTTAGGATTAAGGTTTGGGAAAGGGGAAGGGTTAGCTAAAAGGGTTAAGGTTAGGGTTAGGGGAAGGGTTATCTAACATGCTAAGTAGTTGCAAAGTAGCTAAAAAGTAGTAAGTAGTTGGAAAAAGTTGCTAATTAGCTAAAATGATAAAGTTGTCCGTGATGACATTCGAACTTGAAACCTTTGGGTTGTTAGACGTTTGCGTTATATGCCCACTTATCCACATTGACCAACCACCCTACTTTCGTTTTTGCATTAAGTCACCATCTGTCTTATGTAACCATACCAAATGTAACATATCACACTAATTTGAGTGTCTCGGATTTACATTTACTACAGTGAGGGAAAAAAGTATTTGATCCCCTGCTGATTTTGTACATTTGCCCACTGACAAAGAAATGATTAGTCTATAATTTTAATGGTAGGTTTATTTGAACAGTGAGAGACAGAATAACAACAAAATAATCCAGAAAAACGCATGTCAAAAATGTTATAAATTGATTTGCATTTTAATGAGGGAAATAAATATTTGACCCCTCTGCAAAACATGACTTAGTACTTGGTGGCAAAACCCTTGTTGGCAACCACAGAGGTCAGACGTTTATTGTAGTTGGCCACCAGGTTTGCACACATCTCAGGAGGGATTTTATTTGACGCCTTATTTGACGCCTTCTTCACAACAATTGAACCTCTCTCCTTGAAGTTCTTGATGATCCGGTAAATGGTTGATTTAGGTACAATCTTACTAGCAGCAATATCCTTGCCTGTGAAGCCCTTTTAGTGCAAAGCAATGATGACGGCACGTGTTTCCTTGCAGGTAACCATGGTTAACAGAGAAAGAACAATGATTTCAAGCACCACCCTCCTTTTAAAGCTTCCAGTCTGTTATTCTAACTCAATCAGCATGACAGAGTGATCTCCAGCCTTGTCCTCATCAACACTCTGTGTTAACGAGATAATCACTGACATGATGGCAGCTGGTCCTTTTGTGGCAGAGCTGAAATGCAGTGGAAATGTTTTTTGGGGATTAAGTTCATTTTCATGGCAAAGAGGGACTATGCAATTAATTGCAATTCATTTGATCACTCTTCATGACATTCTGGAGTATATGCAAATTTTCATCATCAAAACTGAGGCAGCAGACTTTGTCAAAATTAGTATTTGTGTCATTCTCAAAACTTTTGACCACGACTGTACAGAGAATTCATTCTAGATGAGTATGACATTCTGGCATTTAAAGCATACTTCATTTTTGAAATGTCACATACTATAAAACATTCTATTTTCGCATACCTATAAAGCCTACTACAAAAGAACGCAAGTACGTGTATTCGGATACGCCCACTGGTAAGACTGTGGGACACCTATATATCCTCTTCTGACTGTGGGTGGAATCTGGTTGATCACTCTAATCTGCAGCATACCCTTAAACAACCTACAACCATTATCTAAGAGCTGTGTCTAAAAAAAATACATGATTTCCTTCTTGAAAGGGTAGATTCATTCATGAATAGTATGTACAGTGGGGGAAAAAAGTATTTAGTCAGCCACCAATTGTGCAAGTTCTCCCACTTAAAAAGATGAGAGAGGCCTGTCATTTTCATCATAGGTACACGTCAACTATGACAGACAAAATGAGAAAAAAATCCAGAAAATATGACCATATGACATTCTCCCAATCCTCTTCTGGATCATCCAAATGTACTCTAGCAAACTTCAGACAGGCCTGGACATGTACTGGCTGAAGCAGGGGGACACGTCTGGCACTGCAGGATTTGAGTCCCTGGCGGCGTAGTGTGTTACTGATGGTAGGCTTTGTTACTTTGGTCCCAGCTCTCTGCAGGTCATTCACTAGGTCCCCCCGTGTGGTTCTGGGATTTTTGCTCACCGTTCTTGTGATCATTTTGACCCCACGGGGTGAGATCTTGCTTGGAGCCCCAGATCGAGGGAGATTATCAGTGGTCTTGTATGTCTTCCATTTCCTAATAATTGCTCCCACAGTTGATTTCTTCAAACCAAGCTGCTTACCTATTGCAGATTCAGTCTTCCCAGCCTGGTGCAGGTCTACAATTTTGTTTCTGGTGTCCTTTGACAGCTCTTTGGTCTTGGCTATTGTGGAGTTTGGAGTGTGACTGTTTGAGGTTGTGGACAGGTGTCTTTTATACTGATAACAAGTTCAAACAGGTGCCATTAATACAGGTAACGAGTGGAGGACAGAGGAGCCTCTTAAAGAAGAAGTTACAGGTCTGTGAGAGCCAGAAATCTTGCTTATTTGTAGGTGACCAAATACTTATTTTCCACCATAATTTGCAAATAAATTCATTAAAAATCCTACAATGTGATTTTCTGGATTTTCTTTTTTCTCATTTTGTCTGTCACAGTTGACGTGTACCTATGATGAAAATGACAGGCCTCTCTCATCTTTTTAAGTGGGAGAACTTGCACAATTGGTGGATACCTAAATACTTTTTTCCCCCACTGTAAATACAGTACATGATTAAAATGTCCTGATGTGGTACCGTAGCAACTCATGCTAATCACTGAGGGTGATCAAGATGTTTAACCTTCTCACATCTTCTAAAGAAAAAGACATGGACTGAGACCCTCCTCGCTAGTTTCTCCTCCTCCTCCCTCCCTCCCTCCTACTCCCCTCCCCCACTCTGCCCCATGTCTTAGAGGCAGGACTGGGACTGCCTTTATCACACAGATAATTACCACAGTTCATTAGGGAGGTTTAAGTAATCACATTCTACGCTGCTACTCTCTCTCTCTTCCATTGAATCAACAACATCACCCTCTTTCTCTTTCCTTCTCTTCCTTTATTGTTAGCGTGTGTGTGTGTCTTTCCCGTAGCTGTATAAACCACCCAAATGAGTTAAATGAATGTCAACTGCCCCCAGAGGACTGGAAGCTACAACTGCAATGAAAACGCCTTTCCTTTGATTTCCCCTGATCCACAACCTCACAACACACACACACCTCACTCTACCGTCATCCCTCTACGTTTCAGACTGTGTGCCCTTCATAATATTGAACGGTCCCACCTAATATAATTGGGAAGATATACTACTTGCTGTGTGTACCACATGTGTGTCAATGTCAATAAATCGAAGGAGCTGATCGTGGACTTCAGGAGACAGCAGAGAGAGCACGCCCCCATCCACATCGGCGGGGCCACAGTGGAGAGGGTGAAACGTTTCAACTTCCTCTGTGTGCACATCACTGACAACCAGTGTTGTGAAGAAGGCGCAACAGTACCTCTTCAACCTCAGGAGGCTGAAGAAATTCTGCTTGGCCTCTAAGACCCGCACTCACTTCTACAGATGCAGCATTGAGGGCATCATGTCAGGCTGTTTCACCGCCTGGTACGGCAACTGCACAGTCCGCAACTGTAGGGCTCACCAGTCAGCCCAACGCATCACCGGGGAAACACTGCCTGCCCTCCAGGACATCTACAGCACCCGCTGTCACAGGAAGGTCAAGAAGGTCATCAAGGACCTAAGCCACCCTAGCCACAGCCTGTTCACCTCGCTACCATCTAGAAGGTAGTGATCTGCAGTTTGCAAATTATTTGTTCTTTTTGAATAACTATTTTTAATGACTCGAGAGTCATGATTCGTTTTTCTGAGTGACTCGTTCATTTCAGTAGTTAGTTTGACCTGCTAGTGCTGGCCGCAATGAGTCCTACAGCAGGAGAAAATTCACGCTCCTCCGGCTCAGCGGCACCAGAGACGTGTTCCGACCACTAACTGTCTGTCATATGGCCGCAGGAAAATAGATCATGAGCATAGAGAAGCAAAATACATGTTTAGAGCTGATAATTGATCGCATGGTGCAAGAATAACTGCAATTACTTGATTATTGAATGTTATGATGGAAACAGCTTTGTACAACCAAAACACATACAGCCTCTGCTCAACAAACTCGAACTCGAGAACAAATTGCTTGGGAGGCTGCAATTTGCGAACGACTGTGCTTATCACTCTCACGGCAGTCAAGCAATGCATTCCGCCAAGAGTCGTTCACAATCTAGTCCGGTAGCAGCCACAGCTAGACCTTGTTTCAAATGTATCAAGAAATAATATTATTTGTATGCCAAGCAATCAATCAATCAAATTCAATCACATTTATTTATGAAGCCCTTTTTACATCAGCAGATGTCACAAAGTGCTATACAGAAACACAGCCTAAAACCCCAAACAGCAAGCAATGCAGATGTAGAAGCACAGTGGCTAGGAAAAACTCCCTAGAAAAACAGAAACCTAGAGAGGAACCAGGCTCTGGGGGGTGACCAGTCCCACTCTGGCTGTGCCGGGTGGAGATTATAACAGTACATGGCCATTAAGGCCAGATTATTCTCCAAGATGTTCAAACGTTCATAGATGACCAGCAGGGTCAAATAATAATCACAGTGGTTGTAGAGGTTGTAACAGGTCAGTACATCAGGAGTAAATGTCACTTGGCTTTTCATAGCCGGGCATTTAGAGGTTGAAATAGCAGGTGCGGTAGAGAGAGAGAGTTGAAAACAGCAGGTCTGGGACAAGGTAGCACGTCCGGTGAACAGGTCACGGTTCCATAGCCGCAGGAAGAAGAGTTGAAACTGGAGCAGCAGCACGACCAGGTTGACATTGAAAGTTGACATTGTGTTTCCAAAATGACATCACCAAGAGGTAGCATATACTGTATAGTGAAAGCAGTGGTCCTAGAACGGAACCTTGAGGAACACCGAAACTTACCTTTGATTTGTCAGAGGACAAACCATCCACAGAGATTAACTGATATCTTTCCGACAGGTAAGATCTAAACCAGGCAAGAACTTGTCCGTGTAAACCAATTAGGGTTTCCAATCTCTCCAAAATAATGTGGTGATCGATGGTGTCGAAAACAGCATTAGGTCTAGGACCACAAGGACAGACACAGAGCCTTGGTCTGATGCCATTAAAAGGTAATTTACCACCTTCCATATTTTTGGTGTTGATATTGTATCGCCAAATACATAGAAACAGGATGCAATTCAGTTGTACACCTAAACTGTTAGCATTTATGCTCATTTATGCTAAGATTTGGGATCAATATCTCATGGGGACAATATCTCAAGCACAGGTTGTCAAACATGCATAAGAAATTGAATATATTTGGAACACCCAAGAAACCAAACCTCCAACTGAATGGCCAATAGGTGGCACTTTACCCCAAAACTGCGATGATGCTAAATGCATCATATGTAAAATGCATCATCGTCACAGTTTTTGCTCTGTATTGAAAGTGCTTTATCTTGAAAACCTGACTGCTGACATGCACATTCTTTTGGGATTGCATTAACAGTGGACTAATGAGCAACATACTGAAAGATCATTTTTGGATAAAGCATACATTTAAGTGTTACTGTCTGAGAACCATGCAGAGCCATTAATGGAGGTCACTTGTTCAAAGTTTGGTAGTTTCATTAACACAATACATGTGTTCTAATGGTTCTAGTGGCTAGGAGCCTTCACTGCTGCTTGCAGCTTTATTAAATAATTTGCTGTTTGACACTCTTCATAATCTATTATAGGCCAGGGTTCACAGACACACAGCTGGGCTCCACATATACAAAGGTAGGGTGTGGGAGAATGATCTAGGTCTTGTTTGCGATGTAACTTAAGCATTACGATGATCATACTAGATACATCATTATTTACGAGCCAACGTTTTAAGAGTGTTTCCCAAGCAAGCACTTAGAGAGAACGTTCGTTAAGTGCGTCGTTAGACTACGTGTCAATACTGATAGGATCGAAAAGCAGCGCTGCTCTCGGATCTGCTTTCTCCATTCAAATCTTAGCTTAATAATAGAATTATTCCACAATACTGATCACACATCATGAAACACATTGAGGCAAAAATTACAGACAGTAGCCTAGTCGCAAAATAGAACTCAATTGATTGAACATAAAATTGATTTCAATATGATAGAAATAGCCTATATACAGTATACCTTGCAAAAGTATTCATCCCCCTTGGTGTTTTTCCTATTTTGTTGCATTACAACATGTAATTTAAATGGATTTTTATTTGGATTTCATGTAATGGACATACACAAAATGGTCCAAATTGGTGAAGTGAAATGAAAAAAATAACTTTTAAAAATAACTAATTCTAAAAAATAAATAACAGAAAAGTGGTGCGTGCATATGTATTTACCCCCTTTGCTATGAAGCCCCTAAATAAGATCTGGTGCAACCAATTACCTTCAGAAGTCACATAATTAGTTAAATAAAGTCCACCTGTGTGCAATCTAAGTGTCACATGATCTGTCACATGATCTCAGTATATATACACCTGTTCTGAAAGGCCCCAGAGTCTGCAACACCACTAAGTAAGGAGCACCACCAAGCAAGCGGCACCATGAAGACCAAGGAGCTCTCCAAACAGGTTAGGGACAAAGTTGTGGAGAAGTACAGATCAGGGTTGGGTTATAAAAAAATATCCAAAACTTTGAACATCCCACGGAGCACCATTAAATCCATAATACAAAAATGGAAAGAATATGGCACCACAACAAACCTGCCAAGAGAGGGCTGCACACCAAAACTCACGGACCAGGCAAGGAGGGCATTAATCAGAGAGGCAAAAAAGAGACCAAAGATAACCCTAAAGGAGCTGCAAAGCTCCACAGCGGAGATTGGAGTATATGTCCATAGGACCACTTTTTAGCCGTACACTCCACAGAGCTGGGCTTTATGGAAGTGTGGCCAGAAAAAAGCCATTGCTTAAAGAAAAAAATAAGCAAACACGTTTGGTGTTTGCCAAAAGCCATGTGGGAGACTCCCCAAACATATGGAAGAAGGTACTCTGGTCAGATGAGACTAAAATTGAGCTTTTTGGCCATCAAGGAAAACGCTATGTCTGGCGCAAACCCAACACCTCTCATCACCCTGAGAACACCATCCCCACGGTGAAGCATTGTGGTGGCAGCATCATGCTGTGGGGATGTCTTTCATCGGCAGGGACTAGGAAACTGGTCAGAATTGAAGGAATGATGGATGGCACTAAACACAGAGAAATTCTTGAGGGAAACGTGTTTCAGTCTTCCAGAGATTTGAGACTTGGACAGAGGTTCATCTTCCAGCAGGACAATGACCCTATGCATACTGCTAAAGCAACACTTGAGTGGTTTAAGGGGAAACGTTTAAATGTCTTGGAATGGCTTAGTCAAAGCCCAGACCTCAATCTAATTGAGAATATGTGGTAAGACTTAAAGATTGCTGTACACCAGCGGAACCCTTTCAACTTGAAGGAGCTGGAGCAGTTTTGCCTTGAAGAATGGGCAAAAATCCCAGGGGCTAGATGTGCCAAGCTTATAGAGACATACCCCAAGAGACTTGCAGCTGTAATTGCCTCAAAAGGTGGCTCTACAAAGTATTAACTTTAGGGGGGTGAATAGTTATGCACGCTCAAGTTTTCTGTTTTTTTGTCTTATTTCTTGTTTGTTTCACCCCAAAAAATATTTTGCATCTTCAAAGTGGTGGCATGTTGTGTAAATCAAATGATACAAACCCCCCAAAAAATCCATTTTAAATTACAGGTTGTAAGGCAACAAAATAGGAAAAATGCCAAGGGGGGTGAATACTTTCGCAAGCCACTGTATATTATACTGAACAAAATATAAATGCAACATGTAAAGGGTTGGTCCCATGTTTCATGAGCTGAAATAAAAGATCCCAGAAATGTTCCATACGCACAAAAAGGTTATTTCTCTCAAATGTTGTGCACAAGTTTGTTTACATCCCTGTTAGTGAGCATTTATCCTTTACCAAGATCATCCATCCACCTGAAAGGTGTGGCATATCAAGAAGCTGATTAAACAGCATGATCATTACACAGGTGCAAGAAAAGGCCACTCTAAAATGTGCAGTTTTGTCTCAAGTTTTGAGGGAGCGTGCAATTGGCAAGCTGAATGCAGGAATGTCCACCAGAGCTGTTACCTGACAATGTAATGTTCATTTCTCTACCATAAGCCACCTCCAACAAAGTTTTAGAGAATTTGGCAGTACGTCCAACCGGCCTCACAACCGCAGATCACATGTAGCCACGCCAGCCCAGGACCTCCACATCCGGCTTCTTCACCTGTGGGATCGTTTTAGACCAGCCACCCTGACAGCTGATGAAACTGAGGAGTATTTCTGTCTGTAATAAAAGCCCTTTTCTGGGGGAAAATGCATTCTGTTTGGCTCGGGCGCACCCATTATTGGGCCTGGAAGGGCATAGGCCCACCCACTGGGGAGCCAGGCCCAACCATGGGTGCACCCGTATCCAGTTATGAAATCCATAGATCAGGGCCTAATGAATTGATTTTGTTTGACTAATTTCCTTATAGGAACTGTAACTCAGTAAAATCGTTGAAATTGTTGCATGTTGCGTTTATATTTTTGTTCAGTATATACATTATGGGGGATACAACCATCCCAGCTCTGCAGATTTTGCTGCGAAGAGACAGAATCATTAGCTCACTTGTTTTGATACTGCCCATATGTACAGTGGGGAAAAAAAGTATTTAGTCAGCCACCAATTGTGCAAGTTCTCCCACTTAAAAAGATGAGAGAGGCCTGTAATTTTCATCATAGGTACACGTCAACTATGACAGACAAAATGAGAAAAAAAAATCCAGAAAATCACATTGTAGGATTTTTAATGAATTTATTTGAAATTATGGTGGAAAATAAGTATTTGGTCACCTACAAACAAGCAAGATTTCAGGCTCTCACAGACCTGTAACTTCTTCTTTAAGAGGCTCATCTGTCCTCCACTCGTTACCTGTATTAATGGCACCTGTTTGAACTTGTTATTAGTATAAAAGACACCTGTCCACAACCTCAAACAGTCACACTCCAAACTCCACTATGGCCAAGACCAAAGAGCTGTCAAAGGATACCAGAAACAAAATTGTAGACCTGCACCAGGCTGGGAAGACTGAATCTGCAATAGGTAAGCAGCTTGGTTTGAAGAAATCAACCGTGGGAGCAATTATTAGGAAATGGAAGACATACAGTGGGGGAAAAAAAGTATTTAGTCAGCCACCAATTGTGCAAGTTCTCCCACTTAAAAAGATGAGAGAGGCCTGTAATTTTCATCATAGGTACACGTCAACTATGACAGACAAAATGAGAAAAAAAAATCATTAAAATCACATTGTAGGATTTTTTATGAATTTATTTGCAAATTATGGTGGCAAATAAGTATTTGGTCAATAACAAAAGTTTCTCAATACTTTGTTATACACCCTTTGTTGGCAATGACACAGGTCAAACGTTTTCTTCACAAGGTTTTCACACACTGTTGCTGGTATTTTGGCCCATTCCTCCATGCAGATCTCCTCTAGAGTAGTGATGTTTTGGGGCTGTCGCTGGGCAACACGGACTTTCAACTCCCTCCAAAGATTTTCTATGGGGTTGAGATCTGGAGACTGGCTAGGCCACTCCAGGACCTTGAAATGCTTCTTACGAAGCCACTCCTTCGTTGCCCGGGCGGTGTGTTTGGGATCATTGTCATGCTGAAAGACCCAGCCACGTTTCATCTTCAATGCTCTTGCTGATGGAAGGAGGTTTTCACTCAAAATCTCACGATATATGGCCCCATTCATTCTTTCCTTTACACGGATCAGTCGTCCTGGTCCCTTTGCAGAAAAACAGCCCAAAAGCATGATGTTTCCACCCCCATGCTTCACAGTAGGTATGGTGTTCTTTGGATGCAACTCAGCATTCTTTGTCCTCCAAACACGACGAGTTGAGTTTTTACCAAAAAGTTATATTTTGGTTTCATCTGACCATATGACATTCTCCCAATCCTCTTCTGGATCATCCAAATGCACTCTAGCAAACTTCAGACGGGCCTGGACATGTACTGGCTTAAGCAGGGGGACACGTCTGGCACTGCAGGATTTGAGTCCCTGGCGGCGTAGTGTGTTACTGATTGTAGGCTTTGTTACTTTGGTCCCAGCTCTCTGCAGGTCATTCACTAGGTCCCCCCCGTGTGGTTCTGGGATTTTTGCTCACCGTTCTTGTGATCATTTTGACCCCACGGGGTGAGATCTTGCGTGGAGCCCCAGATCGAGGGAGATTATCAGTGGTCTTGTATGTCTTCCATTTCCTAATAATTGCTCCCACAGTTGATTTCTTCAAACCAAGCTGCATACCTATTGCAGATTCAGTCTTCCCAGCCTGGTGCAGGTCTACAATTTTGTTTCTGGTGTCCTTTGACAGCTCTTTGGTCTTGGCCATAGTGGAGTTTGGAGTGCGACTGTTTGAGGTTGTGGACAGGTGTCTTTTATACTGATAACAAGTTCAAACAGGTGCCATTAATACAGGTAACAAGTGGAGGACAGAGGACCCTCTTAAAGAAGAAGTTACAGGTCTGTGAGAGCCAGAAATCTTGCTTGTTTGTAGGTGACCAAATACTTATTTTCCACCATAATTTGCAAATAAATTCATTAAAAATCCTACAATGTGATTTTCTGGATTTTTTTTTCTCAATTTGTCTGTCATAGTTGACGTGTACTTATGATGAAAATTACAGGCCTCTCTCATCTTTTTAAGTGGGAGAACTTGCACAATTGGTGGCTGACTAAATACTTTTTTCCCCCACTGTATATATATATATATATATATATATATCTTAATCCTCTCCAGAATCTATAAATGTACTGATGATCCAGTATAAATGTTACAGTCATATAATCATTATTCAAGTGGTCATAATGTATTTATAATCGCAGGTCAGAAGTGCTGAGCTCATGAAATTCCACTAAGTAGATTTGAGCAATAGTCTATACGTCAGTACAGTCTCTGAGTAGGTGTATGTGTGTGTGTGTGTATGTGTCACCCCACAGGTGTGTGTGAGGCCCTGAATGTGACCGTGATCCCCGGGCCCGTCTTAATGGTTACGGAGGGTGAGAACCTGACCCTGTCCTGCCTTGTCTCCAAGAAGAAGAGGAGCAAAAGCTTCCTCACCCTCCAATGGCTCTTCTCCCCTCATCCTCTCACTAACTGTAAGTCGCTCTGGATAAGAGCGTCTGCTAAATGACTAAAATGTAATCCTCTATCTTTCCCTCCTCCTCTCCCTCCATCCCCCTCTCCTACTCCTGAACAGCTATTAGTGAAGTTGAACATGAAGAAGATGAAGATCTATGGGAACTACAGACGCCGGTTCCCCCAGCCTAAGTTTCATCTGTATGAGGAGAGAGAGGGAAGGGAGGGAGGAATGGACTGTTAGTTCTGAATGTGACTAGGTGGGACCAAGGGTTCTACACCTGCAGGGTCCAGGAGATACGCAGACACAGAAATACCTGGAAGGTATCATCTAATGGCAAGAGAGAGGTCAGTCACATCTCTCAGGATAGAGCTTTCCTGGTCCTGGTTGTTATGCCACAGTACACGTTTATACTCACTCTACCATTTCCACTCTACAAGCTTTTCCTGACAACCTAAACAGGCCTGTAGGCTGACAATATGAAGCAATGGGAGACTTGGCACCGATGCCCAAGGAACACAAACACACACACACAGCACGGTCCATTTCTGTAGTTACTGTAAGTGATATTGTTGAGTGTGTGAGTGTGGTTTTGGCTGTGTGAGCTCATTGTTTTGACATGGAAATGGCTGAAGACAGCATACTGGGGTTAGTTGTAGACTCACAGAGAGACAGACTCATCTCTTCCATTCACAGTGTTTCCTTGTGAATTGCAGGGAATTCCTGGGTTTCCAGCAAATTCAATAGTCTATAATTTTGTTTTCTCAAAAATAAAAATGGGGCACTTTAGCAAATGAATTCTAGCTGACATCAGCTAGTTCTTGTTTATGTACTTGGGTCCTGGATCTTCAGGCAAACTCATTTGGACTGGGGTAATATTAATTATGGTGCACGCTAAACATTTTCCAATGGAAAACAAAAGTTTCTTATTCAGGTAGTCCCTCCCTGTTTCAGTCCGTTTTTTCAGTTTTGTGCCCAATGAAGAGGACCCAGGATTCTCTTAACACAGCAGGATGAGTGGGCTGGTGGCATGAGAAAACGCCCAGAGCTCTGCCCTGTTCGAGGAACCAGTAAACCTCAGGCATCTCTGACATATACTTACTGCAGAGACACACACACAAGACAGTCCGAAAGGAACTATGGGGGTGGGGAGATGTTTCCCATGCCAATAAAGCCCCTTTTTTAATTGAGAGAGAGAGGAGTGGAGGGACATGAAGTGTAGTTGACTGTTCCCCTCAGTCCCTCTCAGTCAGAGAACAAAGACTACACCTTCCTGAGTTAGCCCACTCACTCACCTCAGAACAAAGATGCTGTACTGCTGTACTTGCGTTCTACATAGTAGGCTGATTGGGTATGCGAAAATATAACATTTTATAGTATGCTTTAAAGTCCCCATGCAGCATTTGTAATTTTATGTTTTAATCATCAATGTATGTCTAATAAATCACTGTGTGTGTTTATTTAATGAAAATAACTCCAAAATATATTTTGCTATCATTTATTTTCCTGAGCCTCCTTTGGCCCTTGAAATGCTCAGTCTGATTGTGTTTGCATTAGGAAACAAACTAGAACATATTTACATACACAACCCTGATTGGCTGATAGGATGGTCTAGAGCCTACCCCATTGGTTTATTATAATCAGGTCACATTGTGACATCATGATGTGGGCAAAAAGTTCCATCCCACCTGAACAGGCTGAAATTCCAGGATTTGTTTTTCAAACAGCTCTTACACAAAAAGTAAATTAGCATAATTTTCACAATTTCAGAGTGTTCTTTTGACCTAAGTGTGGAAACATCATTAAAAACGGGAAAATCACATTTTTGACTGCACTGGGCCTTTAAATGCCAGGACATCATACTCATTTCGGCTTTTCATCTTGTAGAATTAGCTGCGTGCTATTGAGGAAGAGAACCATCTTTTCAGTTACATATGTGTTTGACAACAGCTGATTATTGGCTGACAATCAGATAAAAGGAGGCATAGTAACAAAATAAATGAATGTTGGGAAACAACGCAATTGCGCATTAGATTATGCATTCTCAGTATGGGTGAGTTTAGTATGTTGATATTTGTTGCTGTTTACTAAACAGTATGTTCTAAATAGCATGTAGTATGATTAGTTCACAGTATGTAGTTTTAGTAAGTAGTAGGTAAGACGGATATCGGACAGCCCATGTGTTAAAGCCCCCACTGTCTTTAAAATTGTATTTTTAAATAATCACTGTAAGTCTAATAAATCACTGTGTGTATTTATTTAATGGAAATAACTCCACAATATATTTTGTATTATTTATTTCCTTGAGCCTCCTTTGGCCAATTGAAATGCTCAGTCTGATCATATATTTACATACACAGCCCGATTAGCTGATAGGATGGTTGTCACGATCGTCGGGAACAGATGAGGACCAAGGCGCAGCGTTGCAGGCAAACATACTCTTTATTGAGCGAAACGCGATCAAAACAACAAAGACGGTAACGTGACAGTACACGGTCAAACACAACCAACTTGAAACAAGAACCCACAAAAACCAAAGGAAAAACCGACAGTTTAAATATGGCTCCCAATCAGAGACAACCAGCAAACAGCTGACACTCGTTGCCTCTGATTGGGAGTCACTCAGGCCAACATAGAAATAGAGAACATAGATCTACACACCCTGGCTCAACATAACAGTGTCCCCAGAGCCAGGGCGTGACAGTACCCCCCCCTAAAGGCGCGGACTCCGACCGCGCCAACTAAATACCACAGGGGAGGGACCGGGTGGGCACTCCGCCTTGGCGGCGGATCCGGCTCTGGGCCCGATCCCCACTCCCTCTCCAACCCCCCAAAGTACCCCTGGTCCGGTCTGGCCCCGCTGGCCGGAGCCGGACTGACGACACGCACCCCTGGCTTGGTGCGTGGAGCAGGAACGGACCGGACCGGCTGACGATGCGCACCCTGGCTTGGTGCGTGGAGTAGCAACTGGCCGGACCGGGCTGACGATACACACCCCTGGCTTGGTGCGTGAAGTAGCAACTGGCCGGACCGGGCTGACGATACACACCCCTGGCTTGGTGCGTGGAGCAGGAATGGACCGGACCGGGCTGACGATGCGCACCCCTGGCTTAGTGCGTGGAGGAGGAACGGGCCGAGCCGGGCTGACGATACGCACCCTGGCTTGGTGCGGGGAACAGGCACGGGCCGTGCTGGACTGACGACGCACACCACTGGCTTGGTGTGGAGAGCAGGAGCGGGCCGGACAGGGCTGACGAAACGCACCACAGACTTGGTGCGGAGAGCAGGAACGGGCCGGACAGGGCTGACGAAACGCACCACAGACTTGGTGCGGGGAGCAGGAACGGGCCGAGCCGGGCTGACGAGACGCACCACAGACTTGGTGCGGGGAGCAGGAATGGGCCGGACTGGGCTGACGGGCGTACCACAGGCTCGATGCGGAGAGCAGGAACAGGCCGGACCGGGCTGGCGACGCGCACCACAGGCTCGATGCGAGGAACAGGAACAGACCGGACCGCACTGGGGGACACACACCACTGGCCCTACGCAGAGATCAGGAACGGGCCCGACCGGACTGGTAACACACCCCAGTACCTCTCGCCGTGCCTCCACACTTTCCCTCTCCTCTGTGACCAGTGGCCCCCTTAACCTGGCGGCCTCCTCTGCGCACCCGCTGGACCGCTCCATCGCGGCCTCCTGCTGCCCCGTCGTCCACGACGTGAGCCCCCCTAAAAAATTTTCTGGGGGGTCTCTCCTCCCCGTGGACCAGGCCTCCCTAGTTCTCGCCAGACTCTCACCCCACTGCTCCAAAGTCCAACCTCTCTGCTCTTCACTTGGCTTGGCCCAGTCGAGACTCCTACTCCACTGATCCCAGGTCCATCCTCTCTCCTCCTCACGCTGCTTGGTCCTGTCTTGGTGGGTTCTTCTGTCACGATCGTCGGGAACAGATGAGGACCAAGGCGCAGCGTTGCAGGCAAACATACTCTTTATTGAGCGAAACGCGATCAAAACAACAAAGACGGTAACGTGACAGTACACGGTCAAACACAACCAACTTGAAACAAGAACCCACAAAAACCAAAGGAAAAACCGACAGTTTAAATATGGCTCCCAATCAGAGACAACCAGCAAACAGCTGACACTCGTTGCCTCTGATTGGGAGTCACTCAGGCCAACATAGAAATAGAGAACATAGATCTACACACCCTGGCTCAACATAACAGTGTCCCCAGAGCCAGGGCGTGACAATGGTCTAGACCAGGGGTCTCCAACCTTTTGTAGCATGAACTACTTTTAAAAAATGTTTACATGTTGCGAGCTACTCATTATTAAAAAATAAATAGGCACATTCTTCTCTTCTCCTTTTCCCTGCAACTCTTCTCCAGGTCATTAGTGTGTACAAGTAGTGCACTATGTTTTCTGTCAATATTCCTGGTAAAATAATGGTTAATAAACAACTCTTAGGGGGGCCCTATAAATCTGTGATTTTTTCCCAAAAATTGTGTTTTTTATTTTCCCAAATGATGTTGTTTCCTTAGTTTTAAAAAATCCTGGTTTTAGATTTGTTTTGTTTTTCACTCTCAAAATTACAATTGTTCATAGAGAAACAACGAAATTGGATGTTCTCAGTCCATGTCAATGCTTAAATCACAAACGAAGACCATTTCTTTAGGTCTGGAAGAAAACGAACAAATGTAGATTTGTTTTGTGTAATTCCCCTTTAATTGCGCATCTAGCAAGTGAGGAATGTGCACTTTAATGTGCTGGTCTAGTGATGGTTCTGTACTGCTGCTGCTCATTACATGGCAAAGTTAGCAAATAACAAATAATAGATACAAATGATATACTTACTCATGATATACTTCTGCCAGGTAAGCCTACTTTGCATTTAACATTAACTGAGAAAGTTTTTGGGAAAGTATTTCTTGTCAACCCACAAAATAGTTATCACATCAACTGGCTACAAATGGAGTGATAGACAAATGCGCTAACCACACAGACAGACAGTTGCAATATTGTAGAAAATGAATTAATAGGTTTGGCTTTTTAAGCCAATAGTGGCTAACCAAGGGTGGGATAATGTCAATGAGTAAATTTAAATACACAGTAATAATTCGATATTAAACTGATTATGGCAGTAAGCAGATTATGCAATAGTCATGCTGTAAACACCTTACTCATTTTATCTTAATCAGCATAAATCAAAATTGAAGTAATCATACGCAGATTAAAACACCTGGTTTTCCGAACAATATTTTTACGACATGTAAACACCTTAATCGGCATTCCAGCTGTTTATTTGATCTGCATGTGCTAGCACTAGCCAAACTGTATATGTCCGAACTCATAATCAAATATGCTTCCCAAAAATAACATGGTCGCTGTGGTAGAACGTTGATTTTGATTAGCGATTTTCTGAATTTATCAGTGCCATCAAGTAGCCTGTTTCAGATGTGTCCATGTAAACAGGATTATTAGGGAATGTTTTACTGTGAAGGAGTTATAGCTGTTTTAATGAATAAATAGTAAATGAAACAGTATATTAAACACATATCTGCACCAAAACAAATTACAGAAAGCATTGAGTCTTACATATGACAAGGAAAGACATACACAAGTAATGTAATATGAATAAAACGATAACTTTATTGAAAGAATAAGGTTAGGAGAAGATGTTGTCTCATTCAAACTTGAAAACAAAATGCAAGTTACATCCCTATCATAACCATAAAATCATACACAACCGCTTGCCCTCACATTCAGGTGCCACACAAGCCAACCACGTCTTATTCCCCTTTCTATCTTGATCATGTATGTTTAACAGATGTGATTAAACTTTGTAACTCTCTTGCATAGTGTAATAAAGAAAGAATGTCTAGCCAGCGATCCCAGTTGATTGGTGTTTATTCTTGAAAATAGACACAAGGAAGCACATTAGGTGTGCCAGACAGAATTCTGTTGATGGCTGTAGTTTCGTTGCTTCCATGAATTATCAGTCAATAATAGAACAATTACAAAAATATTACAAAATACAATATGGGTAGGTACCGGACAATAGACACAAGGAAGCACATTAGATGTGCCAGACAGAAGTCTGTTGATGGCTGTAGATTCGCCTGTAGCATGAAAACAACTGTATTAGCAGGGGCTAATGCGACCATTACGTCTCGAACATGCAAGCTAACGCACTTGTACAGCAATCATACATACAAAAGGACATCACAGGAAGCCCCCAATATCTAACAGGTACTGTACACATCAGGAAATGTGCATAGTGAACTCGGACACATTGTAAAGACGTAAATATATTTCAGAACGTGCCCTACGGCTTGCATAAATGATCAGACTGGGAAGAATTTACGTTCGCGATCTCCCCCTATCTGCAAGTGTAACCAATGACATTACACCTTATTGACATCTGACTTGAACCAACCAATAGGAATAAATACATATTAAATACACATTTCTGCAGTGGCAAGTGGAAATACAGTATAACTAACCCTGTTACATATGCCTATAAGTAGCAAAGTCACAAATCAGCTCGACCAAGATGATTCAGTTACTAATCTGATCACAAAGCCTGAATTTTCATAGTCATATAATCTATTATCATTATCTATTATTAAGGGTTAGGCTATAAAAAAAAGTGAAGTGCAGCTTGTTCAGTCACTACTGGTGGAGGAGAGGCAGGGTTTTTTTAATGCTGAAAGACAAATTCCAGAAAAATAGATTAGAGTTAAAACATGTATTAATTAATCTCATATAGCTTGTTATTGCCTGTTGACTGCTACAGCTGTAGTAAAATGCATCAGCTAAAAAAACAAGTCACAGAGGTTCCCTGCCCTGTACTCCAGCCAAACCAAGCAATGACAATGCAGACACAACAAGATAACTAGATTTAGCAAACATTTCACTTCATAATTACCAGCTAGCTAGATGTGAATGGTATTCATCTAGCTAGCCACCTAGTTGAACATGCAAAAAAAAAAGCTAGCTAACGTTAGCCAACTTAGCTAAAAGCCAATTTGCACTCAACATGCTAATCGATTAGTCGAACCACATTGCATATGTTTGTCAATTAAACATGACAAACTGACAATAATGACAAAGATGATCATCTTAGCTAGATAACGCTAGCTAGCTACCAGTATGCAGCTAGCTAGGTAGCTAGCTAGCTATCTAACAATATAGCTAGCTAGCAAAGCAAACGACTTGATACAGTTGAAAAAACATTTATGCACACGTAGCTAGCTAGCCAATTTAACTTTCACATAGTCTCTTACCTGTGTATGGATGAATGATTCATGGCAAAAGACCAGAGGTGTGGACTCGAGTCATGTGACTTGGACTCGAGTCAGACTCGAGTCATGAATTTGATGACTTCAGACTCGACTCGACAAAATGTACAAAGACTTGCAACTCGACTTGGACTTTAACATCAATGACTCGTGACTTGACTTGGACTTGCGCCTTATGACTCGAGAAGACTTGCTACGAGGACTTGTAATGACTTGCAAAGGCTTGCTAAGAGGACTTGAAATGACTCGAAACTAAAATGTAGGACTTTGGACTCGACTTGAGACTTGATGGCTTTGACTTTTGACTCGACTTGGGACTTGCCTCATCTTTGACTCGACTTGACTCGGGACTCGAGGGCAAAGACTTGAGACTTACTTGTGACTTGCATAACAATGACTTTGTCCCACCTCTGCAAAAGACTGAAAGTGAAACATAATTCTCACTCTGCATTTTTTCTGACATTCTTGACTGAGCTCTGTCGATGGTACCAGCTGAATTCAGGGTAAAGCTATAGCTTCACTTTGCGTGTTGTCCATGATGAAAATATGAGTAATCCAAAATTCTGTAATTATTCAAACATCCACGGTAACATTAGCTAGTAGCCTCCTAGGGCAAGATGCAGAAGCCGCTTTCTTGTTCTTAGGTTGGAGTCATTAAAACTCGTTTTTCAACCACTCCACAAAATTCTTGTTAACAAACTATAGTTTTTTGGCAAGTCGGTTAGGACATCTACTTTGTGCATGACACAAGTAATTTTTCCAACAATTGTTTACAGACAGATTAGTTAACTTATAATTCACTGTATCACAATTCCAGTGGGTCAGAAGTTTACATACACTAAGTTGACTGTGCCTTTAAACAGCTTGGAAAATTCCAGAAAATGATGTCATGGCTTTAGAAGCTTCTGATAGGCTAATTGACATCATGTGAGTCAATTGGAGGTGTACCTGTGGATGTATTTCAAGGCCTACCTTCAAACTCAGTGCCTCTTTGCTTGACATCATGGGAGAATCAAAAGGCATCAGCCAATAACTCAGAAAGAAAATTGTAGACCTCCACAAGTCTGGTTCATCCTTGGGAGAAATTTCCAAACGCCTGAAGGTACCACGTTCATCTGTACAAAAAATAGTATGCAAGTATAAACACCATGGGACCACGCAGCCGTCATACCGCTCAGGAAGGAGACACGTTCTGTCTCCTAGAGATGAACGTATTTTGGTGCGAAAAGTGCAAATCAATCCCAGAACAACAGCAAAGGACCTTGTGAAGGTCAACATTCACAAGGCCGCAGGGTCAGACGGCCGCAGGGCCAGACGGATAACCCGGTTGTGTACTCCGAGCATGTGCTGATCAACTGGCAAGTGTCTTCACCAACATTTTCAACATGTCCCTGACTGAGTCTGTAATACCAACATGTTTCAAGTAGACCACCATAGTCCCCGTGCCCAAGGACACTAAGATAACCTGCCTAAATGACTACCGACCCGTAGCACTGACGTCTGTAGCCATGAAGTGCTTTGAAAGGCTGGTCATGGCTCACATCAACACCATTATCCCAGAAACCCTTGACCCACTCCAATTTGCATACTGCCCCAACAGATCCACAAATGATGCAATCTCTATTGCACTCCACACTGCCCTTTCCCACCTGGACAAGAGGAACACCTACGTGAGAATGCTATTCATTGACTACAGCTCAGCGATCAACACCATAGTGCCCTCAAAGCTCATTACTAAGCTAAGGATCCTGGGACTAAACACCTCCCTCTGCAACTGGATCCTGGACTTCCTGACGGGCCGCCCCCAGGTGGTAAGGGTAGGTAACAACACATCTGCCACGCTGATCCTCAACACGGGGGCCCCTCAGGGGTGCGTGCTCAGTCCCCTCCTGTACTCCCTGTTCACCCATGACTGCATGGCCAGGCACGACCCCAACACCATCATTAAGTTTGCCGACGACACAACAGTGGTAGGCCTGATCACCGACAACGATGAGACAGCCTATAGGGAGGAGGTCAGAGACCTGTCCGTGTGGTGCCAGGATAACAACCTCGCCCTACAGCTGCACCATCGAGAGCATCCTGACTGGTTGCATCACTCTGTCATGCTGATTTAGTTAGAATAACAGACTGGAAGCTTTAAAAGGAGGGTGGTGCTTGAAATCATTGTTCTTCCTCTGTTAACCATAGTTACCTGCAAGGAAACAAGTGCCGTCATCATTGCTTTGCACAAAAAGGGCTTCACAGGAAAGGATATTGCTGCTAATAAGATTGCACCTAAATCAACCATTTATTGGATCATCAAGAACTTCAAGGAGAGATGTTCAATTGTTGTGAAGAAGGCTTCCAGCAACCGCCAGGACCGTCTCCTAAAGTTGATTCAGCTGCGGGATCGGGGCACCACCAGTACAGAGCTTGCTCAGGAATGGCAGCAGGCAGGTGTGAGTGCATTTGCACACAAAGTGAAGCAAATACTTTTGGAGGATGGCCTGGTGTCAAGAAGGGCAGAGAGGAAGCCACTTCTCTCCAGGAAAAACATCAGGGACAGACAGATATTCTGCAAAAGGTACAGGGATTGGACTGCTGAGGACTGGAGTAAAGTCATTTTCTCTGATGAATCCCCTTTCCGATTGTTTGGGGCATCCGGAAAAAAGCTTGTCCGGAGAAGACAAGGTGAGCGCTACCATCAGTCCTACGTCATGCCAACAGTAAAGCATCCTGAGACCATTCATGTGTGGGGTTGCTTCTCAGCCAAGGGAATGGGCTCACTCACAATTTTGCCTAAGAACACAGCCATGAATAAAGAATGGTACCAACACATCCTCTGAGAGCAACTTCTCCCAACCATCCAAGAACAGTTTGATGACAAACAATGCCTTTTCCAGCACGATGGAGCACCTTGCCATAAGGCAAAAGTGATAACTAAGTGGCTCGGGGAACAAAACATCAACATTTTGGGTCCATGGCCAGGAAACTCCCCAGACCTTAATCCCATTGAGAACGTGTGGTCAATCCTCAAGAGGCGGGTGGACAAACAAAACCCCACAAATTCTGACAAACTCCAAGCTTTGATTATGCAAGAATGGGCTGCCATCAGTCAGGATGTGGCCCAGAAGTTAATTGACAGCATGCCAGGGCGGATTGCAGAGGTCTTGAAAAAGAAGGGTCAACACTGCAAATATTGAGTCTTTGCATAAACTTAATGTAATTGTCAATAAAAGCCTTTGACACTTATGGGATGCTTCTAATTATACTTCAGTATACCATAGTAACATCTGACAAAAATATCTAAAAACACTGACGCAGCAAACTTTGTGAAGACCAATACTTGTGTAATTCTCAAAACCTTTGACCACGACTGTATTTAAAAAAGAGGAAAATCACGTTTTTTAATACACTGTTTCTTTAACGGACAGACGGACAGACAGCACAGGTCAGGCGTAAATGTTTAGTACTGTGAGGATTGACCACAAGAATACAACGCCCTCTCAGGTTAACTGAAGTGTGTGTGTGTGTGTGTGTGTGTGTGTGTGTGTGTGTGCGAGTATCTCATCTTACTTCAGAAGACTTTGCTTGGAACTCTAGCCCTCTCCATCCCTTCAGTTATCAGCAAGGTTAGCCTGTGTGTTCAGTCAAATACAGCAGTATGCTCTCTATCTCTACAGTATATCACTAACTACAGTATATTGCTGAGATATTGTAAATGTCAATATTTAGGTAAAAATGTAAACATGACAGCATTTTCTCAATGTACAATGTCCCTGGAGCAGACATGCTATATTATATGGGTGGTAAGAATACAAAGCCCTCTCTGGTGAACTGAAGTGAGACAGTTTTAATGTTGTATCACTTCCTGTGTTAAAGATACATTTACAGGTTCAGAGGCTAAGTATATAAAGTGCATTCGGAAAGTATTCAGACCCCTTGAATTTTTCCACATTTTGTTATGTTACAGCCTTATTCTAAAATTGATTAAATAGTTTTTTTTCTTCATCAACACACAATACCTCATAACAACAAAGCAAAAACAGTTTTATTTTTTTTATTTTTGCTAATTTATTGCAAATATAAGACTGAAATATCAAATTTACATAAGTATTCAGACCCTTTTCTCAGTACTTTGTTGAAGCACCTTTGGCAGCAATTACAGCCTCAAGTCTTCTTGGGTATGACGCTACAAGCTTGGCACACCTGTATCTGGGAAGATACTCCCATTCTTCTCTGCAGATCCTCTCAAGCTCTGTCAGGTTGCATGGGGAACGTTGCTGCACAGGTATTTTCAGGTCTCTCCAGAGATGTTCAATGATGTTCAAGTCCGGGCTCTGTATGGGCCACCCAAGGACATTTAGAGACTTGTCCCGAAGCCACTCCTGCGTTGTCTTGGCTGTGTGCTTACGGTCATTGTCCTGTTGGATGGTGAATCTTCTCCCCAGTCTGAGGTCCTGAGCGCTCTGGAGCAGGTTTTCATCAAGGATCTGTCTGTACTTTGCTCCGTTTATATTTCCCTCGATCCCCTCCCGGAGTGGTTTGATGGCACCCCAGCTCACTGTAGGGGGTTTCTCCTGCAGTGTGACCTCCACCTTGCACGTCATATCGGGATAGCCTCCGAGAGGGACAAGGTGGCCTTGGTGATTTCAGTGCTGACAGGCCGGGCTCTGGAGTGGGCGCATGCCATCTGGGAGAGGGACGGTCCAGAAGTACAGTCTTATGAGCGCTTCATCCAACTCTTCCGTGCCGTTTTCGACCACCCAACAGAGGGCCGAGAGTGAGGTGAGCATCTCGTCCGTCTGCGCCAGGGGTCAAGGACAGCGTCTGAGTACGCTCTGAATTTCCAGACGGTGGCTGGACTGACCAGGCCCTGTTGACGGTTTTCCGCAGCGGGCTACAGGCGGACGTCCAGACCGAAGGGTACCAAAACATTTTATGCAGCATTGAAGGCCCCCAAGAACACAGTGGCCTCCATCATTCTTAAATGGAAGAAGTTTGGAACCACCAAGACTCTTCCTAGAGCTGTCCGCCCGCCCAAACTGAGTAATCGGGGGAGAAGGGCCTTGGTCAGGGAGGTGACCAAGAACCCGATGGTCACTCTGACAGAGCTCCAGAGTTCCTCTGTGGAGATGGGAGAACCTTCCAGAAGGACAACCATCTCTGTAGCCCTCCACCAATCAGGCCTTTATGGTAGAGTGGCCAGACGGAAGCCACTCCTCAGTAAAAGGCACATGACAGCCCACTTGGAGTTTGCCAAAAGGCACCTAAAGACTCTCAGACCATAAGAAACAAGATTATCTGGTCTGATGAAACCAAGATTGAACTCTTTGGCCTGAATGCCAAGCGTCACGTCTGGAGGAAACCTGGCACCATCACGACGGTGAAGCATGATGGCAGCATCATGCTGTGGGAGACTAGTCAGGATCGAGGGAAAGATGAACGGAGCAAAGTACAGAGAGATCCTTGATGAAAACCTGCTCCAGAGCGCTCAGGACCTTAGACTGGGGTGAAGGTTCACATTCCAACAGGACAGCGACCCTAAGCACACAGTCAAGAGAATGCAGGAGTGGCTTCGGAAAAAGTATCTGAATGTCCTTGAGTGGCCCAGCCAGAGCCCGGACTTGAACCCGATCTAACATCTCTGGAGAGACCTGAAAATAGCTATGCAGCGATGCTCCCCATCCAACCTGACAGCGCTTGAGAGGATCTGCAGAGAAGAATGTGTGAAGCTCCCCGAATACAGGTGTGTCAAGCTTGTAGCGACATAGCCAAGAAGACTCGAGGCTGTAATCTCTGCCAAAGGTGCTTCAAACAAAGTACTAAGTAAAGGGTCTGAATACTTATGTAAATGTTATATTTCCGTTTTTTATTTTTTATACATTTGCAAAACATTATAAAAACCAGTTTTTGCTTTGTCATTATGGGGTATTTTGTGTAGATTGAGGGAAAAAACAAACAGTTTCATCCATTTTAGAATAAGTCTGGGTCTGAATACTTTCCAAATGCACTGTATGTGGCATAAACACAACCACAATGTTTTAATCTGATTAGGCTACTTCAACCTCCTGTTGGCATGTGCACGTTCATCCAAAATATAATTCCAGCATCCTCAAAATGGCTTGACATTAACCAGGTTCCCATCCAACCTCTTTATGAGAGTAAAGTAGCCTACATGTCTGATAAAACATGTCACCACATCATGGGAAAGCATGCTGTTTATTAGGCTACAGATGAAACAAGTTATGATGACTTCACAGGGTGGTGAAAATGCACAGTGATGAGGTTAATGCTCCTTTCAATAAATATCGAGGGTCTTATTCTGGTGACATGATGATCGATGCTTGTCTGCCATTTGACAAATAAAAATAAACTTGCACTTTTGTCCATAATAATCTCATCATGTAATAGTCTACAATCAACTAATAAAACAAATACCAACCGACTTAAGGACTTTAATCAAGGAATGAGTTGACTGAGGCAATAAATAAATAAATGTTTTACTGTATGTGCAAGCTGTTGGCTAGAGCGCACGTGCCAATACCAGAGTGGGCACATTCATTATACATTTGTTGTGTTACAAATTGTCCAGGAGAGGCTGGACAATTTGACCCATCCCACCTGTTTTGAGCCCCACCTGTTTACCTAAAAATAATAATAATAATAATAATAATAAATAAAAAATGCAGGTGTTTCAGCCTAGCTCAGTGCTTTCTGTGGTGGTGGGGGAGCCAGCGGAAAATACGGAGCGTAGGGGTTGGTAATGTTCTCTAGTTGCGCCGTGATTGGCTCAGTATTCTGTCACTCATGGGGACACTACGTCACCGCAAAATCTACGGGGAGAGCTCGAAAATTCAAGCCCCTTGGGTGCTTCCATAGAGTTACATTAGAAGTGCCCATCCAAGAAGGCTCAAGGTCATTGGCCACAGATAAAATGATGTCAAATCACGTTATATCTACCGTAGCTTTGATTGGACTGATCATCTCAACATCATACTTTCAAAATCTTAGCTAGGAAGTGAGCAGTCATCATCATGAATCAAGTTGACAATCTACTGGCAAATCTTTTTCAATCCTTGTCATATGAAGATAAATTATAGATAAAATGTATCGGTGCTCATCGGCCATTGGACATAAACATTACACAACAATTTGGAAATCGCAAATTCCACAATGAGTGGCTTGGAAGGAATCAGTGGCTAACTGCAAGCATTGCTAAGCAATCACTAGCCTGCTATTCAGTAGAGTGGATGTGTGGTCCAAGTCTGGGTTTAAGGGTCTCTTTTTCAAGCTTAAAATGATAAACATTCAACATTGGCCATGCTGTCAATCCATCATCACTTCTGCTGTGTTCGAAACAACTGGAAACTCGGATCTGGGAAATCTCAGACCTCAGTGAGTTCAAGACAACTGGGAACTCGTAAAAGAATGAGCTCCGACTGGGAAAATAAGTTTTGAACGGTCATCCAACTTGGAATTCCATGTCGGGAATTCGTGCCTCTTTCTAGAGCTTCGACCTGAAGATCACTGACATTATGATTCAGCCCTGTTTTTTTTCCGGAGTTCCCAGTTTTCTTGAAAGCACCATAAATCCTGAGAATGCCAGATTTTGATGACAAAATGTGTCACGAAGGGCCGCCGCGCCACCTTCCTGTTCAAGTGAGCACTGCATAAATGATGTAATATGCCAGGGAGATATGTATACTGTAGCTAAGAAAATAATACTAAGTGTATGTTGTGTAGTAAGCTGTTAGTAGCCCATGTGCCTCACCCTAATAATTTGCTCCCTTTTCCCCTCATTACTTAGCCTACTGTTCTGATTTGGTGGTGCGCATTTAGCCTATAGCCTGTTTTAGAGAAATGCCATCATCGAATATTGTAACAGCTTTTATTGTCAGCTTATATGCCCCCTTTATTTATCCTACGGTTCTGACTTGGTGTACAGGGAGAATACTGTAAGAACGGCCCATATTCTGAATTCTGTCGCTGTACATTTCAAAAGTGCTGAACAAATAGTTATATTGACTGCATCCGTCCTAACTCGCAATTAATGTCTTAATCAAAATTACGGATTGCCTCTTATCCGCTCGTCATCCCCTTATGCCATAGTTTGTACATCTCAATTGTCAGTAGAAACCACATTTGTTTAAGGAAGTCAGCCATATCAGCTATGTTTTTTTAAAAGGCAGTAAATGAGGCTGAATGAACTGTTTCGCTGCCAGACAAGGCTCCGCTGATAGCCAGATGTAGCAGTGGTAAGATGTTGGGACTCTGCTATTGGGACAGCTTTATGTAGGCCCTAACAGTTTGTGGGCACCGTTTGTCACCGTTATAGTGCAATTAATGTATTGTTTAGTGTTGTGTTGTGTAGTGGCTTTGCTGGCATGCATCTACAATTTTTTTGTTGAGTTTGCCCCACCAAGATTGACATGCTAAAATCGCCACTGTATAGCCTACACCCCACATTCGCGCTTCAGCACCATTCTCTCATGCGTTGCGCGCATGTGCGCCTGCTGCTGATGAGAGAGAGAGCAACAGAGGAGCCTGGGCCTAGGCTACTATTTGTTGCGAAGATATAGGCCTTTTCATTGACGTAAAACAAAAGTTAGAGGAATATCACACCAGCTTTCGTTTTGGCTCCCCCTCCTGTCCAGCTCAGGCGTTCGGCGTCGCCAGCCTTCTAGCTGCTGCCGAAACTGCTGCTGGCAAACGTCCTTCACTCATCAACCATTACACTCATTACACACACCTGGTTCCAATCCCAACTCTACCACTGTATATACAGCTGTGGAAAGAATTAAGAGACCACTGCACATTTTTCTTAAATCAGCATCTCTACATATATGACAGCCATTCCATTCCAGTATCTGTTGAATTCCAACACAGGCACACCTCATTCTACTGAATTAGGTACTGATTATGTGATCACCTGAACCAAATCTTATTTAATGAGGAAAAGTATAAAAACCACTGCTGTGGTCATCACTGTCCTCTTGCAATAGGACCAGCTGGATGGTAAAAACAGTGCTAATAGTACCTCAAAAGTAATATTAATCAAAAAATAACTATTGACCATGCCAAAAGAGTTGAAAAGGAAAGTTTTGAGTGAGGAAAAGAAGGGTTCAATTCTGGCTTTACTGGCAGAGGGATACAGTGAGCGTCAGGTTGCTTCCATCCTTAAGATTTCAAAGACGGCGGTTCATAAGAACAAGGTCAAGCAGCAGACATTGGGGACAACAAAGCTACAGACTGGCCGAGGGCGAAAACGACTCTCTACTGACCGGGATGACCGCCAACTCATTCGAATGTCACTCAACAACTGTAGGATGACATCAAGTGACTTACAAAAAGAATGGCAAACGGCAGCTGGGGTGAAGTGCACGGCGAGGATGGTTCGAAACAGACTCCTAGGGGCAGGGCTGAAGTCGTGCAAAGCTAGAAAAAAGCCCTTCATCAATGAGAAGCAAAGAAGAGCCAGGCTGAGGTTTGCAAAAGACCATAAGGATTGGACCGTAGAGGACTGGAGTAAGGTCATCTTCTCTGATGAATCCAATTTTCAGCTTTGCCCAACACCGGTCGTCTAATGGTTAGACGGAGACCTGGAGAGGCCTACAAGCCACAGCGTCTCGCACCCACTGTGAAATTTGGTGGAGGATCGGTGTTGATCTGGGTGTGCTTCAGCAAGGCTGGAATCGGGCAGATTTGTCTTTGTGAAGGACGCATGAATCAAGCCACGTATAAGGTTGTCCTGGAAGAAAACTTGTTGTTCCCCAACTCTGAGGATTGGTTTTTCCAGCAGGACAATGCGCCATGCCACACAGCCAGGTCAATCAAGGTGTGGATGGAGGACCACCAGATCAAGACCCTGTCGTGGCCAGCCCAATCTCCAGACCTGAACCCCATTGAAAACTTCTGGAATGTGATCAAAAGGAATATGGATGGTCACAAGCCATCAAACAAAGCCGAGCTGCTTGAATTTATGCGCCAGGAGTGGCATAAAGTCACCCAACATCAATGTGAAAGACTGGTGGAGAGCATGCCAAGACGCATGAAAGCTGTGATTGAAAATCAGGGTTATTCCACCAAATTGATTTCTGATGGCACCCCAGCTCACTGTAGGGGGTTTCTCCTGCAGTGTGACCTCCACCTTGCACGTCATATCGGGACGGCCTCCGAGAGGGACAAGGTGGCCTTGGTGATTTCAGTGCTGACAGGCCGGGCTCTGGAGTGGGCGCATGCCATCTGGGAGAGGGACGGTCCAGAAGTACAGTCCTATGAGCGCTTCACCCAACTCTTCCGTGCCGTTTTCGACCACCCAACAGAGGCCCGAGAGGGAGGTGAGCATCTCCTCCGTCTGCGCCAGGGGTCAAGGACAGCGTCTGAGTACGCTCTGAATTTCCGGACGGTGGCTGCATCCACTGGCTGGAACGACCAGGCCCTGTTGACGGTTTTCCACAGCGGGCTACAGGCGGACATCCAGACCGAGCTGGCCTGTCGCGATGAGACCATCCCAGGGGTTCGGGTCTCTCCCAGGAACCTCAAGCAAGACTGAGCCCATGGAGGTGGGTACGACGCACCTTCCCCCAGAGGAACGTCAACGCCACTTTCCCAGGTAGGCGTGGACGTGCCTTGCTCCTCTCTGTCCACCCAGCCCGTCCTCCTCCCTGTCACCTTCCCAAACTATCCTGGTCCCCCACTGAATCCTGCCCTAGTGGACTTAGGTGCTGCAGGCAATTTCCTAGACCGGTCAGTGGCCTTATCATTACGCATTCCTCTAGTCCCTTTACAACCCCCTATCCCAGTCCATGCCCTAGACAACCGTCCCCTAGGAACAGGACTGGTGAACCAGACCACGATTCCCATTTCACTCACAGTTGATCACATCCACCATGAACGCATCATGTTCCTCATCTTAGACTCTCCTGCACACCCCATAGTTTTAGGTCTCCCCTGGTTACAGTTGCATAACCCCAGTATATCGTGGATAGAGAGGAGGTTGTTGGGTTGGTCGCAGGAGTGTCAGGGGAGGTGTCTATCTGTGTCTATCTGTGCCACCTCCATGGAAAGTCCGGACCAGGCCACCCTCATCCCTATCCCGGAGGAATACCGGGACCTACAGGTGGATTTTTCTAAGACACTTGCCACGTGCCTGCCCCCTCATTGCCTATGGGACTGCACTATCGACCTACTGCCTGGTTCTACCTTCCCGCGGGGGCACATCTACCCTCTCTCGCATGTAGAGACCGAAGCCATGGAGGTCTACATCCAGGAGGCGCTGGCCCAAGGATTCCTCCGTCCGTCCACCTCTCCGGCCTCTTCCAGCTTAGTTTTCGTGAAGAAGAAGGACGGAGGTCTCCGCCCCTGTATCGGTTACCGGACACTGAATAAGGCTACGGTTAAATTCAGTTATCAGCACCAGCACCAGCACCGTGCTACGAATACAGGGGATCACCTGTACACCAAGGCGGAGATGTGCCTTTTCTTCCAGCAGTCAGTCTCCTTCCTGGGCTATCGGATATCCACCGCGGGAGTGGAGATGGGAGAACAGAGTGTCAGTGTCAGTGCAGTACGGTCGTGGCCTGTTCCCTCCAACATCAAGGCGGTTCAGCGCTTCCTAGGTTTTTCCAACTATTTCAGGCGCTTCATTAAGGTTTTCAGCACAGTGGTGGCCCCTCTCATCTCCCTCCTGAAGGGAGGTCCTCGACAGCTGCGCTGGACCGGGGAGGCCAATGAAGCCTTTCGTGCGCTCAAGGAATGGTTTACGAACGCACCGGTTCTGGCTCACCCTGACCCATCTCTGCCCTTCATCATGGAGGTGGACGCCTCCGAGGTTGGAGTAGGGGCTGTTCTCTCCCAACGTATTGGATCGCCGCCTAAACTCCATCCATGCGCCTTCTACTCACGGAAGCTGTCTCCCGCGGAGTGTAATTACGACGTGGGGGATTGTGAGTTGTTGGCTGTCAAGAAGGCGTTGAAGGCATGGCGGCACTGGCTGGAGTGTGCTCAACACCCATTCCTTGTCTGGACAGACCACCGGAACCTAGAGTACATTCGAGCAGCGAAGAGGCTGAACCCGCGTCAGGACAGGTGGGCCCTATTCTTCACCAGGTTTGACTTTACCCTCTCCTACTGGCCGGGATCTAGAACATTAAGGCCAATGCGTTGTCCCGGGTGCATGACACAGAGTATCAGAGGGAGGAAGTGACACCCATTATTCCCCTGTCCCGCATTGTGGCTCCTGTCGTGTGGATTGTGGACGCGGACATATGCCGAGCCCTGCGACAGGAGCCCTCACCTGCCTACTGTCCCGAGGGGCGTATCTACGTACCCTCTGATGTGCGGGACTGTCTCCTCACCTGGGCACACACAGCACCTGTGTCGGGGCACCCGGGTAAAGCCCGTACCCTCGACTGTCTCTCCGCCAAATACTGGTGGCCCACCTTGGCCCGGGACGTCCGGGTTTACATTTTTTCCTGCTCCACCTGCGCACAGAGCAAGACACCGAGACACCTCCCCTATGGTAAACTCCACCCGCTGCATCTCTCTGTGGACTTTGTCACAGACCTTCCCCCTCGGAGGGGCACACCACCGTCCTGGTCGTTGTACACCGGTTTTCCAAAGCCTGTCGTTTGATTCCTCTTCCTGGTCTCCCGACCGCGGAGGCTCTCTTCTCTCACGTCTTCCGGCACTACGGGATCCCGGAGGACATCGTGTCTGACCATGGTCCTCAGTTCACCTCCCGTGTCTGGAAGGCCTTCATGGAACGACTGGGGGTCACGGTCAGCCTCACCTCCGGGTACTGTCCCCAAACAAATGGGCAGCTGGAAAGGGTAAATCAGGAACTGGGTAGGTACCTTCGTAGTTACTGTCAGGACCAGCCGGGGGAGTGGGCTGCATTTCTGCCTTGGGCAGAATATGCACAAAACTCCCTCCGTCACTCCTCCGCTAACCTCACACCCTTTCAGTGTGTTCTAGGCTATCAGCCGACCCTGGCACCGGAGTCAGATCGAGGCTCCTGTGGTGGACGATTGGTTCCGGTGCTCCGAGGAGGTATGGAACACAGCGCACACCCGTCTCCAGCGCATCGTCCTCCGGCAGAAGGCGCAGGCCGATCGTCACCGCAGTGTGGCCCTGGTCTTTCACCCCGGTGACAGGGTCTGGCTTTCTATCAGATAATTCTACAGGAGAATGTCAGGCCATCCATCTGTGAGCTGAAGCTGAAGCACAGCTGGGTCATGCAGCAAGACAATGATTCAAAAAACGCAATCAAGTCTACATGAAAATGCCTCAAATGCAACACATTTGAAGTTTTGGAATCGCCTAGTCAAAGTCCAGACCTAATCCCAATTGAGATGTTGTGGCAGGACTTGAAACGAGCGGTTCATGCTTGAAAACCCACAAATGAGTTAAAGCAGGTCTGCATGGAAGAGTGTGCCAAAATTCCTCCACAGCGACGTGAGAGACTGATCAACAACTACAGGGTGTGTTTGGTTGGAGTCACTGCAGCTAAAGGTGGCACCACCAGTTATTGAGTGTAAAGGGGCAATTATTTTTTCACACAGGGGCATAGGGTGTTGCATAACTTTGTTTATGAAATAAATGAAATAAGTATGGAATTGTTGTGTTATTTGTTCACTCAGGTTCCCTTTGTCTAATATTAGGTTTTGGTTGAAGATCTGATAACATTCAGTATCAAAAATATGCAAAAGTAGAGAAAATTAGAAATGGGGCAAATAATTTTTCACGGCACTGTATAGCAGACGCAGTAGCCATCTAACATAAAGAAATGCATGTCGGTGTAGTAGCATGCTGCCAGCATATCTCTATCTCTCTCTCTATCTCTCTGGGGCTAGGCCTAAGCTTATCTTCCTTTATATAGGCTATATATAAATTTTTTATATTAATATCATACAGTGGACACCTAAGCATATAGGCCTATGCATTCAATGCCCTGATCCATTTAATGCTCAAATCTCGACAGCTGAACCTTCAGGTGGACAATTATTGTTTTAGGAAAGTAGCCTAAAAACCAACAAATACAGTGCCTTGAAAAAGTATTCATCCCCCTTGGCGCTTTTCCTATTTTGTTGCATTACAACCTGTAATTTAAATGGATATTTATTTGGATTTCATGTAATGGACATACGCAAAATAGTCCAAATTGGTGAAGTGAAATGAAAAAAATAACTTGTTTCAAAAAATTCTAAAAAATAAATAACGGAAAAGTGGTGCGTGCATATGTATTCACCCCCTTTGCTATGATGCCGCTAAATAAGATCTGGTGCAACAAATTACCTTCAGAAGTCACATAATTAGTTAAATAAAGTCCACCTGTGTGCAATCTAAGTGTCACATGATCTGTCACATGATCTCAGTATTTCTGTTCTGAAAGGCCCCAGAGTCTGCAACACCACTAAGCAAGGGGCACCACCAAGCAAGCAGCACCATGAAGACCAAGCAGCTCTCCAAACAGGTCAGGGACAAAGTTGTGGAGAAGTACAGATCAGGGTTGGGTTATAAAAAAAATATCAGAAACTTTGAACATCCCACGGAGCACCATTAAATCCATTATTAAAAAATTGAAAGAATATGGCACTACAACAAACCTGTCAAGAGAGGGCCGCCCACCAAAACTCACAGACCAGGGAAGGAGGGCATTAATCAGAGAGGCAACAAAGAGACCAAAGATAACCCTGAAGGAGCAGCAAAGCTCCACAGCGGAGATTGGAGTATCTGTCCATAGGACCACTTTAAGCCATACACTCCACAGAGCTGGGCTTTATGGAAGAGTGGCCAGAAAAAAGCCATTGCTTTAAGAAAAAAATAAGCAAACACGTTTGGTGTTCGCCAAAAGCCATGTGGGAGACTCCCCAAACATATGGAAGAAGGTACTCTGGTCAGATGAGACTAAAATTAAGCTTTTTGGCCATCAAGGAAAACGCTATATCTGGCACAAACCCAACACCTCTCATCACCCTGACAACACCATCCCCACAGTGAAGCATGGTGGTGTCAGCATCATGCTGTGGGGATGTTTTTCATCGGCAGGGACTGGGAAACTGGTCAGAATTGAAGGAATGATGGATGACGCTAAATACAGGGAAATTCTTGAGGGAAACCTGTTTCAGTCTTCCAGAGATTTGAGACTGCGACGGACGTTCACCTTCCAGCAGGACAATGACCCTAAGCATACTGCTAAAGCAACACTTGAGTGGTTTAAGGGGAAACATTTAAATGTCTTGGAATGGCCTAGTCAAAGCCCAGACCTCAATCTAATTGAGAATCTGCGGTATGACTTAAAGATTGCTGTACACCAGCGGAACCCATCCAATTTGAAGGAGCTGGAGCGGAACCCAGTGGCTAGATGTGCCAAGCTTATAGAGACATACCCCAAGAGACTTGCATCTGTAATTGCTGCAAAAGGTGGCTCTACAAAGTATTGACTTCGGCGCGGTGAATAGTTATGCACGCTCAAGTTTTCTGTTTTTTTGTCTTATTTCTTGTTTGTTTTACAATAACAAATATTTTGCATCTTCAAAGTGGTAGGCATGTTGTGTAAATCAAATGACAGAAACCCCCCAAAAATCCATTTTTATTCCAGGTTGTAAGGCAACAAAATAGGAAAAATGCCAAGGGGGGTGAAAACTTTTGCAAGCCACAAAAGTTTTGCATATGCTACACATCGAAACCCAAGGAATAGTGTTTTTGTAATTTCTTATAGGTTGTTTTTAAGGACATGTAAATGTGTCTCACTTGGCCAATATCCCTCGTTTATTGATGGCGCTGGCTGCGCCATGTCGGATCTGAATGCATATGGATGTCCGGTAAATTTCTCAAATGTCCAGTAAATTTAAATCCAGCTAAATGTTTTTATGCAGATTTGACAATATTCGCATGAAAATCGGTCGCCAATTGGATGGAAACCTTAGACACCCTAAAGACTCTGGCAAGTGCGCTAGTCCAGTGTCACTTTGATTATGCTTGCACATTATGTTTCACCAGCAGCCCCAAACATCTAAAGAATAAGCTACAGACTAAGGTTAAATATTTTCCTGGTATTTTACAAATGTTCCATCCCGAGAATAATCACATTTTTCCTGGGTAACCCGGTATTTCCTGCCCAAACAGGAAGTGTCATTCTAAACCATATAAAGCATTTGATTAGAACTTTGATCTTTGAAGTCTGATGCCTGATGATCCATACATTAAATACATTTTATGAGCCCAAGCCCAAAAAAGCCCAAATGATTGTGCCGTTATCCAATACATAGCCTATGATGTAGGCTACCGCACAGTACACATGACAGAAAAACATAAAAGCCCATAGATGTAGCTAGGTTAAGAAATAAGGTGACCCTCGAAAGCCAGATGGAGATGTGTAAATTAGACGCGCATTCAGTCCTGTATATTACTGTAGCATATGTGACTAGTTTCAGGAAACTAGGCGTATGTCGCGGGTCACTACTTCATAGGAGAGCCATTTGAAATTAAAGTTTTTTTTTAATCAAAATGCGTTTTTTGGCAGAAATGCCTTCTGGAACATGTGATCTTTCATGTGCCTTAAAAACAAATGTGTATGCCATCTGTAAATACGATCAAAATTGTTAAATTACGAGCCTAGTTGGTTAAGCCACAGAAAAAGACAGCAACCTTCCCACTAGCCATGATTGGCTGAGATAATGAGTGGGCTGGACATGCCGAGAGAGGATTTCGGATTGGTCTGCCATACAGCGCGCTTCTGTCTATTTGAGCTGGTCAGTATGTGTAGGTAATCCTGTCTAACGCGTTTTTTTATTTTTATGTATCGTGTAGTGGAGCTGCATAAGTGTTTCTCTCCAGTTTCTGGAGGATTGAGTTTTGAAATCAGTGGAATTAGAGTATGATAGCTAACGAGATGGAGAAAACACCTGTATCCGGATTACATCTTCAAACTAAGGGCATCCGTGACAGGGAGCCGCGTCCCTCATGCATGATGTATACGGGTAAGACAGTCTAGCTAGCTACATTTTCAGATATATAACACGTTTCTAATTTTAACAGAAAGTGGTTTCATTTCAAGTTAAAGTGTACAATTAGCTAGCTAGCTAACATTAGCTGGTTCGCTAGCTAACGTTACGTGTATGCTCTTATTATTCGTATCTCAGAGCCATTTGCTTGCTAACATTGAACCTGGTT
Organism: Coregonus clupeaformis; assembly: GCF_020615455.1. Taxonomy (NCBI): domain Eukaryota; kingdom Metazoa; phylum Chordata; class Actinopteri; order Salmoniformes; family Salmonidae; genus Coregonus; species Coregonus clupeaformis. The sequence goes on from NC_059228.1 coordinate 4,204,202, forward strand.
GATTAGCTACCGGCAGATTCATGCAGGGTAGTAACGTCATGAGTTGGGATTATGGTTAATTGTTTAGCTAGCTAGCTAACGTTAGCTGGCTGGCTCGCTAGCTAATGTTATGTGTATGATTTGACATGTTGTTTACCTAGCTAGGTTCATTGTTTACCTAGCTAGCTAGCTACATGTCTTAACAAAAGACTCCACTATGTAAGTAACCATTTCGGGTGCATTTGTAAATTCAGTCTGAGTATGCCAGAGCGCAGAATAACTGATGAATTTACGAACGCAAAACACCTGTTGAATATGGCTGGTGTCAAAAAAGCGTAATTAAATTGTTGCCAGCAGCACAGTTACAGTCACCAATGCTCTGGATAACATAAAAACAGCCTAATTAAAATGGTCAGCGGGGTCCTGGTTAGGCTGTTTTCATGTTGTCCAGAGGTAAACAATGAACCATAATCCCAATTTTGTGTCTGGAAGTAGCAAGCAAGCTAGCCAATGTCAGCCAGTTAGCTTGGGTGCTTGACTGCCGTTGTAAGGTCAGAACGCTCGGATCAACCCTACTCATCGGCCAGAGCGTCAAGTGTACGCTCTGAACGCTCCGAGAGTGAAATGATTGGGTGGGGCTAAAGCTTAAGAGGGTGTGAACGATGCTGAATGGGTGTAGACAAAGAAGAGCTCTTCAGTAGGTACCAAAACATTCAAAGGCCATTTTCTCAAAGTGAGATTACAAGCAGCAAATGTAGGGACCATAATGGAAATAAATCCCTCTCTTTATTGTGTAATCCCGGTCACTTTTACAATTATTTATGTATATATGTATTTTATTAACTGACAAATAAAATCAATCAGTCAATCAATCAAAGCTGTGCAGTGGCAATTTAATGAATGGAAAGAGACATCTGTTACAAAACACCAAAAGGTTTAATGAAATTCTGAGATTGTCAAGCCAAGCCTTCGATACTGGGTAAGCCTACAAAGTAGGGAGGGATGTCTTTTATGTTTGTCGAGATTGACATAGTCTATTTTTTGTGGTGTTGAAAAAACGCAAACCATGATATTGAAGTGCCCAAAGTCAGTATGTTTTGTTTATTGGTTGTGTGGTGCATTGGCACAGAAACCTGTTGGTGGAAAATATGTTGCATATATTTTATATAATTATAAATATGGCATGAATGTGTAAAATCTGATTTCCCCCTAGCTGATCATTGTCTGCAACTGGCTCTGATTGTGAAGTAATGAAACAGGCAGGGAGAGTGAGCTCCTCTGTGGTGGTCAGCGAAAGCAAAGTAGATATCCACATTTATCAAATACAATACAATTATATTGGTCACATACACATATTTAGCAGATGTTATTACGGGTGTAGCGAAATGCTTGTAGCTTTATTGCTTTCCAAACAAAATTATTTATTTAGTCTGTTGTGTCTTTTTAAACACAGGGTCGCTAGTTATTATTATTTGTGGTTGTAAACATTATTTTGAGTTAATTCTATGAGGAGGTAGGGTGTTCAATGTATTCTACAGTACAAGGGGAGGGTCATGTGGAAATATTATGACACCTTGAGTTGGACAACGTTTCAATCTGTCCTTAAGAGCTCCTCTTATTGGTCACCTCCACCCACACCCTCAGCCAAATACAACACATAAAGAAAGTTATATTATTGAATTACAGGATTTCTGCCTTCTGAGTTAAATCCTTTATTAATCATTTTCTGTGTTTAATCTTTTTGTCTTAAATTGTATAATGTTTACATTTAAAAATCTCATTTACTTATATTTTTCAATTGCGTTATTGGGTGTAGGAGCTAAGAGAGGGGGAGTTCCAGAGCTGGTCTCAGAGGGCTGTTGTGTGTGTTCTCTACTGCAGTTATTGCTGCTCTGTCCTCATGTTATGAGCCTGCTAATTCTATTCAGCTTTATTGCTTTCCAAACAAAATTATTTATTTAGTCTGTTGTGTCTTTATTACATTACATTAACTGTAAAAAGTATCATAAAAATATGGACCACAAAGAAAAATACAAAGGATCAGTGAAGATTTTTCGATCTGTATCCTGTCGGTAGAAAAGGGTGTTATTGTTGAGATCCAGCTGTGTTGTAATTCACTGTAATTCACCTGGTCTGACTTTGACTGGCCGAGAATTGAATGAGTCGCTCGCACGCAGATTGCTGATTGGATTTAGTGTGACTGAAAGGGGATCTGAGGACACGGGAAATAGATCCTTTTATACCGAAAGTTCTACCATTATACAAAATCCACCCTCCTTAGATCCCTGTCCAGTTCTTCCATTACAGAGAATGTTCTGTTGTAGTGGAGAGAATGTGAAGCCTGTAAACCAAAACCTTCAACAACTGCAAATGAGGGGGAGAAAGGTTTTAACTATGCTAACCTTTACTTCTCCCTCTCCACTCCTCCAGTTGAGGGTCTGTGAGGAGGACAGCCTGACTATGCAGAGTTGCAGCTGGTACGACCCAGGCCTGAACTCCACTCCTCCTTCTCCTCCTCCACTTCTCCATCCTCTCCCTCCATCCCTGAGCCTGTAGCCTCCAGCCCTTCCAGCTCTAACACAGTCTACACCCAGATCCTGTTCCAGGAGAAACCGCTGTAGATGTCTTATTTAACCTTCATCTAACCAGGAAGGAACTTTGAGTTTGAAAAAAAAATTAACATTGTGAGGGCGACCTGGCAAGATATATAGGAATGGACTTAAGCCCTTACACTCGTGGAAATTGGCCAATATGGATAGGGCCAAATTGAAATGTTTCTAACAGAGGAACTATAAAAAGTATATGCATGACCATGGTAGCAATTGAAAGAGAAAACTTTGGAGATTATGGGGAAACAATTTCCCATGGGGGGCCAGTATGAAAAATGTATGCACTCACTAACTGTAAGTCACTCTGGATAAGACCGTCTGCTAAATGACTAAAATGTAAATGTAAACTATCAGATCAAAGGTGAGGAAACAACAGTTCACCTGACAAGACTGAATACAAACATTACACTGTTGATTTTATGTTCGTTTTACATTTTCTGTGCCTTTCGCAGCATTTGTCAATAATGAAATCTGTAGGTGCAAGATAAGAAAAAACGATTGTAGAGGTTTTGAGTGAGAGGTCTAACTATTGTCTCCAAGTGGCCACACATCTCTCCAAACTGTGCACAGTTCCTAAGTAATTTCAGTGTACTTTTATGACTCAAAGAAAGAGCATTCAACTATAAGGTGCTTTTTTGAGCACTCCTAGCTTTGCCATTATGGAACTGAGGCTGGCAGACTTGTAGTTTTCTGTTTGGAACACAGCCTTGCATCCCCACCATCACGTTCCATTATAAATCTTAATCTGAGTCAGGTGGACATTATTTGAAAGCTTGTTCTATTGCCAACATGGCTAGCTAAGTTATAAAATACGAATTTAGGGTTAGGCTTTCAAAAGGTACTTCAGACGAACAGATTGTAATTTTGGTGCGCATAGAATGGAGTCATGAATGCATTCAAGTGTGTGTTCCATGACTAATTTTCTTCACAATGCGACAAACATAGGGTGTGTAGTTTGCTTGTATGGCATCAAAGCGGTGTTTGTTATAATCCTCAACATCTTATCTTTAGAACACATCGACTCATCTCGATTTACAGCATTTCCCTCACTCAGACAACAACAAATGTGCAAAAGTAGCCCAATTAGCGGGAGGGATGGGGGCATCTTCTTGTCGCGCTCGGTGCTCAAGTTTATTTTTACATTTACATTTTAGTCATTTAGCAGACGCTCTTATCCAGAGCGACTTCCAATTAGTGAGTGCATACATCTTTCATACTGGCCCCTCCGTGGGAAACGAACCCACAACCCTTGCGTTGCAAGCGCCATGCTCTACCAACAGAGCTGTCAGTGAAAACCCATACAGCGCTGTGAAGCAGAGAACCTGAGCTCTGACATCATGAATAGCATGTTACTGTACAGCCACTGAATTCCAATTTAGGCGCTTATAAAGAACAACATCTGCAATTTTCAACCCATATACAGGGTGACAGAGGATGTGAGTGGAAAGGGCTACACAAAGACATTACTATCGCGACAGACTCAATTATATAAACAACAAAAACTTGCTTCGCACCTTGCCTCTATTTATGCAATATCTATGTGGGTTTGTGTGTTGTTTGCTGGCATCGCTGGTGATTTTGTCTACGAGCCAGATCTTCTGTGTTACATGCTGACCACACCGCTCGCTTTACATGCATGAGCGTTGCAAAATAAATGTATACATACATGTTATTCAATCATTTCATCCAAACTGCTTGCGTGCATCAATGAGCAGCTGTGTAGCCAGGCGCTAAAATAGAACTTGACGCTTGACGCGCTGCAAGTCCCGCCTCTACCATCTCCTTATTGGTTTTTAGGAGCAGATACCCATGTGGGGGGTTGAAAGCTGAACTGAGGTCCACACTCCAGTCCAGTTGGTGGTAGTAATGCACCTTAAAGTTGGTTGCCAACCGCCATATCAAGTCTACAGAAGAAGAAGAAGAAGAGATTACTAGAAACCAACTAAATTTCCCATTTTATCTGTGGGTTATTTGTCAGAGTAGAGAACACACGATTTTGTGTGACTGAAAATGGGTCAAAATTCTACAAAGATCCAGGAAAAAAGGACCTTGTGCATTTCAGGTAAAATAACAACCCAATGTTTATATCCCAGGACAAATTAGCTAGCAACAGCACGCTAGCTAGCTAAATGTCCATGAATATTTCACGTGTTTCGATCTGTCCCCAAATTAATATAGTTGGTTCAGAGTTCGTTTTGATATTTCAACCTGCGTTTCCTGATCGAGTCTGGAGTGGATGGACAAAATCAACATGCACGCGCGTGCCCAGTGTAGTCAGCATGTTAGAGATGTGTGTCTTATAATGGTTTCTGCATTCAACAATGTTAGCTACATGCTAGCTATATCATTGACTTGCCAATAGCGATCAAACATATTGAAAAGTCAACAACATGTTGGCTATGGTAGAAAGCATTGAAACTCAGTCTCTGTTTAATGTAAAAAAACAAAAAGGTAAATAAGCACTAATGTATCTAAAAAGTGAGGAGATGTTCCACAAGTAATTGTATAAATCATGTTAGAACTTAATTAAACCTGAAATATGGTCATTATTTTCCTGTTTCAATAAAGAACATCATTGTTTGAGTTGGTAAACAACTGTTGATGGCCTTGAATATAGACTCTCTTGAACACATAGACCCACATCTATAAATGGATGAACAAATATTAGGATAACCAAATGCAGTTCTATCACTACAATAGGGATACTAAGAATATATGGTAAACAATCTAGAGTTAAATGTGTAGAAATAGCTCATAGACACTGAGATCTCATGGGACAGAAAGATGTACATCTTACTTAAGCACAGCAGCACTCCTAATTTTCGGTCTACTTTCTAGACTTTCAGCAACACACCCCAGTCATAAACACCACAGACATAAACACTAAATGTGAGTCTTTATCCTGGAGGCAGGAGGTGCCACGCTCTACTGCCCACCAGGGGTGAAGGAGGAGGCCATTTTGTGAAGGTCAGATTGTGAAGGATGGAAGGAGTGATGGGATGGATGAAGAGAATGAGAGAGAGAATGAGAGATGCCTCCCATCCTTGTCTCAGAGAGCGAGAAAGTGGAGGCAGAGACAGAGAATAGGAATATGGAGGAGGAGGAGGAAGAGGAAGAGGAGGTGGAGTCAGTGACTGGGATGAACCCTCTAATGGGAACATTTATTCAAATTAGACTAATTGTAATCATGCTTAATAATTAGCTTTACAGTGCATTATAATTGGGTTAGTCTACAATATGGTTCTGCCTAGGAACTATAATTTATTTGATTTAATTATTCTGATGAACCCATCGGTGTGGCATTTCAAATCATAAAGCCAGTGGAGGAGAGAGAATGGCCGTGGACTGTTGTCTCGGAGAAGGTCATAGCTATGGGAGAGTTATGGGACTATTTTCCAGTCTATTAAGCCACTCCACTTAGCACAATTAGCACCACACTCAAAGGTTAAAGACAGAGCCAGAGCTATGGGTGCATTTGGTGGCTATGGAGCATAATAATGGAGGGAGAGATGGAAGGAAAGAGACATCTTAGGATGGCTACAGAGCATATTGATGGAGATGGAGGTATAGAGAGTGGGAGGGAAAGAGGGAAAGATATGGATGGGAAGAGGGAGAGAGACCTCAGTCTTCAGGGTGGTCACAGCACATTAATGGGCATCTGCAGCTACCTTTTTCTCTTTGTGGAAGAGAGAGAGAGAAAGAGGAAGGTATTGCTCTCAAAATACATTCTACATTGTTACACCCTAGCCTTGCCATATTTGCTTGTCTCTTCTGTGAGGTATTGGGTATCCCCTGCTCATTGACTCGGTACTGGTATTTTTATTAGCTAATTTTCTTACTTTTTAACTCTGCATTGTTGGGAAAGGGCTCATAAATAAGCATTTCACGGTATAGTCTACACCTGTTGTATACGGCACGTGACAAATACAATTTGATTTGTTGTGGGTTATAATTGTTGAGGCTCATTGGTGTGATCATGTGTGGTTTGTCTTATGAGAAAGCAAAGCAGTATGGGTAATCTGTTATGGGTTAGGGTCATGCCTATGGTTTGAATGGGGAACACACACCAGACACAGACAAATCCCACTGATAACACACAAACACACACAAAACATCCTGAAAACCTCACGTGGCATGCTACAACAACAAAAAAAGCCATAGCTCTCCCTCCCTCTGTCTAGAGAATGCAAGCACAGAGTTCTTCTGGGTCTGAAACATACCACTCAACAGGAAATGTGTTTGTTGTCAGTGCACGTTAAGAGGGAAAATCCAAAGCTCAGCTCTTTGGTTACAGTGCATTCGGAAAGTATTCGGACCCCTTCCCTTTTTCCACATTTTGTTACGTTACAGCATTATTCTAAAATTGATTAAAATAAATGTTTTCCTCATCAATCTACACAAAATACCCCATAATTACAAAGCAGAAACAGTTTTTTTTTTGTGTGCAAACGTATTAAAAATAAAAAACATAAATGACATTTACATAAGTATTCAGACCCTTTGCTATGAGACTCAAAATTGAGCTCAGGTGCATCCTGCTTCCATTGATCATCCTTGAGATGTTTCTACAACTTAATTGGAGTCCACCTATGGTAAATTTAATTGATTTGACATTGTTTGGAAAGGCACACACCTGTCTATATAAGGTCCCACAGTTAACAGTGCATGTCAGAGCAAAAACCAAGCCATGAGGTCGAAGGAATTGCCCGTAAAGCTCAAACACAGGATTGTGTCGAGGCACAGATCTGGGGAAGGGTACCAAAACTTTTCTGCAGCATTGAAGGTCCCCAAAAACACAGTGGCCTCCATCATTCTTAAATGGAAGAAGTTTGGAACCACAAAGACTCTTCCTAGAGCTGGCCGCCCTGCCAAACTGAGCAATCGGGGGAGAAGGGCCTTGGTCAGGGAGGTGACCAAGAACCCGATAGTCACTCTGAAAGAGCTCCAGAGATCCTCTGTGGAGATGGGAGAACCTTCCAGAAGGAGAAACCTCTCTGCAGCACTCCACCAATCAGGCCTTTATGGTAAAGTGGCCAGATGGAAGCCACTCTTCAGTAAAAGGCACATGAAAGCCCGCTTGAAGTTTGCCAAAAGGCACCTAAATACTCTCAGACCATGAGAAACAAGATTCTCTGGTCTGAGGAAACCAAGATTGAACTTTTTGGCCTGAATGCCAAGCGTCACGTCTGGAGGAAACCTGGCACCATCCCTATGGTGAAGCATGGTGGTGGCAGCATCATGCTGTGAGAATGTTTATCAGCGGCAGGGACTGGGAGACTAGTCAGGATCAAAGGAAAGATGAACGGAGCAAGGTACAGAGAGATCCTTGATGAAAACTTGCTCCAGAGCACTCAGGACCTCAGACTGGGGCGAATGTTCACCTTCCAACAGGACAATGACCCTAAGCACACAGCCATGACAACGCAGGAGTGGATTCAGGACAAGTCCCTGAATGTCCTTGAGTGGCCCAGCCAGAACCCGGACTTGAACCTGATCGAACATCTCTGGAGAGACCTGAAAATAGCTGTGCAGCGACGCTCCCCAACCAACCTGACAGAGCTTGAGAGGATCTGCAGTGAAGAATGGGAGAAACTCCCCAAATACAGGTGTGCCAAGCTTGTAGCGTCATACCCAAGAAGACTCGAGGCTGTAATTGCTGCCAAAGGTGCTTCAACAAAGTACTGAGTAAACGGTCTGAACACTTATGTAAATGTGATTTCAGTTTTTTTATTTTTAATATATTTGCAAAAATGTATACACACCAGTTTTTGCTTTGTCATTATGGGTTATTGTGTTTAGATTGATGAGGTACAAAAACCAATTTAATCAATTTTAGAATACGGCTGTAACGTAACAAAAAGTGGAAAAAGTCAAGGGGTCTGAATACTTTCGGAATGCACTGTATCTGCATTCTTCTACACATATGGCCTCCTGTAGCTCAGTTGGTTGAGCATGGCGCTTGCAACGCCAGGGTTGTGGGTTCGATTCCCACGGGGAGCCAGTATGAAACATTTATGCACTCACTAACTGTAAGTCGCTCTGGATAAGAGCGTCTGCTAAAATGACTAAAATGTAAATGTAAAATATAAACAAGTCTGAGATCTTACGACCAGATCGTCTTACGCACTAATCATACATGTACACATGGATTTTGTGTTGTAGATACTGTATGTGGTAGTAGAGTAGTGGCCTGAAGGCACACACTTAATGTGTTGTGAAATGTATTGTAATGTTCTGAAAATTGTATAACTGCCCTAATTTTGCTGGACCCCAGGAAGAGTAGCTGCTGCCTTGGGGATCCATAATAAATAAAATACAAATGCAATTCCATTTTGTTTCTTTGTTCTAGTTTCTATGTAATTGGCTGAAATAAACATATGTCATATTAAGGCATGCACTTCCTGTTTTGACGCTCAGTGTACGTGTGTGTGTCCACACAACTCCAAATAAAGGATCCAGCACACCACAATAACAGCAAACAGATGTATTATAAGTCAATACAATCCATTATATACACAGATACACTACCAGTCAAAAGTTTTAGAACACCTACTCATTCAAGGGTTTTTCTTTTTCTTTTTACTATTTTCTACATTGTAGAATAATAGTGAAGAATTCAAAACTATGAAATAACACATATGGAATCATGTAGTAACCAAAAAAGTGTTAAACAAATCAAAATATGTTTGATATTTGAGATTCTTCAAATAGCCACCCGTTGTCTTGATGACAGCTTTGCAAAATACCTAAATGTCAGTAGCATTGAAATGTACAATCTGTAAAGATTTCATGTCACTTCACTTTAGGTTGAAACCACATGATACATTGTCTACTAATGATCGAATGAACATCATTGATCTGTTCCGTCCATGTCACATGTTCATCTTGCAATAAGGTCAAGTGTAAACAGTTTGTAAACCCTGTTGGATTCTAGCTTGGAATATACTTATTCATGTTACCATACTACTTTACATGTACAATGAGTATATATATTGGGGTCAATGGAGGGTGGATAAGGGGGAGGGCAGAAAGTTTAAATGGCAAAGAGTAACAGTTTGGTTTCAGTCACTGATAAGGTTGGATAGCCGTGAATTAGGGAGGAGTGAGGAATATGGGCCGGGGTCAGGTCAGATGAAGTGAGAAGGAAGTCACCACTTAAGTTCCTGCCTAGCAACAGAGATGTATTGGCTGTCTAGAGGTGCAAGGAGGGGACTCCGCCTAGAAGGAGGGTATAAATATATCAAATCAAATCAAATGTTTTTTGCCACATGCGCCGAATACAACAGGTGTAGACATTACCGTGAAATGCTTACTTACAGCCCTTAACCAACAATGCATTTATTTCTTAATAAAAATGTAAAATAAAACAACAACAACAAAAAAGTGTTGAGAAAAAAAGAGCAGAAGTAAAATAAAATAACAGTAGGGAGGTAACGGTGCAGAGTGAATGTGCGGGGGGCACCGGCTAGTTGAGGTAATATGTACATGTGGGTAGAGTTAAAGTGACTATGAATCAATAATTAACAGAGTAGCAGCAGCGTAAAAAGAGTGGGGTGGGGGTGCAAATAGTCCGGGTAGCCATGGTTAGCTGTTTAGGAGTCTTATGGCTTGGGTGTAGAAGTTGTTGAGAAGCCTTTTGGACCTAGACTTGACTTGGCGCTCCGGTACCGCTTGCCGTGCGGTAGCAGAGAGAACAGTCTATGACTAGGGTGGCTGGAGTCTTTGACAATTTTGAGGGCATTCCTCTGACACCACCTGGTATAGAGGTCCTGGATGGCAGGAAGCTTGGCCCCAGTGATGTACTGGGCCATACGCACTACCCTCTGTAGTGCCTTGCGGTCGGAGGCCGAGCAGTTGCCATACCAGGCGGTGATGCAACCAGTCAGGATGCTCTCGATGGTGCAGCTGTATAACGTTTGAGGATCTGAAGACCCATGCAAAATCTTTTCAGTCTCCTGAGGGGGAATAGGCTTTGTTGTGCCCTCTTCATGACTGTCTTGGTGTGTTTGGACCATGATAGTTTGTTGGTGATGTGGACACCAAGGAACATGAAGCTCTCAACCTGTTCCACTACAGCCCCATCGATGAGAATGGGGGCGTGCTCAGTCCTCTTTTTTTTCCTGTAGTCCACAATCTTCTCCTTTGTCTTGGTCACGTTGAGGGAGAGGTTGTTATCCTGGCACCACACGGCCTAGGTCTCTGACCTCCTCCCTAAAGGCTGTCTCATCGATGTCGGTGATCAAGTCTACCACTGTTGTGTCGTCGGCAAACTTAATGATAGTGTTGGAGTTGTGCCTGGCCATGCAGTCATGGGTGAACAGGGAGTACAGGAGGGGACTGAGCACGCACCCCTGAGGGGCCCCTGTGTTGAGGATCAGCATGGCAGATGTGTTGTTACCTACCCTTACCACCTGGGGGCGGCCCGTCAGGAAGTCCAGGATCCAGTTGCAGAGGGAGGTGTTTAGTCCCAGGATCCTTAGCTTAGTGATGAGCTTTGAGGGCACTATGGTGTTGAACGCTGAGCTGTAGTCAATGAATAGCATTCTCACGTAGTTGTTCCTCTTGTCCAGGTGGGAAAGGGCAGTGTGGAGTGCAATAGAGATTGCATCATCTGTGGATCTGTTGGGGCGGTATACAAATTGGAGTGGGTCTAGGGTTTCTGGGATAATTGTGTTGATGTGAGCCATGACCAGCCTTTCAAAGCACTTCATGGATACAGACGTCAGTGCTACGGGTCGGTAGTCATTTAGGCAGGTTATCTTAGTGTCCTTGGGCACGGGGACTATGGTGGTCTGCTTAAAACATGTTGGTATTACAGACTCAGTCAGGGACATGTTGAAAATGTCGGTGAAGACACTTGCCAGTTGGTCAGCACATTCTCGGAGTACACGTCCTTGTAATCCGTCTGGCCCTGCGGCCTTGTGAATATTGACCTGCTTAAAAGTCTTACACACATTGGCTACGGAGAGCGTGATCACATAGTCATCCGGAACAGCTGGTGCTCTCATGCATTCTTCAGTGTTGCTTGCTTCGAAGCGAGCATAGAAGTGGTTTAGGTCGTCTGGTAGACTTGTGTCACTGGGCAGCTCGCGGCTGTGCTTCCCTTTGTAGTCTGTAATAGTTTTCAAGCCCTGCCATATCCGACGAGCGTCAGAGCCGGTGTAGTACGATTCAATCTTAGTCCTGTATTGACTCTTTGCCTGTTTGATGGTTCGTCGGAGGGCATAGCGGGATTTCTTATAAGTGTCCGGGTTAGAGTCCCGCTCCTTGAAAGCGGCAGCTCTACCCTTTAGCTCAGTGCGGATGTTGCCTGTAATCCATGGCTTCTGGGTGGGGTATGTCACTGTGGGGACGACGTCATCGATGCACCTATTGATGAAGCTAGTGACTGATGTGGTGTACTCCTCAATGCTATCTGAAAAATCCCGGAACATGTTCCAGTCTATGCTAGCAAAACAGTCCTGTAGCTTAGTATCTGCGTCATCTGACCACTTTTCTATTAACCGAGTCACTGGTGCTTCCTGCTTTAGTCTTTGCTTATAAGCAGGAATCAGGAGGATAGAGTTATGGTCAGATTTACCAAATGGAGGGCGATTGAGGGCGAGGGAGAGCTTTGTATTCGTCTCTGTGTGTGGAGTAAAGGTGGTCTAGAGTTTTTCCCCCTCTGGTTGCACATTTAACATGCTGGTAGAAATGAGGTAGAACGGATGTAAGTTTCCCTGCATTAAAGTCCCCGGCCACTAGGAGCGCCGCCTCTGGATGAGCGTTTTCCTGTTTAGTAATGGCCTTATACAGCTCATTGAGTGCAATCTTAATGCCAGCATTGGTTTGTGGTGGTAAATAGACAGCTATGAAAAATACAGATGAGAACTCTCTTGGTAAATAGTGTGGTCTACAGCTTATTATAGGATACTCTACCTCAGGCGAGCAAAACCTTGAGACTTCCTTAGTATTTGATTTTGTGCACCAGTTGTTGTTTACAAATATACACATGACCGCCACCCCTTGTCTTACCGGAGTCAGCTGTTCTATCCTGCCGATGTAGCGTATAGCTGCTGTTGTTGTCCATGTCGTCGTTCAGCCACGACTCGGTGAAACATAAGATATTAAAGTTTTTAATGTTCCGTTGGTAGGATAAGCGTAATCGTAGGTCATCTAATTTATTTTCCAATGATTGAAGATTGGCTAATAGGATTGATGGAAGAGGCAGTTTACTCGCTCGCCGTCGGATCTTTATGAGGCACCCCGACCTACGTCCACAATACCTCCATCTCTTTCTCCTGCGAATGACGGGGATTTGGGCCTTGTCGGGTGTCTGTAGGATATCCTTCGCGTCCGACTCGTTGAAGAAAAAATCTTCATCCAATACGAGGTGAGCAATCCTGTCCTGATATCCAGAAGCTCTTTTTGGTTATAAGAGACGATGGCAGAAACATTATGTACAGAATAAATTACAAATAACGCGAAAAAAACACATAATAGTACAAATTGTTAGAGGGCTGTAAAACGGCAGCCATCTTCTCCGGCGCCTTATGTGCTTGTGTAAACATGTCTTTATCTTTTCAGCTGTTTGACCCAGTGGGTGAATAAACTTGGTTAGTGCTTTGACTAGTTGTCCGTTCGTTTTTCACTCTGTCAGAACCTAACAACCCTCAAGAAGCAAAGTCCTGATCCTCCCTCTCGACATTTCTGTCCTCTCGTTCTTTCATCTCTGAACTCTCTCTAATTGGAGTGTACTCGTTGTGGAGGTGAGGAGTGGGGGAGGGGATGAGTGAACGAGAGTTTGCGCACGTGCAGTGCAGGAAAAGGGTTCCTGAAGTGCAGGCTGGGTAGTGGGTGTGCTCCTCCCCTGTCACTCACAGGTCCAAGTGAACACTCTACCCCAGGCATCTCCCACCAGCAGAGTAGCATGGGTCTTATACACACACACACAGAGAAAGATATTATCATATGTGTTTAGTTTATCATAGGTGTGCGTATGTGTGTGATAGAGCATGTGAGTGCGTTCGTGTGCATGTGTGTGTGTTACCTGTATATGGCTAGAGCAGTGACGGTAAGATTGTTTTTGTTGCGTCGTCTGGACACGGCTTGACTTCAGTTCTCATGTCACGCCCTGACCTTTTAATGCCTGTTGTTTCTCGTTGGTTTGGTCAGGGTGTGAGTTTCTATGTGTACATTCTATGTTATTGTGGATCTATGTTGGCCGGGTGTGGTTCCCAATCAGAGGCAGCTGTCAATCGTTGTCTCTGATTGGGGATCATACTTAGGTAGCCATTTTGCATACCTATGTTGTGGGATCTTGACTCTTGTTTGGCTTGTTTGTGTGTAGCCATTGTGAGCTTCACGTTACATTGCTTTTGTTGTTTTGTCGTGTGTTAACTTAGTGAATATACATGTATGCATTCCATGCTGCACCTTGGTCCAATCCTGTACTCAACGAACGTGAAAGAAGATCCCACCAAATACGGACCAAGCAGCTTGTTCCAGGAAAAGCAAAAATCCTGGAAATGGGAGGAGATACTGGAAGGAAAAGGATCATGGACGTGGGAAGAGATCCAGGATGGTATGGATCGCATTCCTTGGGAGCAAACAGAGGCAGCGAGGGAGAATCGACAGCGACTCCAAAATGCGAAACGACGAAGGAGACCCGAGAGGCAACGGGGTGGTCGACGAAGCAGCAGGAGGCCGTGAAAGGGCTGACTGTGGAGGAGGAGGCCGCTATTGTAGAGGTCCTCCAAGACCTGCGGATCAGCAGTTTGAGAGAGGAGGCCACCACATTACGGGGGCTGTTAAAGAAGAGGGAGCAGGAGCTCTCACTTCAGAAGGAGGCGCTGCAGGAAGCCCAAAGGGAGAAGGAATTAGTGGATGCACGGAGAGAGGAGCTGGCCAGGCAACAGAAGGAGCGTGTGTTAATTGAGAAACCAAGTTATGCGGAGATACGCACTGTGTCGCCAGTGCGCCTTCACAGCCCAGTGCGTCCTGTGCTAGCGCCCCGCACGTGCCGTGCGAAAGTGGGCATCCAGCCAGGACGGGTTGTGCCGGCTCAACGCTCCTGGTCTCCAGTGCGCCTCCACGGTCCAGTATATCCTGCGCCAGTCCTACGCACTGTGTCGCCAGTGCGCGTTCACAGCCCAGTGCGTCCTGTTCCAGTGCCCCGCACATGCCGTGCGAAAGTGGGCATCCAGCCAGGACAGGTTATGCCAGCTTTACACTCCAGACCTCCAGTACGCCTCCACAGTCCCGTACCTGCTCCCCGCACCAAACCAGTGGTGCGTGTCTCCAGTCCGGCACGGTCCGTGCCTGCTCCTTGCACCAAACCAGTGGTGCGTGTCTCCAGCCCGGTATGCCCCATACCTGCTCCCTGCACCAAACCAGTGGTGCGTGTATCCAGTCCGGTACAGCCCGTACCTGCTCCCTGCACCAAACTAGTGGTGCGTGTATCCAGTCCGGTACGGCCCGTACCTGCTCCCCGCACCAAACCAGTGGTGCGTGTCTCCAGTCCGGCACGGCCCGTGCCTGCTCCTCGCACCAGACCAGTGGTGCGTGTTCCCAGTCCGGCACGACCCGTGCCTGCTCCTCGCACCAAACCAGTGGTGCGTGTCTCCAGTCCGGCACGGCCTGTGCCTGCTCCTCGCACCAGACCAGTGGTGCGTGTTCCCAGCCCGGTGCGGCCCATGCCTGTTCCTCGCACCAGACCAGTGGTGCGTGTCCCCAGCCCGGTACAGCTGGTGCCAGAGCAGTCCGCTCTACCGGTGACCAGTCCAGCTCCGGTCAACTGCTCCACTCCATTGCCAGAGCAGTCCGCTCCACCGGTGCCCAGTCCAGCTCTAGTCAGCTGCTCCAGTCCAGAGCCAGAGCAGTCCACTCCACCGGGGTCCAGTTCAGCTCCGGTCAGCGGCTCCACTCCAGTGCCAGAGCAGTCCGCTGTACCGGTGCCTAGTCCAGCCCAGGTCAGCTGCTCCAGTACAGAGCCAGAGCAGTCCGCTCCACCGGGGTCCAGTTCAGCTCCGGTCAGCGGCTCCACTCCAGAACCAGACGTCAACCCCTCTCCAGGGTTGGGGCCTCCCACACCAGGGTCCAGACAGGGCTTGGTGCATCGCGGGGGGATTGCCGGTCCAGGCCCAGACGTCGGCCCCTCTCCAGGGTCGGGGCCTCCCACACCAGGGTCCAGACAGGGCTTGGTGCATCATGGGAGGACTGAGAGGGGAAGCATCGCGCCGAGGTCCAGACCGGACCAGGGGTGCAACGGGGAGCCAGTAAGGGAGCGGACGTCACACCCGGAGCCGGAGCCGCCACCGAGGCTGAATGCCCACCCGGACCCTCCCCTAATGAGTCAGGTTGGTGCGGTCGGAGTCCGCACCTTTGGGGGGGGGGTGGGTACTGTCACGCCCTGACCTTTTAATGCCTGTTGTTTCTCGTTGGTTTGGTCAGGGTGTGAGTTTCTATGTGTACATTCTATGTTATTGTGGATCTATGTTGGCCGGGTGTGGTTCCCAATCAGAGGCAGCTGTCAATCGTTGTCTCTGATTGGGGATCATACTTAGGTAGCCATTTTGCCTACCTATGTTGTGGGATCTTGACTCTTGTTTGGCTTGTTTGTGTGTAGCCATTGTGAGCTTCACGTTACGTTGCTTTTGTTGTTTTGTCGTGTGTTAACTTAGTGAATAAACATGTATGCATTCCATGCCGCACCTTGGTCCAATCCTGTACTCAACGAACGTGACATCTCGACACAACACCAGGTGTCTCTCCCAGCTCTGACCCTGACCAGACATACAGTACCTACACAGGAATTAACAATATAAAAGTATAAAATCAGTTCTGCCCGAATAGACCTACAGTACAGTATAACATATCCTGTTATATACTGTATAACCCTGACATGCTAGAGTAGACCTACAGTACAGAAGATATACCAACAATATAATATAATTTAACAACAAAGACAACAAGGCCTCTTTAAAAATCAACTATGCCTTCACCCATCCAATCAGGTCAGATTTCTTCAAGGAGGGAAAGATGGCTTTTTAAAGTAGTCGATCAGGGTCAAGGTGTCTTTTTGACCACTGGCCCTGACAGACCTTGAGAACACAATACCTCCAGGTTTTAACAGTAGCTAATATTACATGGTCAGCAGGCTGGTAGCGTGAGAAGAATCCCTTTATATAAACCTCACCATTACACGAGGACTGTTCTGATGTAATTTACCAGGGTAATACTGCTATGAGCTAACGATGTGCTACCAACACTAAACAAATTACAGCTGGGTATTATTGCTTTCTAAATTGCACACACGCACATGCACACATACACGCGCACACACACACACACACACACACACACAAACGTCAGCAGAATTGCTCATCAGTGTTTACCCTTGGTATCTTTTCATAACTTAATAACTCGATAAATCCAGGCAGCTAGCCTTGATGTTAGCATGGATGAAGCCACTATTATAAAATGTATTCTGGAACCTCAGTCAATCCCAATAGCCCCCTTAGCCCTCCCCCTCATTTTTGAGTGTCCCATGGGTGTGGCCTACGAAGCAATTCATTGACGACGAGCCTTTTGTTATAAGTAATAGCTTTTCCTGTGTCAAGAACTGAAAAGCTGCTGTTTTTCACACTCAACTGATTCCTGTGTGTATAAAGAATGGTCCACCAATCAAAGGACATCCAGCCAACTTGACAACTGTGGGAAGCATTGGAGTCAACATGTCAACAGGAGTCAACAGGTGTTCCTAATGTTTTGTACACTCAGTGTATATATTACTGTAAATATTTGACATTCCTCATGTATGGTTATATATTTTGATATATTGAATGTTGATATTGTGAACCGATATGATATAATTGTACCTCCTGTTTCAGGAAGTGATGTCAGCAAGCGCTGCCCCTATATATAGGACCTTCCACCCCCACCTAGGATATGGATGCCTGATGATGACCTAAGGGTCGAAACATTGTAACAATACAATCAACTGGGAGCATGAACAGCAGTGTTTGCCATTTTCATTTTCATTTTTCATGAGTTCACCTATAACTCCAGCACCTGCAGAAAAGTACCTGGATGTGTGTATGTTCTTCCGCTTTTGTACAATAATAGTGTTTAGTGACTTTAAAACAGTTACAGTGAATGTTCCTGAGTGGCCGAGTTACAGTTTTGAATAAAATCTACAGTGAGGTCCAAAAGTATTGGGACAGTGACACATTCTTTGTTGTTTTGGCTCTGTACTTCAGCACTTTGGATTTGAAATGAGTGTAGACTCACCGTGAGGTCATTGATAGCCAGTGCTGTGATGCTAGCCTTGTGTCCAGGTAGCTGAGTGATGTAGTTGAATTCCTCCAGGTTCCACAGGATACAGGTCAGGTTGCGAGAACCGCTGACTATCACTACATGAACCTCAGACACCACCAGGCACATTACTGCATTGGTATAACCATACGCCTAAGAGACAGATATGAGATTCACTTTATCAAACATGCACTGCATGCACACACACACACACAGACACACAGACACACAGACACACACACACACACATGTTTTACGATCAAAGTGAGGACCACAGGAGAAAATAGGACTTTCAATAGGGCTAAATACATACTGACACCACATCTCACCACTAGATCACCACACACACACAAACCTGTCTGAGTTTCATGTGAGTAAGTTTGTCCTTGCTGATTGCAACATTCCACACACACACACCACTGAACTGGTCCCGGCAGGGACTGTTGTGGCTTTGTTGGGACATGCTGCACACAGCATCTCCCCCCAGTCACACACACACTCACATACAGCAAAGGTCTAGGAGAGGGAAATAGAAATACACACGCATGTTAGCCATGGTCAATGTTGGAAAGGGTTTGGCCAACGGTTGAGCTGTATGTAATGTGGCTGCCTCTGAAAATTGTATTCATGATGGATGGATGGATGGATGGATGGAAGGAAGGAAGGAAGTGGACTGGACTGTAATATTGCTAACATTGTCAGTCTGATTTAATCAAATAGCCTCCATAGTGTTCTACCTTCTCAGTGGTGTAGTGTCCAAAGGAGCAGGAGTTATCAGGGAAGCCCCAGGAGAAATAGACGTTCCACAGAGGAGGGATCACTAGTCTGTTCTTCTCTACAACCAGAACTTCGCTGTCCACACAAACCACCCGGCCTACTGGACTACGAAGAAGCTCTGGAGGGATAGAGAGATGGAGAGGGAGAGGGTGAGGAGATGGAAAGATAGAGATCATTTTATAGAAATAAAATAAAATAAAAAATGTATTCGTCACACAGTTACAGCAGGTATAAAAGGTGCAGTGAAATGCTAATGTACTGCAGTACATTAATCAATATCAATAATAACAATAAGAAATTGTCAAGTAAAAAATAACTAATAGAAGAGGTAGTATCCATAGAAATAATGGACTGTATTTACACTATATTTACAAAAATAAAATGTGTAGTGTCTCTCAGTAAAATAAATAGCATATAATAGAACATCAGCGTTGACTGTGTCTGTATAAATTCTGAGTGTGTGTGTGTGTTTGTGGGTGTTTGCGCGTGTCTGTTTGTGTGTAAGGGTTGGATGTGTGGGTAGTCAGTGCAAATAATCTCTAAGGTGCAGTGTTACGAACCCCGTGGCTTTAAAAGTCTAGGGTGGATGGAAAAGAGACCTGTAACATAACTCATGCGAATTAGAATATTGACAAGGGACAGTGAGAACAAAATACACCAACAACCATATGCTACCGTCAAACACAACATGTTTATTATAAACACAAAGTAAACGGTTTGGGGAAAAGGGGCTGAGCTGGACCCAAGGAATGAAACAATAAAGTCAAAAACCCCTAAACTGATCTTGCCTGCCTCAAGAACCGCTAAGCTTACTGCTAACCATACAAAAGTACAGTGGGTGGTCCGCTCAGGTCTAACTAGTGTAACTCAGGTAACAAGGTTTTCCTATGGGTAGTGTATGCCCAAGGGCGACTTGCTAAGCCCCCCTTTTCCCAGGCACAAACAAACAACATAGGTCCAATATGGACTAGACAGCAAATGAGTGAGTATGCAAAAACAAGACACCACAGTATCCATACTCACAAAGAAAAAGTGTCTCTGTCAGAAAACACAACTGACTGGCTTTTAAAACCAGGGGATTTGATATGGTAATGTGAAACCAGAAACAGGCGGTGCAATACGGAGGAATGTCCACTGATTGGTCCACCTCAGCAATCAGCAGACGAATGGATGTCGGACAGGTGGGACACCCCAACGACCACCAATCAGGAAAACAAGGGACACCTGTGATTAGGGCTGAAGGAGAGGAAAAACAAATACACATACAGGATACCTATATCCGTAACATGCAGATAGAGACTATTTGCACCTTAGAGACTAAGGTGCAGGTCTGTCCAGGGAGACCACTAGGGTTAGCTGTTCAGCAGTCTGATGGCCTGGTGGTAGAAGCTGTCTCTGAGCCTGTTGGTCCAAGACCCGATGCTCCGATACCGCTTGCCAGATGGTAACAGAGTGAACAGTCCGTGGATCGGGCAACTGGAGTCCTTAACGATCTTTCGGGCCTTCCTCAGACACTGCCTCGTGTAGATGTCCTGGAGGGCAGGGAGCTCTCCCCCAGTGATGTATTGGGCTGTCCACACCACCCTCTGTAGAGCCCTCTGGTTGAGGGCGGTGCAGCTGCCGTACAAGGTGGTGATGCAACTGATCAAGATGCTCTCGATTGTGCAGCTGTAGAACTTCTTGAGGATCCGAGGGCCCATGCCTAATTTCTTCAGTCGCCTGAGATTTTTCGCAAGAAATCTCACGACCCCACCCCAAATCTAATGGCACATCCTTAAAATATGACAATGTTGATTTTTGCATCAACAAATAACCTTTAATTAATTCTATGTTCACCTATTGTCAAATTAAAAGAAACCAATAAATACATTTACTCAATAAAATTGTATTTTTCAAACAATCTTTCTCAAAAGGCGACCCCACTGCAGTTACCCTGCGACCGCACTAGGGGTCGCGACCCCGACTTTGAATACCACTGCCGTAGAAGGAGGTAAGAGAAGTTTGTTGTTCTCTATGATCAGAATCTCTCTGTCCCCTCAACCCTCTGGCCTACTGGGTCAGGCATCGGAGAAAGAGAGCCATCAGAAAGCAACTCTGGTGGCCTGCCTGGACTTGCAGTAATGCCGCAGCCTTTGGCACACATGTCTACGGTGTCGGCAAAGGTCAAATCCAGCCTACTGCCCCTTTGTTGCAACCTCTCTTTATCTTTCCCCACTGTCATCCCTATATATCCATGTATACAATTAATATTATTTTGAAAGCAACTCTGCTATGTAGGAAAATGAAAAGTATATAGAGTACAAAAGCATCAACCATTAGTCTAAACTGAGACTAAGATGATATGAGATGGATACAAATAAACGTTATGTCGGCCAGTACATAGATGAAATTCCATGGGAAAATAATAATAGTCCTACTTCAAAGCCATCACATTAAAGAGTTTCACATCTTCTGCTGAATTTCATTCAATTACATGAATATCCCATATTGCATTGCAGAACCTACACTGCCACCCTGCCCTAAAGGAAACACATACACACACATCCTGGTCCTTGTAAAGGTGTATCTGACTTCCTGTAATTGCGCCTTTAATTGACCTGCTCCAACCCAGACAGGAAGAAATTGTTATTTTCCTATCGGCACCTTTACCTTCCAAATCCCCTGGAAGCAGAATGTTCCAGCATTACCCTTAATAATATAATTTAATATCACCTTAATATCCTTCTCCCTATTCATCTCTACCTGCTTATTGATCAGACAACACTCTGAGATGTAACATGAGATGTAATATGTAGGAAGGAATGCCTCTACTGAACACACACATTCAGCTCATCTCCTTCAGAATGGCTCTTCAGGGATATTCCGATTATTAAGCAAGGCTTCCGTGGTGGAGTCATCTCCATACTGTAGGTCCGTAGTAGCAGATCTGTCTGTGTGTGTGTGTGTGTGTGTGTGTGTTTGTCTACACACCCTGCTGTTTCTAACTCCGTCTGGGTAAATTACCCTATGAAGAGTGTCTAGCCTGTCTGTTCCTATTGCTTACTATGGACCTGGCCCATGTAGTATATCAAGTAATTGAGGAACGCTGTGAAGTGAAATAAAATAATTGAGGTATGAAGAGGTTATTTTGAAATAATAAGGTGACTGAGACTTATTAAATACAGTCTTTCTCATGTACACACACTGCATACACTCGCACACACATTTTCCCCCCAGGGACGATAATGTCAGCAAAGTAAAGCTCAGTACTCCTGATTCTGCTGTTTTTAGGTATGGTTTGTGAAACATCTTCATATGGTTAGGGAAGTGCATGGATACGGTTTGTGTGGGATTAAATATTGTTAGACATTGTTAAGGGCGGTACAGAGGGTTTGAGTAATGTTATGACAGTGTTACGGTTGGAACTTGACCTTTGAATGGTTGAACGGAGGGTTTGAGCTTGTCCAGTCTGAAGAAAAAGGGGGTTGGCTGGGCGGGTGCTGACCCCTCCTTTTTGGAGCCGGCACAAAGGCGGTGGGGCTTGGTGAACAGTTGAAGGCCAGAGGGTAGAGGTCAGAGGTAATTAATAAAGAGGTCAATCGAGTACAGGCTTTACTGAATGACAACAGGGACAGAACGCAATATGGAATAGTAGTGAATAGTCTGAGGTAGGCCTTGTCTCCGAGGAATGCTCCTCGGAGCCAGATGCCGATGACAGGTTTCCCTATGCTGGGCAGCTGGCATCAAACCCCATCGAACACTACCATATAAATACCTGCTCTGCCTGTGAGATAGGAAGCGATGTGAATTATATTGTGCTTACTAGATAAATGTAAAAGTGACGAGCCATTCAGACCAGCCTTCCTGATTGAATTTCCGTAAACTACATTACTGTTCTACACACTGCAGGACACAACCCTAACTTTGGCCATCACTGGCTAAATCTGGCACAAATCAAGAGCCATCTGAAGTATACCCAATTTCTACCCCTAGTAACTCTGATATAAAGTAGGCGTAGATATGGTAGATTGTCAAGGCTTCTCTCCTCCCTACCTGTTTGGGCACCTGTCCAAAGTTATTGACGTATCCTTCGCTGATGCTCTCGATAAGGAGGTCTGTGACTGCATCCTGCCCCTCTCCCTCTCTGGACATAGAAGTAGGGGTGGAAGGTGTTGAGGGACTCTACATCGGCTGGTCACTGCTGGCGGTGCCCAAAGTGAGGGTTGATCCTCACAGCTGACTAACTCACTCTCCAGAGCCTGGGGGATAGAGCAGGAGGGTCAGCTACGACACACACACATGCATGCACAGGTACAAACACATATACACCCACATATACACAGATGGATGGACAGACGCACACACACACACGCCTGCACACAAGCATACATATACACAGCAATATAAATGCACTCGAGATATTTCAAGTTTCTAATTCTTTGTTGACTGGCAGCCAAGGAGGACCTCCTAGCCACGCATACAAACCAGGAGCAACTCAGCTAGGAGAGTCAGCCTAAAACCATCATTCATCTGCTACAGTATATATTACAATGAGATACAAGCAAATCCAGGTGTGAAATAAGCAGCAGAAACTCGTTAGAGAGCCCAGTACCTATCAGATTATCCAGGTGTGATATCCTACATAAATTAATTTAAAGTGAGGAGCAGGACAATGTTATGAGCCAATACTCTCATCACGACTGAATCACAGATTTACAGAATCATTTTGCTTGAATTAGCTTGAATTAGAGACGTGTTTTGAACAGTAAATGAGGAAATAGTAGAAATAGTGGACACTCCGTAAACGAGACCTTAACAAGACCTTAATAACAAAAACAGATCTCAGTCTCATAACTGCTTGCTCCATATTGTTCATATTGTTCCATATGGAGTTCATTTGCATATGAAGAAGAAAAAAAACATGCAGCTAAAACAGCTAATTTGGTGGTACTTGGAGGCGATATGACATTATATGAGATTACAAACTGATAAAGACCATACAGGTTTGGAGGCAGAGGGGAGGGGGATGAAATACAGAGGGAGTGAAAGGAGAGAAAGAGAGATAGAGAGCCAGCCAGCAAGAGAAAAAGGGAGAAAGACGGCCGGATTACCGAACGGGCACGCAGGGCATGTGCCCTGGGGCCTCCGACCTTCAGCATGTTCTCTTAGCCTCATGACAAAATGTGTAGAATAGCATTATAAAACTCCACACAAAAAAATCCCCGGGGCCCCAAATGCGGTAGTCCGGTCCTGGAGAGAGAATAAGACAAAACCAGAGAGCGAGAGAGAGAGCGAGAGAGAGAGAGGGTGATAGCAGGCATTCATCCCGATAAGCGTTAGGCAGTAGTAACAGAGTTATAAGATTATTGTGTGTTTGTTCTTAATGGCTCTGAAAAGCCTGTTATCCTGTAATGCCAGTGGTTTTAAACACAGCTAAACACAGTAAAACCTTCCTTGATGAGCACAACAAAGGCTGATTATCTTTGTTGTGCAGAAAAATTATGTTTAGCCCTTTAACACAAATTGTTATAAGAATATGGGATGTCTCCACTAAGATGGATAACAGCAAAAACTCTAGCACACTGGGAGCAACCAGTCCTAAAAATGTAGAATTAGAATGACAAGAACCGACATCCCCATTTAATCTCCTGCCATTGTGCTCTTGAGCAAGGAACTAAACCCCTAAAGTGCTCCGGGGGCACTGCATTGTGAGTGTTTGTGGGAATGTTTCTCAGGTGGTTGGGTTAAAAGCAACATTTAACAGTAAATTCCTCATCTTTTTGTATTTCTTGTATTCAAGGCAACTTTACATGGTCGGTAGAATGGCAGCTATGTTTGGTGTACAACAAACGACGTGCATGAAAGGCAACTGACCTCTTGGTGAACCCTGATGAACTCCTGGGAGTCTCCCTTTCCCCAGGGAGAGAAGACAACATCCCCTAGAGTGGTAAAGTCCTGCATATAGCCTGGAGAGACACCCAACCACCATCAGAATACACACACACACACCTAGTTTGAAGTGGTTGGCGTTAACCAGGAAGTCAGGTAGGTAGAAGAACTCTGTGATAATCTATCTGACATCACTAATGTTGTCTCTGGAGGCGGTGTCCCACTCCTCCTTCGGAGAGAGAGAGAGAGAAGAAGAAGAAGAAGAAGAAGAAGAAGAAGAAGAAGAAGAAGAAGAAGAAGAAGAAGAAGAAGAAGAAGAAGAAGAAGAAGAAGAAGAAGAAGAAGAAGAAGAAGAAGAAGAAGAAGAAGAAGAAGAAGAAGAAGAAGAAGAAGAAGAAGAAGAAGAAGAAGAAGAAGAAGAAGAGGGAGGTAGTGGTTTCAATTGATGGCTAGACCTTACTCATCAAACTCAGTCTGTCCACTCTGTCACTCACACATACTTGACACTTTCACTTGTCCTACCTGTACCTGGAATCACATAAGAAGTGAGTAAGTGTGTGTGTGTGCATACATGCTTGTGTGCGTGCTTGTGCATAGTGGCTGAAGATGCAGCATCTTCTCATTGCAAACCAAAGTTTGAAATGGAAACATTAATAAAGTAACCTAAAGCATATTAAACATGGTTCATTCTATTACGTTGAAGAGAGGAAATATCTGCCAGACATTGACTGAAGCTTTTCATTTTTTCGTTAAATCCTCTAACCCCCTGATAGAGATCCCATGAGGAAGAATGTAATTTACTGTAAAACAATTACCTTCATTCAATGAGAATAATAATGAGAATTCATACCGGCTAAACTCTGTTAGGAACATAAATCAAGTTATAGATATTACTGCAACTGCACACACTTGTCTGGGGTTTGAAGGCAACAGTGAGCATTGTGTTTTCAACAGGCTAATATCTTCATTGTTTTATTGTTTGATGATCACTATAAAAAATGCAGGCCTTTTCATTTGCATCAATTGGATTCCTAAACAGCAGCTTTAACAACCAAATAAGATTCTTATTTTGTTTGTTGTTTAATGTTACTACGTTTATTTGTATATACTGTATATGTTATATGCTACAGGAATACCGGAAGTACTATTTCTACATTTCCAATGGATCAATGGAGACACTCAAGTTTTTTTATCCTGTATCTCTCGACACATTCACGAAAATAGTAATGGCCTCTAAAACTTACTGGACCCTATTCCAACTGAACTATTTCCTGTGCTTGGCCCTCCTACAGTGGGGAAAATAAGTATTTAGTCAGCCACCAATTGTGCAAGTTCTCCTACTTAAAAAGATGAGAGAGGCCTGTAATTTTCATCATAGGTACACGTCAACTATGACAGACAAAATGAGAAAAAATAATGCAGAAAATCAAATTGTAGGATTTGTAATGAATTTATTTGCAAATTATGGTGGAAAATAAGTATTTGGTCAATAACAAAAGTTTCTCAATACTTTGTTATATACCCTTTGTTGGCAATGACACAGGTCAAACGTTTTCTGTAAGTCTTCACAAGGTTTTCACACACTGTTGCTGGTATTTTGGCCCATTCCTCCATGCAGATCTCCTCTAGAGCAGTGATGTTTTGAGGCTGTCGCTGGGCAACACAGACTTTCAACTCCCTCCAAATATTTTCTATGGGGTTGAGATCTGGAGACTGGCTAGGCCACTCCAGGACCTTGAAATGCTTCTTACAAAGCCACTCCTTCGTTGCCCGGGCGGTGTGTTTGGGATCATTGTCATGCTGAAAGACCCAGCCACGTTTCATCTTCAATGCCCTTGCTGATGGAAGGAGGTTTTCACTCAAAATCTCACGATACATGGCCCCATTCATTCTTTTCCTTTACACGGATCAGTCGTCCTGGTCCCTTTGCAGAAAAACAGCCCCAAAGCATGATGTTTCCACCCACATGCTTCACAGTAGGTAAGGTGTTCTTTGGATGCAACTCAGCATTCTTTGTCCTCCAAACACGACGAGTTGAGTTTTTACCAAAAAGTTCTATTTTGGTTTCATCTGACCATATGACATTCTCCCAATCCTCTTCTGGATCATCCAAATGCACTCTAGCAAACTTCAGACGGGCCTGGACATGTACTGGCTTAAGCAGGGGGACACGTCTGGCACTGCAGGATTTGAGTTCCTGGCGGCGTAGTGTGTTACTGATGGTAGGCTATGTTACTTTGGTCCCAGCTCTCTGCAGGTCATTCACTAGGTCCCCCCCGTGGTTCTGGGATTTTTGCTCACCGTTCTTGTGATCATTTTGACTCCCACGGGGTGAGATCTTGCGTGAGCCCCAGATCGAGGGAGATTATCAGTGGTCTTGTATGTCTTCCATTTCCTAATAATTGCTCCCACAGTTGATTTCTTCAAATCAAGCTGCTTACCTATTGCAGATTCAGTCTTCCCAGCCTGGTGCTGGTCTACAATTTTGTTTCTGGTGTCCTTTGACAGCTCTTTGGTCTTGGCCATAGTGGAGTTTGGAGTGTGACTGTTTGAGGTTGTGGACAGGTGTCTTTTATACTGATAACAAGTTCAAACAGGTGCCATTAATACAGGTAACGAGTGGAGGACAGAGGAGCCTCTTAAAGAAGAAGTTACAGGTCTGTGAGAGCCAGAAATCTTGCTTGTTTGTAGGTGACCAAATACTTATTTTCCACCATAATTTGCAAATAAATTCATTAAAAATCCTACAATATGATTTTCTGGATTTTTTTTCTCTCAATTTGTCTGTCATAGTTGACGTGTACCTATGATGAAATTTAAAGGCCTTTCTCATCTTTTTAAGTGGGAGAACTTGCACAATTGGTGGCTGACTAAATACTTTTTTTCCCCACTGTATGTTGAACATAATTAATGTCTCCCTATCCTCCGGATGTGTACCAAACTAACTAAAAGTGGCAGTAATAAAGCCTCTCCTGAAAAGCCAAACCTTGACCTGGAAAATTAAAAAAACTAAATCGGCCACTGTATATCGAATCTCCCATTCCTCTCAACATTTTTTGAAAAAGCTGTTGCGCAGCAACTCACTGCCATCCTGAAGACAAATAATGTACATTAAACGCTTTTAGATCCCATCATAGTACTGATACTGCACTCGTGAAGGTGGTAAATTACCTTTTAATGGCATCAGACCAAGGCTCTGCATCTGTCCTCGTGCTCCTAGACCTTAGTGCTGCTTTTGACACCATCGATCACCACATTCTTTTGGAGAGATTGGAAACCCCAATTGGTCAACACGGACAAGTTCTTGCCTGGTTTAGATCTTATCTGTCGGAAAGATATCAGTTCGTCTCTGTGGATGGTTTGTCCTCTGACAAATCAATGGAAAGTTTTGGTTACTCAAGGTTCCGTTTTAGGATCACTATTGTTATCAGACGTTTCTTGTAGTTGGCCACCAGGTTTACACACATCTCAGGAGGGATTTTGTTCCACTCCTCTTTGCAGATCTTCTCCAAGTCATTAAGGTTTCGAGGCTGACGTTTGGCAACTCGAACCTTCAGCTCCCTCCACAGATTTTCTATGGGATTAAGATCTGGAGACTGGCTAGGCCACTCCAGGACCTTAATGTGCTTCTTCTTGAGCCACTCCTTTGTTGCCTTGGCCGTGCGTTTTGGGTCATTGTCATGCTGGAATACCCATCCACGACCCATTTTCAATGCCCTGGCTGAGGGAAGGAGGTTCTCACCCAAGATTTGACGGTACATGGCCCCGTCCATTGTCCCTTTGATGCGGTGAAGTTGTCCTGTCCCCTTAGCAGAAAAACATCCCAAAGCATAATGTTTCCACCTCCATGTTTGACAGTGGGGATGGTGTTCTTGGGGTCATAGTCAGCATTCCTCCTCCTCCAAACACGGCGAGTTGAGTTGATGCCAAAGAGCTGGATTTTGGTCTCATCTGACCACAACACTTTCACCCAGTTCTCCTCTGAATCGTTCAGATGTTCATTGGCAAACTTCAGAAGGCCCTGTATATGTGCTTTCTTGAGCAGGGGGACCTTGCGGGCGCTGCAGGATTTCAGTCCTTCACGGCGTAGTGTGTTACCAATTGTTTTCTTGGTAACTATGGTCCCAGCTGCCTTGAGATCGTTGACAAGATCCTCCTGTGTAGTTCTGAGCTGATTCTTCACCGTTCTCATGTTCATTGCAACTCCACGAGGTGAGATTTTGCATGGAGCCCCAGGCCGAGGGAGATTGACAGTTATTTTGTGTTTCTTCCTGTCACAATTCGGGTTAGAACTCCGGTCTCAGAAGTGTAGAGCTGGGGGTACTACCCCTTAGCCACAGAGGAGATGTTGTAGGACCCAAATGAAACACCCAAGGCAATACTCCAGGCAAGTAGATTTAATGTTCACAAAACAGGAGGCAAAACAAAACAACTCCACGAGGGAGAAAAACAAACTAAAGATAACTTCAAAAACTTACTAGGACAGACACGGTGAGACAAAGCAGGAGACACACAGTCAGGACGCAATAACCAAGTGACAAACAAGGGGAAAACACACAGCTAAAATACACAAGGGGAAACAAGGCACAGGTGACCTGGATAAGCTAATTAGGACACATGAGGAAGAACTAAGGCAAAGGGGGAACACAGCTGACCTCTAGAGGCCAGGAGACAAACAGGGGAAGCAGGAAGCTGACAGGACCCCCTCCTCTAGGAACGACTCCTGACGTTCCTTCCAGAACACCCTGGCCCCAGGGGTGCGAAAATCTCGGATCAACCCTGGGTCCAGGATGTCCCTGGCTGGAACCCAGGAGCGCTCCTCTGGCCCGTAGCCCTCCCAGTCCACCAGATACTGCAGAGAGTTCTGGACCTCCGGGAGTCCAGTATCCGGCGGACTGTGTAGGCTGGCTGGCCGTCTATGATCCTGGGAGGTGGCGGGGTCTGTGGGGGGGGCAAAAGGAGAAGACAAGACAGGTTTAAGGAGTGAAACATGAAAAGTGGGGTTAACTCTAAGGGAGCGAGGCAGAACTAAACGATACGAAACAGGGTTAACCTTTCTAGCAATGCGGAAAGGGCCGATGTATCTCTGGGAAAGCTTCTGGATTCGACCCGGAGGGGCAAGTTCTTAGTGGCCAACCAAACTCTCTGACCAGCTCGGAAACTAGGGGGCCGTCCGGGCGGTGGCGATTAGCCTGACTTTGGTATCTCTGGGAGGTCCGAAGGAGGGTACACCTGGCCTTCTTCCAGGTCCGCCTACAGCGTTGGACAAAGCGCTGGGCCGAGGGAACACCAACTTGCGCCTCTTCCTCTGGAAATAATGGAGGGTTGTAACCGAACTGGCATTCGAAGGGGGACAATCCGGTGGCTGAGGACTGGAGAGTGTTGTGGGCATATTCAGCCCAAATGATATAGGTGGCCCAAGACGTGGGATTACTGGCCGCCATACACCGCAGGGTGGTCTCCAGATCCTGATTAATCCGCTCCGTTTGGCCATTAGACTCTGGATGGAATCCTGACGATAGGCTGGCTGTGGCCCCAATAAGCCTGCAGAAGGCCCCCAAAACCGGGACGAGGATTGGGGACCTCGGTCAGAGACCACGTCCAGGGGAATGCCAAATATCCGGAAGACATGGTTCATGAGGAGCTCAGCAGTCTCCTTAGCCGAGGGCAGTTTGGGCAGGGGAATAAACCGGGCAGCCTTAGAGAAACGGGTCTACCACCACAAGGATGACGGTGTTGCCCTGGGATAGAGGAAGTCCCATAACAAAGTCCAGAGAAAGGTGTGACCATGGCCTTCGAGGAACAGGTAAGGGATGGAGCAGTCCCTGGGGTCGCTGGCGTGTCGACTTTTCCCTGGTTGCACACAGGGCAGGCCTCAACATAGACCTGCACGTCCTTCTTGATGGACGGCCACCAAAACCGCCGTCGGAGGAACTCCAGTGTGCGAGCACTGCCAGGATGGCATGTCAAGGGCGACTCATGACCCCACTGCAAGACGCGGGCCCGAACCGAGAGAGGAACGTACAGGCGACCGGCAGGACCACCGCCTGGATCGGGCTCATGGGCAAGAGCTTCGCACCCTCTTTCTAGTTCCCACTGAAGAGGTGCGACGATCCTAGACCTCGGAATAATCGATGCCAAGGGCTTCTCTTGTACCTCGGGAGAATAGACTCGAGACAGAGCATCCGGCTTGACGTTCTTGGTGCCAGGTCGGTAAGTCAGGAGGAACTGGAATCGATTAAAGAAAAGGGACCATCGTGCTTGCCGAGGGTTCATCCGCTTAGCCTGTTGGAGATATTCCAGGTTCTTGTGGTCTGTGAGAACCTGGAAAGGGTGCTGAGCC
The DNA here is from genome assembly GCF_020615455.1 of Coregonus clupeaformis. Classification (NCBI taxonomy): domain Eukaryota; kingdom Metazoa; phylum Chordata; class Actinopteri; order Salmoniformes; family Salmonidae; genus Coregonus; species Coregonus clupeaformis. The sequence continues at coordinate 4,235,072 of NC_059228.1, forward strand.
CCTCAAGCCAATGGCGCCACTCTTCCAAGGCCAGTTTTACCGCAAGCAACTCTAGATCCCCCACGTGGTAGTTGCGCCGGCCTCAGACAGGCGGCGAGACATGAAGGCACAAGGGTGTAATCTCCCATCCGCACCCCTCTGTGACAGGACGGCTCCCACCCCCACCTCTGAGGCGTCCACCTCCACCACGAAAGGTCTCTCTGGGTCAGGGGTCACCAGAATCGGAGCAGAAGTGAAGCGGCGCTTGAGATCCTCGAAGGCCCCTGCTGCTTCCGGACCCCAGTGAATCTTGGTCCCTCCTCCCTTGGTAAGCGTCGTCAAGGGGGCTACCACCGAGCTGAAATCTTGATGAACTTCCGATAGAAGTTAGAAAAGCCAATGAACCGTTGAACCTCCTTGACCGTGGCAGGTGTGGGCCAATCGTGGACCGCCTTGACCTTCTTGGGATCCATCTCTAGGTGCCCGGGAGTGACAATAAACCCGAGAAACTGAGTCTGAGAAACATGAAATTCACACTTCTCAGGCTTAACGTAGAGGTGATTGTCAAGGAGCCTCTGGAGAACCCGGCTAACATGCCCCTCATGTTCCTTCAGTGACCTCGAGAAGATGAGGATATCGTCCAGGTACACGAAGACGAACAGATTAAGCATATCCCGGAGAACATCATTAATCAGGGCTTGGAATACTGCGGGGGCATTGGTGAGCCCGAACGGCATCACCCGATATTCATAGTGTCCCGTGGGCGTAGTTGAACGCCGTCTTCCATTCGTCTCCTGGCCGGATCCGCACGAGATGGTAAGCATTGCGGAGATCCAGCTTAGTAAAAATGGAAGCCCCTTGAAGCAGCTCAAAAGCAGTGGCCATGAGAGGAAGAGGGTATCGATTCCGAACCGTGATCTTGTTGAGTCCCCGGTAATCAATACAAGGCCTCAGACCCCCGTCTTTCTTTTCAACAAAAAGAAGCCCGCCCCAGCCGGGGAAGTAGAGGCATAGATGAGGCCGGCTGCCAAGGACTCCTTAATGTAGGTGTCCATAGCTGCGTGCTCGGGGAGGACAAGGAAAAGATCCGACCTCTAGGAGGGCAGCACCCAGGGAGTAGATCAATGGCACAGTCATAAGTGCGATGAGGCGGTAAGGCAGTAGCCCGGGCCTTGCTGAACACTGCCTTGAACCGATGGTAAACACTGGGGACTCGGGAGACGTCAACAGACTCTTGAAACTGGGTACTAGGGGCTGAGGAACTCTGAAGCATGCAGGTGAGTTGGCAAGTGGGACCCCAGCTAAGAATGGTGCCAGTAGGCCAGTCGATCTGGGGATTATGTCTGCATAGCCAAGGGTGACCCAGGATAATAGGATACTCGGGAGAGTCAATGAGATAGAAGGTCTCCTCCTGCTGGTGTTGAGAGATGGTAAGTCGCAGGGACTGAGTCGCCTCAGTAACTTTTCCTGGTTCCAGAGGTCTGCCATCTAAGGCTGTAACTGCCTGGGGTTGAGGGAAGTAGTTGGGTAGGGATCTTAAGTTCCTTAGCCAAGGTTACATCCATAAAATCACCTGCGGCACCGGAATCGATCATAGCCTGGACCCGATGCTGGTGGCCCTCCCAGGACAGAGTGGCTGGAATAGCTAGGACCGCGTTAGTAGGAGGAGCTCTAATTTTCCCCATCACAACCCTCCTGTAGCTGGGCGGGGACAGGCGTTTCCCGAAAGCTCGGGGCAAGTGGAGCGGAAGTGGCCGGCAACCCCGCAGTAGAGGCACCGACGCTCCCTCATGCGACGTTCCCTTCGTTGGAAGAAAGCCTGGAACGGCCTAACTGCATGCTCTCCGGGGAATCCTGGGGCAGTTCAGGAGCCGGGGCAGCTCTGAATGACGGAGTCCAAACAGGAGAAACAGAGCTGCTCAGAGGAACTTGGGACTGAGACACCTGACGGCGAGCCGTTCTCCGCTCTCTTAGACGATTGTCCAGGCGGATGGCCAAGGCTATGAGGGACTCGAGATCTTCAGCTGGTTCACGGGTGGCTAACTCATCTTGAAGGGGGCTCAGATAACCCTCCCTGAAAGCAGACCCTCAGCGCTTCATCATTCCATCCGCTCCTTGCTGCCATGGTTCGAACTCAATGGCAAAATCTGCCGTGCTTCGGGGGCCCTGACGGAGAGACAGTAGGCGCTGGAAGCCTCCCGCCCACTGACAGGATGATCGAACACCCGCTTGAACTCTTCTACAAATGCAGCGTGGGAGTCACAACAGGCCTCCTGGGACTGCCACACCGCAGAGGCCCAGGCGAGCGCCTTGTCTGAAAGAAGGGTAATGAGGTAGGCAATCTTGGAACGGTCTGTGGGAAAACTTGAGGGTTGGAGCTCGAAGGTGAGGGAGCATTGGGTGAGGAAACCCTGGCAAGAGCTTGGATCCCCAGAAAAGGGCTTGGGAGGTGGTAGTCGGGGCTCCGCCAACCGAGAAGGCCTGTCGTCACTGGGAGGTGACCGGGGGAAGGGGGAGGACCAAGGAGGCGTTCAAAGAGCTGGTGAAGGGAACTCATCATTTCGGCCAGGAGTTGAGAATGTCTAGCCATCAGCTCCTCTTGTCGGCTGAGAACGGCTTCATGGCGCTGGAAAGAAGCCTCATGTCGAATGATCACCGCCAACAGGTCCTGGGAACTGAGTGTTTCTGGGTCCATGATTGACTTGGTTATTCTGTCACAATCGGGTTAGAACTCCGGTCTCAGAAGTGTAGAGCTGGGGGTACTACCCCTTAGCCACAGAGGAGATGTTGTAGGACCCAAATGAAACACCCAAGGCAATACTCCAGGCAAGTAGATTTAATGTTCACAAAACAGGAGGCAAAACAAAACAACTCCACGAGGGGAGAAAAACAAACTAAAGATAACTTCAAAAACTTACTAGGACAGACACGGTGAGACAAAGCAGGAGACACACAGTCAGGACGCAATAACCAAGTGACAAACAAGGGGAAAACACACAGCTAAAATACACAAGGGGAAACAAGGCACAGGTGACCTGGATAAGCTAATTAGGACACATGAGGAAGAACTAAGGCAAAGGGGAACACAGCTGACCTCTAGAGGCCAGGAGACAAACAGGGGAAGCAGGAAGCTGACACTTCCATTTGCGAATAATTGCACCAACTGTTGTCACCTTCTCACCAAGCTGCTTGGCGATGGTCTTGTAGCCCATTCCAGCCTTGTGTAGGTCTACAATCTTGTCCCTGACATCTTTGGAGAGCTCTTTGGTCTTGGCCATGATGGAGAGTTTGGAATCTGATTGATTGATTGCTTCTGTGGACAGGTGTCTTTTATACAGGTAACAAACTGAGATTAGGAGCACTAGTGTAATCAAATACTTTTTTCCCTCACTGTATCAAGAATATTTCAAGGGCAGTTTTTTCCATCGTCGTAACATTGAAAAAATCGGAAACGCTTTGTCCATAAATGATGCAGAAAAGCTCATCCATGCATTTGTCACTTCTAGATTAGACTACTGCAATGCTCTACTCTCCAGCTACCCGGATAAAGCACTAAATAAACTTCAGTTAGTTCTATATATGGCTGCTAGAATCTTGACTAGAACCCCAAAAAAGTAGCGTATTACTGTTAAGGCTAGGGCTGATTTTAAGGTTTTACTGCTAACCTACAAAGCATTACATGGACTTGCTCCTACCTATCTCTCCGATTAGGTCCTGCTGTACATACCTACACGTACGCTACAGTCATAAGACACAGGCTTCCTTATTGTCTTAGCAAACAGCTGGAGGCATGGTTTTCTCCTATAAAGCTATTTTTGATGGCCTATCCATGTGAGAGACACTGACTCGGTCTCGACCTTTAAGTCTTTACTGAAGACTCATCTCTTCAGTAGGTTCTATGATTGAGTGTAGTCTGGCCCATGGGTGCGAAGGTGAATGGCTGTCTCTGCCTGGCCGGGGGGGGGGCTGAGTCACTGGCTTACTAGTGCTCTTCCATGCCGTCCCTAGGAGGGGTGCGTCATGTCGTGCCATGCTTTTTACGCTATACTCGACTTGAGTGGGTTGAGTCACTGACGTGATCTTACTGTCCGGTTTTGCGCCCTCTCTGGCTCGTGCGGTGGAGGAGATCTTCGTGGGCTATACTCAGCCTTGTCTCAGGGTAGTAAGTTGGTGGGCTGTTGATATCCCTCTAGTGCTGTGGGAGCTGTGCTTGGCAAAGTGGGTGGGGTTATATCCTGCTAGGTTGGCCCTTTCCAGGGGTATCGTCGGACTGGGACACATTGTTTCCCGACCCCCCCTGTCTCAGGCTCCAGTATCTATGCTGCAATAGTCTATGTGCCGGGGGGCTAGGGTCAGTCTGTCCTATCTGTTGAAATTGTCCTGTCTCATCTGATGACCTGTGTAAACTTAAGTATGCTCCCTCTAATTCTTCCATCTCTCTCTCCCCCCTCCCGGAGGACCTGAGCCCTAGGACCATGCCTCAGGACTACCTGGCCTGATGACTCCTAGCTGTCCCCGTCCACCTAGTCGTGCTGCCCTTCATTTTCTGCTGTTTTGCCTGTGGCTATGGAACCCTGACCTGTTCAGCAAACGTGCTACATTGTCCCGGACTGTCTCTCTCTCTCTCTCTCTCTCTCTCTCTCTCTCTCTCTCTCTCTCTCTCTCTCTCTCTCTGTCTCTGTGTCTGTGTCTGTGTCTGTGGTGCTGACCTGTTGCACCTTCTACAACAACTGTGATTATTATTTGACCCTGAATGTTTGAACATCTTGAAGAACGACCTGGCCTTAATGGCCATGTACTCTTAAAATATCCTGTTCTGGCTACCCCTCAGAGCCTGGTTCCTCTCTAGGTTTCTACCTAGGTTCCTGCCTTTCTAGGGAGTTTTTCCTAGTCACAATGCTTCTACATCTGCATTGCTTGCTGTTTGGGGTTTTAGGCTGGGTTTCTGTATAAGCACTTTGTGACTTCTGCTCATGTAAAAAGGGCTTTATAAATGTATTTGATTTGACAGAGCTTGAAGAATTTTGAAAAGAATTATGGTCAAATCTTGCACAATACAGATGTGCAAAGCTCTTATGAGACTTACCCAAGAAGACTCACAGCTGTAATTGCTGCCAAAAGATGTTTCTAACATGTATTGACTCAGGGGGATGAATACTTACCTTATCGAGGTATATTAGTGTTGTATTTTTCATTAATCTAAATATCTATTTTGTGTCGATTCAACCTAATTTCTACCAGCATGTTAAATGTCCAATCAGAAGAAAAAAAAACTCTAGACCACCTTTACTCCACACACAGACACGCATACAAAGCTCTCCCTCGCCCTCCATTTGGCAAATCTGACCATAGCTCTATCCTCTTTATTCCTGCTTATAAGCAAAAACTAAAGCAGGAAGCACCAGTGACTCGGTTAATAAGGAAGTGGTCAGATGACGCAGATGCTAAGCTACAGGATTGTTTTGCTAGCCCAGACTGGAATATGTTCCGGGATTCTTCCGATAGCATTGAGGAGTACACCACATCAGTCACTGGCTTCATCAATAAGTACATCGATGACGTCGTCCCCACAGTGACTGTACGTACATACCCCAACTAGAAGCCATGGATTACAGGCAACATCCGCACCGAGCTAAAGGGTAGAGCTGCCGCTTTCAAGGAACGGGACTCTAACCCGGACGCTTATAAGAAATCCCGCTATGCCCTCCGACGAACCATCAAACAGGCAAAGAGTCAATACAGGACTAAGATTGAATCGTACTACACCAGCTCTGACGCTCGTCGGATGTGGCAGGGCTTGAAAACTATTACAGACTACAAAGGGAAGCACAGCCGCGAGCTGCCCAGTGACACAAGCCTACCAGACGACCTAAATAACTTCTATGCTCGCTTCGAGGCAAGCAACACTGAAGCATGCATAAAAACATCAGCTGTTCCGGATGACTATGTGATCACGCTCTCTGTAGCTAATGTGAGTAAGACTTTTAAGCAGGTCAACATTCACAAGGCCGCGGGGCCAGACGGATTACCAGGATGTGTACTCCGAGCATGCGCTGACCAACTGGCAAGTATCTTCACTGACATTTTCAACATGTCCCGACTGAGTCTGTGCTTTGAAAGGCTGGTCATGGCTCACATCAACACCATTATCTCAGAAACTCTAGACCCACTCCAATTTGCATACGACCCCAACAGATCCACAGATGATGCAATCTCTATTGCACTCCACACTGCCCTTTCCCACCTGGACAAGAGGAACACCTACGTGGGAATTCTATGCATTGACTACAGCTCAGCGTTCAACACCATAGCGCCCTCATAGATCATCACTAAGCTAAGGACCCTGGGACTAAACCCCTCATGTACTCCCTGTTCACCCATGACTGCATGGCCAGGCACGACTCCAACACCATCATTAAGTTTGCCGACGACACAACAGTGGTAGGCCTGATCACTGACAACGATGAGACAGCCTATAGGGAGGAGGTCAGAGACCTGGCCGTGTGGTGCCAGGATAACAACCTCTCCCTCAATGTGATCAAGACAAAGGAGATGATTGTGGACTACAGGGGAAAAAAAGAGGACTGAGCACGCCCCTATTCTCATCGACGGGGCTGTAGTGGAACAGGTTGAGAGCTTCAAGTTCCTTGGTGTCCACATCACCAACAAACTATCATGGTCCAAACACACCAAGACAGTCGTAAAGAGGGCATGACAAAGCCTATTCCCCCTCAGGAGACTGAAAAGATTTGGCATGGTTCCTCAGATCCTCAAAAAGTTCTAGAGCTCCACCATCGAGAGCATCCTGACTGGTTGCATCACCGCCTGGTATGGCAACTGCTCAGCCTCCGACCGCAAGGCACTACAGAGGGTAGTGCGTACGGCCCAGTACATCACTGGGGCCATGCTTCCTGCCACCCAGGACCTCTATACCAGGCGGGGTCAGAGGAAGGCCCTAAAAATGGTCAAATACTCCAGCCACCCTAGTCATAGACTGTTCTCTCTGCTACCGCACGGCAAGCGGTACCGGAGCGCCAAGTCTAGGTCCAAAAGGCTTCTTAACAGCTTCTACCCCAAGCCATAAGAACAGCTAATCATTGCTACCTGGACTATTTGCATTGCCCCCCCACCCCACCCCCCCCCCCCCCCCTCTTATACGCTGCTGCTACTCTGTTTATTATTCATGGTTAGTCAAATTAACTCTACCCACATGTACATATTACCTTATTACCTCGACTAACCGGTGCCCACGCACATTGACTCTGTGCCGGTACCCCCTGTATATAGCCTCCCTACTGTTATCTTATTTTACTGCTGCTCTTTAATTTTAGTCTCATCTGACCAGAGTACCTTCTTCCATATGTTTGGGGAGTCTCCCACATGCCTTTTGGCGAACACCAAAACGTCTTTAAGCAAAGGCTTTTTTCTGGCCACTCTTCCGTAAAGCCCAGCTCTGTGGAGTGTACGGCTTAAAGTGGTCCTATGGACAGATACTCCAATCTCTACTGTGGAGCTTTGCAGCTCATTCAGTGTTATCTTTGGTCTCTTTGTTGCCACTCTGATTAATGCCCTCCTTGCCTGTGCCGTGAGTTTTGTTGGGCGGCCCTCTCTTGGCAGGTTTGTTTTGGTGCCATATTCTTTCCATTTTTTAATAATAGATTCAATGGTGCTCCGTGGGATGTTAAAAGTTGTGGATATTTTTTTATAACCCATTCCTGATCTGTACTTCTACACAACTTTGTCCCTGACCTGTTTGGAGAGCTCCTTAGTCTTCATGGTGCCCCTTGCTTGGTGGTGCCCCTTGCTTAGTGGTGTTGCAGACTCTGGGGCCTTTCAGAACAGGTGTATATATACTGAGATCATGTGACAGATCATGTGACACTTAGATTGCACACAAGTGGATGTGACTTCTGAAGGTAATTGGTTGCACCAGATCTTATTTTGGGGCTTCATAGCAAAGGGGGTGAATACATATGCACGCCCTACTTTTCTGTTATTTATTTTTTAGAATGTTTTGAAACAAGTAATTTTTTTCATTTCACTTCACCAATTTGGACAATTTTTTGTATGTCCATTACATGAAATCCAAATAAAAATCCATTTAAATTACAGGTTGTAATGCAACAAAATAGTAAAAACGCCAAGGGGGATAAATACTTTTGCAAGGCACTGTAATTCACTGTATCACAATTCCAGTGGGTCAAAAGTGTACATACACTAAGTTGACTGTGCCTTTAAACAGCTTGGAAAATTCAGGAAAATTATGTCATGGCTTTAGAAGCTTCTGATAGGCTAATTGACATAATTTGAGTCAATTGGAGGTGTACCTGTGGATGTATTTAAAGGCCTACCTTCAAACTCAGTGCCTTTTTGCTTGACATCATGGGAAAATCAAAAGAAATCAGCCAAGACCTCAGAAAAAAATGGTAGACCTCCACAAGTCTGGTTCATCCTTGGGAGCAATTTCCAAACGCCTGAAGGTACCACGTTCATCTGTACAAACAATAGTACGCAAGTATAAACACCATGGGACCACGCAGCCGTCATACCGCTCAGGAAGGAGACGCGTTCGGTCTCCTAGAGATGAACGTACTTTGGTGCGCAAAGTGCAAATCAATCCCAGAACAACAGCAAAGGACCTTGTGAAGATGCTGGAGGAAACAGGTACAAATGTATCTATATCCACAGTAAAATGAGTCCTGTATCGACATAACCTGAAAAGCCGCTCAGCAAGGACGAAGCCACTGCTACAAAACCGCCATGAAAAAGCTAGACTACGGTTTGCAACTGCACATGGGGACAAAGATCATACTTTTTGAAGATATGTCCTCTGGTCTGATGAAACAAAAATATAACTGTTTGGCCATAATGACCATCGTTATGTTTGGAGAAAAAAAGGGGGTACGCTTACAAGCCGAAGAACACCATCCCAACCGTGAAGCACGGGGGTGGCAACATCATGCTGTGGGGGTGCTTTGCTGCAGGAGGGACTGGTGCACTTCACAAAATAGATGGCATCATGAGGAAGGAAAATTATGTGGAGATATTGACGCAACACTCTCAAGACATCAGTCAGGAAGTTAAAGCTTGGTCGCAAATGGGTCTTCCAAATGGACAATGACCCTAAGCATACTTCCAAAGTTGTGGCAAAATGGCTTAAGGACAACAAAGTCAAGGTATTGGAGTGGCCATCACAAAGCCCTGACCTCAAACCTCAACGTTTGACCCAAGTTAAACAATTTAAAGGCAATGCTACCAAATACTAATTGAGTGTATGTGAACTTCCCACTGGAAATGTGATGAAAGAAATAAAAGCTGAAATAAATAATTATCTCTACTATTATTCGGACATTTCACATTCTTCAAATAAAGTGGTGATCCCTACTGAACTAAGACAGGGAATTTTTACTAGGATTAAATGTCAGGAATTGTGAAAAACTGATTTTAAATGTGTTTGGCTAAGGTGTATGTAAACTTCCGACTTCAACTGTACATATTACCTCAATTACCTCGACTAACCGGTGCCCCTGCACATCGACTCTGTACTGGTACAACCTGTATATGGCCTCCCTACTGTTATTTTATTTTTCTGCTGCTCTTTAATTATTTGCTATTTATTTTTTACTTCTATTTTAATAATCTATCTATTATTTACTTAACACTTTTTCCTTTTTTTAAACTGCATTGTTGGTTAAGGGCTTGTAAGTAAGCATTTCACTGTAAGGTTCACAATACCTGTTGTATTCGGCGTATGTGGCAAATAACATTTGATTTGATATATCTTAAACATATCACATAAATACAAGATACAACACATCACTGTCACACAAGATCCAGAAAGACTTAATCCAGTAGAAACTGGCAGCCATCTTTGGCCACATTGTACAGGGTCCTCTCTACGGCAGCTCTGTTCTGAGAGGGCTCTGTGGATTTTTCCTTTTTAGACTGTTGATAGACTCCATATGAGCGGATATATGGTTATACATTAGCCACATTTGTTTAGAGAATTTATGAATGAACTTACATATACAGTACCAGTCAAAAGTTTAGACACACCTACTCATTCAAGGGTTTTTCTTTATTTTTACTATTTTCTACATTGTAGAATAATAGTGAAGACATCAAAACTATGAATAACACATATGGAATCATGTAGTAACCAAATAAGTGTTAAACAAATCAAAATATATTTTATATTTGAGATTCTTCAAAGTAGCCACCCTTTGCCTTGATGACAGCTTTGCACACTCTTGGCATTCTCTCAGCCAGCTTCACGAGGTAGTCACCTGGAATGCATTTAAATTAACAGGTGTGCCTTGTTAAAAGTTAATTTGTGGAATTTCTTTCCTTCTTAATGCGTTTGAGCCAATCAGTTGTGTTGTGACAAGGTACGGGTGGTATACAGAAGACAGCCCTATTTGGTAAAAGACCAAAGAGTCCATCAAAAAATAGTCAATTCTGGTATATGACTTATGAACTGACGAAAATAAAGAATAATCTCTATCTGTTTGGTGCATCAGTCTCCAAATATCGACAATGTTAAGGTTTGTAATTTAGGGGCGGCAGGTAGCTTAGTAGGTAAGAGCGTTGTGCCAGTAACCGAAAGGACGCTGGTTTTAATCCCCGAGCCGACTAGGTGAAAAATCTGTCGATGTGCCCTTAAGCAAGGCACTTAACCCTAATTGCTCCTGTAAGTCGCTCTGGATAAGAGCGTCTGCTAAATGACTAAAATGTAAATGTAATCAATGTATTTAGACAGACACTGGCATTTGATTGTTGAAGTGACCTTGATAGCTGTTTATCTAAAAGAGGATCTAATGTACAGTTAATGTCGCCTCCAACAATAAAACTTGTATCCAAGATATTTGGTATGTCAATAAATGACCTTAGAAAAAATAATGGATCATTGAAGTTGGGTCCATATAAATTGACCAAGGTTATTGGTATCGAATTCAGTGTACCAGCCACAATAATATTCTGACCATTAGGATTTGAAATTGAGGATGAGTAAATAAAAGGATCGCTTTCGCATCAAATTTAGACTGATATATCTGACCGATCCAGCCGACTCGTAGTTCGGCCTGAGCCGAGCGTTTAATATGAGTTTCTTGAAGAAGCACTATGTCAGCGGCCAGTGATTTAAGATGAGAAAAAACCTTGGCTCTTTTCACGACAATTAAGCCTAAGCCCTTGCAGTTCCAACTGACTATCATTAGTCCACCAGGTCTACTCTGTGCCCGGTCACTATGTGGCATTTCTTATTTTAGAGCAAATTGTTGCTGTCATACAATACCCTAAAGAAAAACGTCATACCACCTGTACTAAAAGTGAACATAAAACACAGACCCCATTCCCCCTCCCGTCCCATTACTGAGTGACTTCCCCAAATGAAGCACTCCTTGACTAACACACAAACCTTAGGGTGCCTAGACATAATGCTTAAACTAACTCGTCATCTATAGATGTTCCGCATATAAACCAAGGTTAAATAACACTTAACTCTCACGTTAGGGGGTGAGTGGGACTAAAACATGATAGGCTAAACAATGTTATATAAGCAATAACATCTCACCCATCATTATAAGTCCCGATTTCTGATCTTCTGATCGAAAAGACATCGGCAGAAAATTCTAACACATTCCTGGCCTGTATTTGGTCACTTAGCCAGCTGACACAGGAGTTCTGTATCCTCAGCCAGGGAGCTTGCTTGACAAGAACAGTTTGGCCTCTTTTGGGTTGTCAAACGTACGTGTTGATCCCTTAACTGTCACCTTAAACCGGGCTGGGAAGATCAATCCATATCGGATGTTGGCCGCCCTGCATTCCTTGCACAACTCATCATACTCTTACCGTTGGTTCCTCACCTCCAAAGTAAGATCTGGGTAGAAAGACACTCTGGCTCCGTTGTACTTAAGGGGGAACATTTGACTAGCCGGCTTGAGGATGAGATACCTGGTCTGGTGATAGTGCAGCCGTGCGATGAATGGCCTTGGTGGTGCGCCCTTGGCCGGCTTCGTTGCCTGTGATCTGTGTGCGTGGTCGATCAGGATGGGCGTTTTGAAGTGTTCACACCCCAGCAGTGCCAGTATCAGGTCCGATACAAATTCAGTGTGTTTCCCTTTCTCAGTGTCCTCCTGGATCCCAAAAATTTGGAAGTTTGGGTGTCTTGAAAGCAATTTGAGCATTTCCAGTCTGGAATTCAGTGTTTTATTGTGATTTTTGAACGTTGTTCACTGTTTCTCAATGTCCTGTAGCCTGGCCTCGTGATCAACTGTCGTCTGCTCGACCTCATGCACCCTGCCCTTGGTTGCCTTCACAGTTTAAGTCAAAGGCCCAATACTCTTTGAGATATCAGCCAACCTCGTGTCCACCTTCTCGCTTAGTGAGTTTATAGCAGCCAGTAGGTCACTTGGAGTAAGTTCTGTGGGGAGCTGTTGGGAGCTAGCATCTTCAGCTAACTCCTCGTGGGTCGGCGATGTTGACATTGGTTTGTTTTCTGTCTCATCCAAATTATCTTGTTTAGCGCCCCCTTTTTTGATGCCGTTTCCTTTTTTCATATTGCCAGACAATGTTTGAAGTTATAGGTCGTGAGAGATTAAGATAAATATGAATTTGTTTCAAAATTGAGCGGAGCTCTAACAAAACTATTCCATAGCACGCACTCTAGCACCCCCCGCTTATTTCCTGCAATTCTACTCATTCTGTCATGGGGTGCATTTCTTGTGCACTTTTAAAGCTAATTTTCTTCCAATTCTATACGTCTTGCCATGTCTAATGTGTATTCATGTGATTCATATTTCACTCCCTCCTCTCTACATTTTCTTCATCTGTTTCTGCTGCTAAGGCCACTTTCTACCACTCTAAATTCCAAGCATCTGCCTCTAACCCTAGGAAGCTCTTTGCCACATTCTCCTCCCTGCTGAATCCCCCTCTCTCTCTGTGGATGACTTCGTCAACCACTTTGAAAAGAAGGTTGACGACATCCGATCCTCGTTTTGTTAAGTCTAATGACACTGCTGGTCCTGCTCACACTGCCCTACCCTATGCTTTGACTTCTTTCTCCCCTCTCTCTCCAGATAAAATCCTGCGACTTGTGACTGCAGGCCGCCCAACAACCTGCCCGCTTGACCCCATCCCTTCCTCTCTTCTCCAGACCATCTCCGGTGACCTTCTCCCCTACCTCACCTCGCTTATCAACTCATCCTTGACCGCTAGCTATGTCCCTTCCGTCTTCAAGAGAGCGAGAGTTGCACCCCTTCTCAAAAAACCAACACTCGATCCCACTGATGTCAACAACTACAGACCAGTATCCCTTCTTTCTTTTCTTTCCAAAAGTATTGAGCGTGCCGTCTTTAGCCAACTCTCTTGCTATCTCTCTCAGAATGACCTTCTTGATCCAAACCAGTCAGGTTTCAGGACTGGTCATTCAACTGAGACTGCTCTTCTCTGTGTCACGGAGGCTCTCCGCACTGCTAAAGCTAACACTCTCTCCTCTGCTCTTGTCCTTCTAGACCTGTCTGCTGCCTTTGATACTGTGAACCATCAGATCCTCCTCTCCACCCTCTCCGAGCTGGGCATCTCCGGCGCGGCTCACTCCTGGATTGCGTCCTACCTGACCGGTCGCTCCTACCAAGTGGCGTGGCGAGAAGCTGTCTCCGCACCACGTGCTCTCACCACTGGTGTCCCCCAGGGCTCAGTTCTAGGCCCTCTCCTATTCTCCCTATACACCAAGTCACTTGGCTCTGTCATATCCTCACATGGCCTCTCCTATCATTGCTACGCTGACGATACACAACTAATCTTCTCCTTTCCCCCTTCTGATAACCAGGTGGCGAATCGCATCTCTGCATGTCTGGCAGACATATCAGTATGGATGACGGATCACCACCTCAAGCTGAACCTTGGCAAGACGGAGCTGCTCTTCCTCCCGGGGAAGGACTGCCCGTTCCATGATCTCGCCATCACGGTTGACAACTCCGTTGTGTCCTCCTCCCAGAGTGCGAAGAGCCTTGGCGTGACCCTGGACAACACCCTGTCGTTCTCCGCTAACATCAAGGCGGTGACCCGATCCTGCAGGTTCATGCTCTACAACATTCGGAGAGTACGACCCTGCCTTACACAGGAAGCGGCACAGGTCCTAATCCAGGCACTTGTCATCTCCCGTCTGGATTACTGCAACTCGCTGTTGGCTGGGCTCCCTGCCTGTGCCATTAAACCCCTACAACTCATCTAGAATGCCGCAGCCCGTCTGGTGTTCAACCTTCCCAAGTTCTCTCACGTCACCCCGCTCCTCCGCACACTCCACTGGCTTCCAGTTGAAGCTCGCATCTGTTACAAGACCATGGTGCTTGCATATGGAGCTGTGAGGGGATCGGCACCTCTGTACCTTCAGGCTCTGATCAGTCCCTACACCCAACCGAGGGCATTGCGTTCATCCACCTCTGGCCTGCTGGCTCCCCTTCCTCTGCGGAAACATAGTTCCCGCTCAGCCCAGTCAAAACTGTTCGCTGCTCTGGCACCCCAATGGTGGAACAAGCTCCCTCACGACGCCAGGACAGCGGAGTCACTCACCACCTTCCGGAGACATTTGAAACCCCACCTCTTTAAGGAATACCTGGGATAGGATAAAGTAATCCTTCTACCCCCCCGCCCCCCCCCCCTAAAAAAAACATTTAAAAAAAAACATATTGTAAAGTGGTTATCCCACTGGCTATAGGGTGAATGCACCAATTTGTAAGTCGCTCTGGATAAGAGCGTCTGCTAAATGACGTAAATGTAAATGTAAATGTAAATATTTGAGTGACTCAAACATTACAACAAAATCTATGGGCAAAAAAAAAAAGCTAAAATACATAGCTAACATGGGCTAGTTGATCTGGACATTTCTGACAAGTTATAAATAGCTCTCTAAGGTATGCAATGACTGACATGACAAGAGGAAAACTGATGATGCACTACCCAATTTTGAAATTGCACCCTGTGCATTCTACTATTACAACTTTCAAGAGTAGGTTGAAAGCTGGACTGAGTTCATAAAATATATATATATGTATATATTGGTGGGGAGGGGGATCAAATCAAATGTTATTTGTCACATACCCGTGTTTAGCAGATGTTATTGTGGGTGTAGCGAAATGCTTGTGCTTCTAGCTCCGACAGTGCAGTAATATCTAACAAGTAATATCTAACAATTTCACAACATATACCCAATACACACAAATCTAAGTAAAAAATGGAATTAAGAATATATACATATATGGACGAGCAATGACAGAGCGGCATGGACTAAGATACAGTAGAATATTATAGAATAGAATACAGTATATACATATGAGATGAATAATGCAAGATATGTAAACATTATTAAAGTGACTAGTGTTACATTTCTTAAAGTGGCCAGTGATTTCAATAGGAAGCAGCAGCCTCTAATGTGCTATTGATGGCTATTTAACAGTCTGATGGCCTTGAGATAGAAGCTGTTTTTCAGTCTCTCGGTCCCAGCTTTGATGCACCTGTACTGACCTCGCCTTCTGGATGATAGCGGGGTGAACAGGTAGTGGCTTGGGTGGTTGATGTCCTTGATGATCTTTTTGGCCTTCCTGTGACATCGGGTGCTGTAGGTGTCCTAGAGGGCAGGTAGTTTGCCCCCGGTAATGCGTTCGGCAGACCACTGTGCTGTACTGTGGACATTCACAAATGCACGGATGCACGCACATGAATGCCTGAATCTACATTTTACACACAAATAAACTCACTAACAGTCATGAGCGCAAGCACATGCTTTCAATCAGTGATGTCATCCACTCTGAAACTTAGAAGTAGTAGTATCACTTGCTCTGAAAGGGCCACAGCTTTGTGGAGTGATACGTCAAATCATCACATTTATTTATAAAGCACTTTTTACATCAGCAGATGTCACAAAGTGCTTATACAGAAACCCAGCCTAAAACCCCAAACAGCAAGCAATGCAGATGTAGAAGCATGGTGGATATGAAAAACTCCCTAGAAAGGCAGGAACCTAGGAAGAAACCTAGAGAGGAACCAGGCTCTGAGGGGTGGCCAGTCCTCTTCTGTCTGTGCCGGGTGGAGATTATAAGAGTACATGGCCATGAAAGCCAGATCATTCTTCAAGATGTTCAAACGTTCATAGATGACCAGCAGGGTCAAATAATAATCACAGTGGTTGTAGAGTGTGCAACAGGTCAGCACCTCAGAAGTAAATGTCAGTTCGCTTTTCATAGCCGAGCATTCAGAGATCGAGACAGCAGGTGCGATAGAGAGAGAGAGAGAGAGAGGGGGGTCAAAAACAGCAGGTCCGGGACATGGTAGCACATCTGGTGAACAGGTCAGGGTTCTATAGCCACAGGCAGAACAGTTGAAACTGGAGCAGCAGCACGACCAGGTGGACTGGGGACAACCAGGACTCATCAGGCCAGGTAATCTTGAGGCATGGTCCTAGTGCTCAGGTCCTGAGAGAGCGGGAGAGAGAGAGAGAGAGAGAGAGAGAGAGTTAGAGGGAGCATACTTAAGTTCACACAGGGCACCAGATAAGACAGACTGACCCTAGCCTCCCGGCACATATACTATTGCAGTATAGATACTGGAGACAATACCCCCGGACTGGTCCAACTGGACAGGATATAAGCCCACCCATTTTGCCAAAGCAGAGCCCCCATACCACTAGAGGGATATCAACAGACCACCAACTTACTACCCTGAGACAAGGCTGGGTAAAGCCAACGAAGATCTCCTCCACCGCACAAGCTCGAGGGGGCGTAAAACCGGACAGGAAGATCACGTCAGTGACTCAACCTACTCAAGTAGAGTAACCTACTCAAGCCTGATACAACGTGACGCACCCCTCCTAGGGACGGCATGGAAGAGCACTAGTAAGCCAGTGACTCAGCCCCGTAATACGGTCAGAGGCAGAGAATCCCAGTGGAGAGAGGGGAGCTGGCCAGGCAAAGACAGCAAGGGCGGTTCGTCACTCCAGTGCCTTGCCGTTCACCTTCGCACCCCTGGCCCAGACTACACTCAATCATAGGACATACTGAAGAGATTAGTCTTCAGTAAAGACTTAAAGGTCGAGACCAAGTCTATGTTTCTCACATGGATGGGCAGACCATTTCATAAAAATAGAGCTCTATTGGAGAAAGCCCTGCCTCCAGCTGTTTGCTTAGAAATTCTATGTACAATAAGGAGGCCTGCATCTTGTGACCATAGCGTACGTGTAGGTATGTACGGCAGGACCAAATCGGAGAGATAGGTAGGAGCAAGCCCATGTAATGCATAGTAGGTTAACAGTAAAACCTTAAAATCAGCCCTAGCCTTAACAGGAAGCCAGTGGAGAGAGGCTAGCACTTGAGTAAAATGATAACATTTTGGGTTCTAGTCAAGATTCTAGCAGCCATATATAGCGCTAACTGAAGTTTATTTAGTGCTTTATCCTGGTAGCCAGAGAGTAGAGCATTGAAGTAGTCTAATGTAGAAGTGACAGCTTTTCTGCATCATTTTTGGACAAAGGGTTTCTGATTTTTTCAATGTTACGAAGATGGGAAAAAGCTGTCCTTGAAATATTCTTGATATGTTCGTCAAAAGAGAGATCAGGGTCCAGAGTAACGCAGAGGTCCTTCACAGTTTTATTTGAGATGACTGTACAACCATTCTCAGATCCGACAGCAGATCTCTTTGTTTCTTGGGACCTAGAACTAGCATCTCTGTTTTGTCTGAGTTTAAAAGTAAAACATGTAACGCCATCCACTTCCTTATGTCTGAAACACAGGATTCCAGGGTAGGCAATTTTGGGGCTTCCCATGTTTCATCGAAATGTAGAGCTGTGTGTCATCCGCATAGCAGTGAAAGTTGACATTGTTTTTCTGAATGACATCACCAAGAGGTAGAATATATAGTGAAAACAATAGTGGTCCTAAAACGGAACCTTGAGGAACACTGAAACTTACAATTGATTTGTCAGAGGACAAACCATCCACAGAGACGAACTGATATCATTCCGACAGATAAGATCTAAACCAGGCAAGAACTTGTCCTTGTAGACCAATTAGGGTTTCCAATCTCTCCAAAAGAATGTGGTGAGCGATGGTGTCAAAAGCAGCACTAACGTCTAGGAGCACGAGGACAGATGCAGAGTCTTGGTCTGATGCCATTAAAATGTAATTTACCACCTTCACGAGTGCAGTCTCAGCGCTATGATGGGGTCTAAAACTACACTGAAGTGTTTCGTATACATTATTTATTTCCAGGAAGGCAGTGCGCTGCTGCTCAACAGTTTTTTTTATTTTTTATTGAGAGGAATGGGAGATTCGATATAGGCCGATCGTTTTTTATGTTTTCCAGGTTAAGGTTTGGCTTTTTCGAGAGAGGCTTTATTACTGCCACTTTTAGAGAGTTTGGTACACATCCAGAGGATAGGGAGCCATTTATTATGTTCAACATAGGAGGGTCAAACACAGGAAGTTACTCTTTCAGTAGTTTAGTTGGAATAGGGTCCAGTATGCAGCTTGAAGGTTTAGAGGCCATGACTGAGTGTCTCCATTGATCCTAGGTCCTGGCAGTTCTGTGCAGACTGAGCTGAGCTTTGAAGAAATACGCAGATTCAAAGAGGAGTCCGTAATTTGCTTTCTAATGATTATGAATTCATGAATTCATCACTGCTGAAGTGAAAGCCATCCTCTCTTGGGGAATACTGCTTTTTAGTTTGCTTTGTGACAGTATCAAAAATACATGTTGGATTGTTCTTATTCTCCTCAATTCTGACCGACCAGCTCAATTCGGTCTTATGTAGCAAAATTTGAAATTGTGTTTTTTACATTGGATAAAAGTAGAGACTCATAGCTAGAAAATGGTATATCATACACTACAGTTGAGGAACAATGGGAAAGTAATTCTGCTTTGAAAGTTGATAAACTTGTAACCTCACTTTTGAGAAAATGGTCCTTGAATGTTTTGGTACACCTACTGGAGCGCTCTTCTTTGTCTACACCCATTCAGCATCGTTCACACCCTCTTAAACTTTAGCCCTACCCAACTCTTTAAGGATTCACATGTGAGGCCATGTACTAAACAACCAAAGATTTCAAGACTAAAGGCTGGTTTATACTACCGGTGTGTTCGTACCTTTAAATCGGGAGTGCCAGAGTGTGTTCTGGGCATTCGTAAACTCAGAGTGTTGTCAGATTGTCCGTTCGTAAATTCAGAGCGTTTCACTCTATGAGCGTTCAGAGCGCACACTAGACGCTCTGGCCGAGGAGTAGGGTTGATCCTAGCGTTCTGACCTAACAACAGCAGTCAAGCACCCAAACTAACTGGCTAACGTTGGCTAGCTTGCTAGCTACTTCCAGACACAAATGAGAGAACAATTCACTCTGACCATTTTACTCGTCCTAGCAGAGCTGGTTAGGCTGTTTTTATGTTATCCAGAGCGTTGGTGACTGCAACTGTGCTGCTGGCAATATTTTAATTATGCTTTTTTTGCAAAGGTTTACTGACACCGGCCATATTCAACGCGTGTTGAGCATTCGTCTATCTACAGTTGTCGCAGTGACATCATGAACATTCTATTGAAATGGTTACTTGCATAGTGGAGTCTTTTGTTTAGACATGTAGCTAGCTAGCTAAACAATAAACCATAATCCCAACTCATAACAATGAATCTGCAGGTAGCTAACTAACCAGGTTCAATGTTAGCTAGCTAACATTAGGCTATAACTAGCAATGCAAATGGCTCTGAGATATGAATAATATTACTACACAGATCATACACATAACATTAGCTAGCTAACAGTACACTTTATCTTGAAATGAAAACGACTCTCTGACAAAATTAGAAACGTGTAATATCTGAAAATGTAGCTAGCTAGACCATCTTACCTGTATACATGGATGGACGCTTCTCCCTCTCTGTCACGGATGCCATGGTTGCCCTTAGTTTGAAGATGTAATCCGGAGACAGGTGTTTTATACAACAGCCTTCTGTGTGTTCTCTATTACTCCTGTGTTCTGCTATCCTTGTTTTCAGAGCTTGTTTCGTTTTCCTACATAGCAGTAAACAGTGTATGATCGCTGGAGGATTATTTTTAAGTCTAATATTGCGGGTAATGGATCCCCCAATGACTAGGGTTTACAATTTGTCAGAGCTAATGGTGGGAGGCTTCGGTTGCTCAGACCCCATAACAGGTGGAGGAGAGACCAGAGAAGGCTCGACCTCTGACTTCGACTCATTGCTTAATGGGGAGAACCGGTTGAACGATTCTGTCAGCTGAATAAGCGACACCGGTTGAGCATGCTGACAGAATTTATTTCCAGAAGCCTTGAGAGAATTGTGGCTGTGGGGACTGTGCGGGGTGATTTATACTACTATCTATACTTACTGGTCCAGGCACACACGCGGTTTCATCCTTTCCAACACTTAAATTGCCTTTACCTAATGATTACATCTGAAGCTGGGCTTGCAACTCGGCTATCCTCACCATAATGCGATAGTTATCCTGCATATTATGAGTACAGCGACTGCAATTAGATGGCATAGCGTTAATGTTACTACTTAGTTTTTTCGGCTGGTGGAGGTCCTGTAGCACCATGTCCAGATAAAGCATCCGGGGTGAAAAAGTTGAATGAAAAAAGTTGTTAGAGGACAAAACTAAGACGCTGGTACATTTGTTAAATGCAGAGTTTTGATTTAACGGTAATTAAAAGTAGAAAACGAAAAATTTGGCAAGTAGCAAAAAGCAGCACGAAGATAATGCGGAAGTGTGACGTGTTACATGGAGAAAGAGCATTGTCACAGTATCGAGTTATCCAATTAGGTTAGATTGAAAAGTAACAAACAGCTCAACAAGTGTGTGTGGGAGGGTGCATGCATTCGGGTAACAATGCTTAATAGGTGACAGTTGTCAAGGTGTTCAGAGGGTCCCTGGTTTGAGCCCAAGTTGGGGCAAGGAGAGGGATGGAAGCAACACTGTTACAGTACATACAAAAACACACTCCCGTTCATAGAAAATCTGAGAGAATGTCTATAATTTATCATGTAATGCAGGAAGGCTAAACAAACAAGATATTTCTGAGCTAGACCATATTTGTGACCGACCACCTCTTTTCAGTCCTATGTTGCAATATTTGAAATTGTGTTTTTTTACATTAGATAAAAGTACAGACTCAGAGCTACAAAATGGTATATCATGCACGGCAGTTGAGCAACAATGGGAAAGTAATTCTTCTTTGAAAAGTGATAAATCTGTAACCCCACTTTTGAGAAAATGGCCCTTGAATGTTTTGGTACACCTACTGGAGAGCTCTTCTTTGTCTACACCCATTCAGCATCGTTCACATCCTCTTAAGCCTTAGCCCCACTGAGGCCATGTGCTAAACAGAGTGAGTAAGGTAGTGTATTTCACATGTTCATGAAATACAATAGATGGCCGTAATCGCTCCCAGACACACCTGGCTAACTTGATGGGTCATGTAATCATCTGGCGAAGTGGAGTCTTTTGTTTAGACATGTCCGTCGGATTGCCAGGTGTGGTTCATTGTTGGTTTAGCTACCTAGCTAAACAATTAACCATAATCCCCAACCCATACAGCACTAGAAATACAAACAGATTGTCATAGCTAGCCACCATGCATGAAATGCTGTAGTATGAAATGCAAATGGATTCCTGAGATACAAATAATACTACTACACAGATCATACGCGTAACGTTAGCTAGCGAGCCAGCCAGCTAGCTAGCTAACAGTGCGCTTTAACTCGCAATGAAAACGACTTTCTGAGAAAATTTGAAACCTATCATATCTGAACATTTAGCTAGACTCTTACCCGTATACATGGATGAATGCTTCACGGCAGACTGGAACCCTTTTAACTAAGTAAGACGTCCTGTGTTGTTTCCGTTTTGTTTGTGTAGCTTGCTTGGCCCGTTGTATCAAGTCACTCTGGTTCACACTGACCGTGTGCAATGCCATAAGAATCATCAAATCTTTATCCCTCTCTGTCATGTGTGCAATCAAACGCCAGAATTGTATCCATCTCCTTATCATACTCTGCTTCCACCGGTATTCCACTGATTTCAAAACTAGGTCAACTTTTTCAGTGACAACAACACTGTTGATCACCGTTTCTTCCCCACCACGATCATCAGAAGACTCTACAATGTCTGGTTCAATGAAAATGTTTTTATTTAAGTCAAAGATTTAGTCATCGTCTGATTCATTTTCAGACTCAGAGAAAGTCAGCATGGCACGATCGTCCTCCAGAAAGTAGTCCATCATAACGTTTTCCCACTGATCTTTGTCGATAGCGCCTGCTAAATTCAGGGCAGCAATATTGTTGAGAATAGTTTTTGCAGTTCTCCATGGCTACTATATCCGTCAAAAAAGCAGCGGTAGCAAGGATTATCTACACATACTGAGTAGCTAATGTTATAGAAAAAAAAGCATGCTACCTGGCAGATCAATCCGTACTCATCTCTCGGTATGTCCAGCCCAACCATTATCTCAGCCAATCATGGCTAGAAGGAAGGTTCCTGTGCTTTTCTGTAGCTAAACCAACTAGGCTTGTAATTTAACAATTGTATTCATATTTACAGATGGCATACAAGTTTGTTATTAAGGCACATGAAAGTTCACATGTTCCAGAAGGCATTTCTGCCCCAAAACGCTTTTTGATTAAAAAAACAAATATTACGTTCAAATGCCTCTCCTGTGAAGTAGTGACATACGCCTAGCGCCCTGAAACGGGTCACATTTACTTTACAACCTAAGATGATGGAAAGTTATGATTGGACTGTTGCCCAGATATCACTGATGCTACATGAGTCACAGAGACGGCAGTACAGACTTACTTTTGTAAGTATCAATTGAGGACCGAGGTGAGGAGGGACATAATTGTGTTGGCTGTCAGGTTCTCTGCAGCCTGTTCCTGCACCCTCATGTAGACATTGTTGTGGTAGAGCTTGAAGAACCTGTCAAGGTGTGGTAATGTCTTGGGAAGCACTGCACCAGCATCACTGCTCACTGTTGCCTCCAACCTTGCCCATGACTTGGTGCAGCACTATCCACAGTTGCTTGGCCAGGTCGTCCGACATGGCCTGCACCTTGCCAAAGTAGTTTCGAATGAGGTTCATGTTGTGCGTGTTTATTGCTGCCCATGCGGTACTGATCGTACATGAGGTAATTCCATGAACACTCTCAGGCACTGCACAGGAAGGGAGGAGAAATATTAATATACAAATACATGGTAACTGTACAGTGTCACATCAAATGCAATGCAAGACATCAATAATAGTTCCCAATCAAGTGGCATGTAATGGTTCAGCTGAACATACACCATATATACAAAAGTATGTAGACAAACCTTCAAATTAGTAGATTCAGCTATTTCAGCCACACCCGTTGCTGACAGGTGTATAAAATCGAGCACACAGCCATGCAATCTCCATAGACAAACATTGGTAGTAGAATGCACTTACTGAAGAGCTCAGTGACTTTCAACGTGCACCGTCATAGTTCTGGATGTCCTTCACGTCCCCCAGGGCATTGTGGAGCTGACGGAACCTGAACCGACCCCATCTAACTGCGAGTGGACTGCAGCCTGGAGAGTGGGGACAGAGAGTAAATGGTTTAGATAGGGTTTTACATGAATCAAAGGACAGTAGCTACAGATTCACAGAAAGCAGCCAATGCCAAAGCTAAACTAATTATTTTCTATCTTCAGTCGTGCTTCTACTAAAACTCTGGGATTTATGTCAGTTGCTAGCAGTAGCAGTGCGTGGGTAAAATCACAGAGGAAATCAGGACAGAAAAAAAATGCCATATTACAACCTATTTGTTGTGATAATTGCGTTGTTTGCTCTATAACCTGTTAGTTCATAAGCCTTGTGACCATGATATATAGGCCTAAGGCCGAGACAATAAGAAGACACAGTGGCAAAATAAATCCGACCACACTTTTGTTTCATCACAAAACCGGAGAGCAACATCTGTCCGGTGAAGTCCACAAAGCATATTGCATGTAACAGACAGTTACATGACCTACAGCATGGTCAAGCAAGTTAATGTTTCCGACATTTTCGGACTACTAAATAACTATTGATCTCGAACCAAAGAGAGTTACCACAAGTCGCAAAGAAAACAGGAGCTGCCTCTAATATTCCAGCACCATTTCAACTTCAACATCATCAAATCACCTATGCTTAGTCTAATACAGTGACAACTAAGACACCAAAAACGATTTAGTCCAATCAACGTAAGCTAAAAATGAAGTGGCTGTTCACGGTCTTGATTTGTGTGTGTGTGTGTGTGTGTGTGTGTGTGCGTGCAAGTAGAAAAAAACATGTTGACTCACCCTACTTGTAAAGAAACGCCAATGCCATCCTCCTCTCTTTCATGACTCTGTCATACAGTACACGCTTTACATTTTTGTTGTCCTAGGCTACCTGGCTAAAATGCTTGCCCGCTAGCTAGCCTAACTTCCTTTCTTTTTGTCACGGTAGGGTGCTGAAGCACTGCCAAAGTCTGAGCGTGCGATATTGATGTGCTGGTGTACAGATGGAATTATTCCTCGCAATTATGAAGTTACAAGTTTGCAAATGCTTTTACAGCTACACATATCTATTTTTTTCATGTTCACAACTCATCAGTTACACACTTGCTAATTGTGTTTACAACTACACATTTATTCTACACACTCAAGTCATTATGTATTTAATGACGTGATTAGGGATTCATTTAAAATTGTCCCTCAAGTTAAAAGGTCAACCCTGCAGCGAATCCTTTTAAAAATATTTTCTCATAATAAACATTGAACTAATTGATCTGATAGTCAAATCATAGTCAATCACATTAAGCCACATCCCACAGGTGTTCTAGGCTACTCGACATGCTCATGTGTTCATGACCCAGACCTTTAGCCCTGGATTTGCAGGGGACTTTACTTACATAGGCTACAGTATAGTAATAAACAGAGGGTGAACATTGCACCCATCATGTAAAGGTTGGAAAACAGCAGAGAATAATTTTTGGGGGTTCATTGATGAAGCATTTGGTCTTTTGAGAGATTTATTTTATTTGACTTATTTAACGTTTATTTAACCAGATTGCCCCATTGTCCCTTTGAAATATATGAAAGGTCTTTTATAAATACAATTTGCTTTTTGTTTATTTTCTGATTTTTTTGAATGAAAACATTTAGAACTCGGTGTCAGTCAGTGACATCACAGGGACCTGTTCTCATTGTGGGTTGCCTAGCAACCAGGCGTGGAATGTTGTTGTTGTGCTTCTGAGAGTTCTACACCTCAAACTCCAGAGCAGTGCAGTGGTGAGTGGGGAGAGGTGAGGCTGTGTGTGTGAGATAGAGTGTGTGTAAGAGATTGTGTGTGCTAGTGAGTGTTGTAGAACACAGTTTAGTGTGTGTGAAGTGTGTTCTCATGTAAAGTAGTGTATGGTGCCCTCTATGGGTTTACAGGGAATTAGTTACTTTTGTCCCCCAAGACAACACAAATATTGCATAGAATATTATCAGAGACAGTTGTTGGTTGAATATAACTAGGTAGGCTACTGCATGACATTAAGGTGATCCAATGCTCTATGGTGTTTTTTTAAACAGGTGTTTGAAGATGTGAAACCGCTAAGGAGCCTTCACCACACGAGGTGTGTGTGTGTGTGCACACATGCATGTGTGTGTGAGTTTCCTGCTTTTCAACAGATAAAGGAACTCTTACTAAGCCATAGAAGTGGCATTGAAGTTTCCTCTCCCATTGTTTTCTAATTCAACTGTAATATCGTGATCATTAAGCCAGGATTCAAAAGAGGGGGTTTATCAGCTATTACTTTAATGGAGGTATGTTGAAGTCAGACATTAGAAGACCTGCCAACTACTGAGCACTACTCCCACTAAATATCTAATTCCAACAACGGAAGCCTGCAATACAATCGGTGTGATTACGCTACACAGTAGCTATGCCAAAAACTGTACTTTTTCTACTCGCTACACAGTATCTATGCCAAGAAGTGTACTTTTTCTGTACCATTTCTACTCCTAGAAAACATTTCTAGATATATTTTAATCTGATTTGGGAGACCATTACATTTTAATGGCTGCTGAAACTCTATCCCCCTCTCGCTCTGGGGCAGTAACACTCTCTCTCTCTCTCTCTCTCTCTCTCTCTCTCTCTCTCTCTCTCTCTCTCTCTCTCTCTCTCTCTCTCTCTCTCTCTCTCTCTCTCTCTCTCTCTCTCTCTCTCTCTCTCTCTCTCTCTCTCTCTCTCTCTCTCTCTCTCTCTCTCTCTCTCTCTCTCTCTCTCTCTCTCTCTCTCTCTCTCTCTCTCTCTCTCTCTCTCTCTCTCTCTCTCTCTCTCTCTCTCTCTCTCTCTCTCTCTCTCTGGAGCAGTAACAAAGTCCTGGCGCCACAGACTCCTGTTGCTTAGTAACGTCTTTAAACAACAGAAACCTTTTCCTGCCCACCTCTGTGTAGAGACAAAGAGAGTGGAAGAGGGAGGGTGCAACTGTGGCGTTGAGAAACAGTGCATATTTCAGGACTTAGCTCGACTCTAAATCTATTAATCCGCATATAAAAGGTGTTTTCAAGTTTGATACTACTATAAACTATAGTTTAATGGAGGGCACTAACTAAAACATCAGTGTTTTGCAATTGCAAGATGCAGCGTTGTGTGAAGACTTCATTTTCTAGGATTGTAAGGAACAGAAAGGGGAACGTTTTAAAGGTGGAGATGAGTGTGTGTAATGTGTAGTTAGTACTGTGCGTTTGTGTGTGTGAATCAGAGATGGAAGAGTTCTCAGGTGGCATGGAATGGCCAGATAACTGGAGCTGCTGACAGACATTACACTGCTACCTAACTTCACAGGCCAGATCAACTGGTTGAACCTCTTCATCCTACTGTAGATAGAGCATGGTAAGTACTGATCCTCATCTATTACTACAGTACATCACTTTTCCTTCACACTATTGTGCCAACCCCAACCAAACTATGCAGGCATGGAAAGGCCACATCCTTTTCAACATGGTTCCAGCAACTATGGTGGATGCATATGTAACTAGGCGGGCTCAGTACAGCTTGGTTTGGCTCAGTTCGGTTCAGCTCAGTAGTGTGAAAAGTCCCTAAGTTAAATCTAAAAATGGACTTGGGCTTAAATCCGGCCATTTTGGTTAACTAAGCTCAATAATATTCAGTTATTTCTCACTCGTAAAGCCCAGAAATAAAGTCTGAACAGCAGACTTGTGGTAAATGTATTGGTCTCGTTCCCATTTACATAAATATCTCTGGGTTCTACAATACTAATACAAAGTCATACACTTGATTTCACAAATCAAGAGCGATCTGAAGTATATCCAATTTATACCCCCAATAACTCCTTATCACATTATTTGGTAAAAGCAGCCTAAATCAATCATTGCATTTGTCGCTCTGTACAATATAGTATAATTGCAGGTAGTAATTGCAAGCAATAATTTCCTATCTAAGGTTGTAATGGAAACAAGCGATGGTGAATCACCTTTCTGTTCTCTGTGATCCTCAATATGATTAATGAGGCGATAGAGGGCCTTAGGGTTTTAATACAGACACACACACTGCTTTCTGAGACACACACACACACACACACACACACACACACACACACACACACACACTGCTCTCTGCAACAGAGGGGAGAGGAGCAGAGCCCTAACCGTAATTTATCAAAGTCCTGATTTGACTCTTTTCACACATGCACACACACTCCCAACCTGGGAGAGGCTTCCCAGTTCAACCAGCTGAATTGTGTGGGAGCCTCACCACTCATTTGTTTGCCAGTATTAACTTATGTATATATTACTCTGTCTGTTCTGTCGCCTCTCTGCTGTT
Source organism: Coregonus clupeaformis (assembly GCF_020615455.1). Lineage (NCBI taxonomy): Eukaryota > Metazoa > Chordata > Actinopteri > Salmoniformes > Salmonidae > Coregonus > Coregonus clupeaformis. The sequence goes on from NC_059228.1 coordinate 4,262,923, forward strand.
GTTCCCCTGCATTAGCTTTAATAAGAGAAGCATGCTGTTAAATACACCCCCGGGCTGCACTGGGTGAACAGGCAGGAGACACACACACACACACACACACACACACACACACACACACACACACACACACACACAGGTTTACATTTCTCTCACTCTGCAGAGAGCATGGATCCCTCTCTCCCACCCCAGGCCAGACATGAGTCCCTGTGTAAATAACATCAGCCCTCTTGTTTCACTCTCACTCTTTCTCCATCGCGCGCGCGTGCACACACACACACACACACACACACACACACACACACACACACACACACACACACACACACACACACACACACACACACACACACACACACACACACACACACACACACACACACACACACACACACACACACACAGACACGACACACACACACACACACACACACACACACACACACACACACACACACACACACACACACACACACACACACACACACACACACAGACACGTACACACACACACACACACACACACACACACACACACACAGAACACACACACACACACAGACACGTACACACACACACACGTACACACACACACGCACACACACATACACACACGCACACACACACACACACACACACACACGTACACACACACGCACACACGTACACACACACACACACACACACGTACACACACACATACACACACGTACACACACACACACACACACACACACACACACACACGCACACACACACACACACAACAATATGGTTTGGGACTCAGTTACTCTGCAGGGAGGACTCACACGGCACACGCACACCCTGGGCACCTTTGGTACTGAAACACGCTACCCAGTCTGGATAACCACTGTATGATATAATGTGATTGATTGTTTTAACCGTGTCTCCCTGCAGCACCATGGCTAAAGGAGGGAAGAAAGGAAGAGGTGCTAAGGGTAAGAAGGTGACTCTGAAGATGGCCAAGAACGCTGTGCGTTTGACTACTGACGGCCGCCGCAGACTGGACCTCAGTAATATGGGCATCGCCACCTTCCCCAAGTGTCTCCTCAAACTACCAGACCTCAATGAGCTGGACCTCAGCCGCAACCAACTCAAGAAGCTACCAGACTTCATTGGTATTTATTTACTGTCCTTTAGTTCGTTTGACTATTTTAATGGTAGACTCGCGTAATAACATTATAATATACAGTGGAGCGACAGAATTCCAATCGGCAAAGAATTGATTCGTGCCTTGAGGCATGATCACATTGGGAAGAGCAAATAGCATCAGTCTTGGCAGATTTGGATTCTGTTGTTGATTAGATCTGTTAGCAAGTCACCCAGCTGTTTATGATTGTCATATTACTGAGTCCGCCTTTAAAAAAACACAGAACAAAGCACATGCATAGGATGACACAATTAAGTCAAACTTATTTCCTCTCTGGTCATCCAGGTGACCTGGCCTCGCTCTGCTGGCTGGATCTCCATAGCAACCAGTTGGAGGCCATACCGGAGACCCTCAGCCAACTGGTGGCGCTCTCACACCTCAACCTATCCAACAATCGCCTGACCTCCACGGGTCTACCCTCCTCGCTGGGCAACCTAGCCCGCCTACGGAGCCTCAACCTGGGCATGAACCGCTTGGACACCCTGCCTCCCACCATGGTGGGGCTTTGTAGTCTCCAGGAGCTGGGGCTGTTTGATAACCTATTCTCCTCCCTGCCTGAGTTTATCAAGGTGTTACCGAGCATTATCAGACTCAACACCAAGAGGAACCCTTTGTCCTATGCTCAGGGAGACTCGGGAGCGACGAGGGGTGAAGGTGGGCTGGAGGAGGGGGTGTACCTGGCTAAGGAGGGGAGTCTGTGTGGGTCCTGTCTGGAGAGTTGCAAGGAGGAGAGGAGGTGGATGCTAGGAGGGAGGAGGGACAGAGAAGGTGATGCGGAGGGCAGGGGCGGGTCGTACTCCGGGCTGATTACGCCCAACTCAGTGGCCCAAGCCAATCAGGAACAGTGGAGGTGAGGAGTGACCAATAATGGCCCAGGGAGAGGTTTGACAGCCAATGAACAACTGGATATAGTTCTACATAGCCAATGAGCAATTGAGCACAGTTCTATGATGTGATGATCATGTGATGAACATGTTGCCATTGTAATTTTCTAATGAATATACTTTTCTATTGAAGTCATGTCAGGTCATATCAAATGTACATCATGGCACTGTGTCACTGTTTGTGAATGTGGACAATGAACATTAGCTGAATTTACAGTATTTGTTATTTTACTGGTGAAACAATGATTCCACAGGTCATTGAGAAAGGTTGGCTTCAGTCTTCATGTTGTACAATGTTGAAATAAAGAATGTCTTGATAATTTGCAGTGTGTTCTTTCTGTTTCTACTATTTACAGTATCTACCTGTTGTGTATGTGCCCACATTCACCTGGCATTAGTTATGACATCAGCAACCCCTCTAACGTCCCCTCTTAATGCTGGCACCACTGAACAACATCTCTCTCTCTCTCTCTCTCTCTCTCTCTCTCTCTCTCTCTCTCTCTCTCTCTCTCTCTCTCTCTCTCTCTCTCTCTCTCTCTCTCTCTCTCTCTCTCTCTCTCTCTCTCTCTCTCTCTCTCTCTCTCTCTCTCTCTCTCTCTCTCTCTCTCTCTCTCTCTCTCTCTCTCTCTCTCTCTCTCTCTCTCTCTCTCTCTCTCTCTCTCTCTCTCTCTCTCTCTCTCTCTCTCTCTCTCTCTCTCTCTCTCTCTCTCTCTCTCTCTCTCTCTCTCTCTCTCTCTCTCTCTCTCTCGCAAACGGCAAAGCCCTCACAGACGTACAGACTGTCTTTCCCAAACAACAGCAGCCCCTCTGTTACAGACAGCCCACTGATCACCACCACACACACCGTAGCTTTAACCTGGAAAAGAGAGGACACAACAGACATAGTCAGTGTTGCATCATCATCATTGGACATGACAGGGTACATCAAAGTGGGCTATAAGCATTGAACATATGAATTGTACTACCACAACTTGAATTTGAACCCTTTACATGAATTTATAACAATCTTAAAGAAAGAGTATTTATTAATTTACCAAAATGTCACAAACTAATATGCAAACCATGAAACCCAGCCCATGTCTACCCTTATACTCTCATGGGATGTAAAGACATCATCATCATTTCAGGGTGCACTTGATTGATCATTTTAATCACACGTCTTCATCATGATTAAAATGACACAGTCACCACTTCATTATTGAGATTATTAACATTGATTGATCGGATAAGAGAGAGCCAAGATGGCGGTGCTCCAGCTAGACTTAGAGCCTGAATGGACCCTGATGCTTGTATTATGTGTGACTCTGAAGCCAGTCACGGCTACGATTGTGATTATGTGTGACTAATTCTATTGTCTCCCCTCATTTCCCACTGTGTGTGTGTGTGTGTGTGTGTGTGTGTGTGTGTGTGTGCACGCACCTGGCCCCCTCCATGTCTCTCTCCCTTTCTCGGCCCCCTGGGACCCACCACCCAAAAAACATATGGGGCCCCAACGCACCCACAGGCCCCTCACAATGAATACTAATCAAATCACACACACTGGGAGAGAAAGGGGCCTGGTGATTATTAGGGAAATTAATCACTGCCACACACATAATAGGAGACCTGCTAAGTGATCAGAGCCAGAGCCACTCGTCTGAACAAACACAAGAGCGCACACACACACACACACACACACTCACACACACACACACACAGTGTGATAGATGTAGAAAAAATGTATATGTATTGGCAACAGAAAAAACAACCCACAATAATATGCCTACAACCTACAGAGACATTAACTAAAGCGACTATGAATTATCAAGCTGATGTGATTCAAGTAATGGAGGAAGAGGAGGAAAAGAGAGGACGAAATCAGGTGAACTGAGGAGAGGATGAGAGGAAAAAGTAAGAGAAGAGGAGAGGATGGATGAGTGGAAGAGAGGAGGGTTCTTATTGACTGAGAGGCTAATGTCATACCATTGATTTCTC